>NC_056749.1:703390406-703720406 GCF_019279795.1 Protopterus annectens | reverse complement strand
TGTTAGATCCATGGCTTGTTGAAGTAGATGCTTTGTGGTGGCAGATAGCAGCCAGTCATCTAGATAGGGAAACACTCATAATCCTAGCCGCCTCAGCTGAGCACTGACTACTGCCATGCATTGGTGAACACTCTGGGGGCTGTAGTGAGACCAAAGGGCAGAGATCGGAACTGGTAATGACTGGCTCCCAGCCAGAAGCACAAGTACCTTCTTGATGTCCTGTCCATTTTTATGTGCTAGTAACCATCTTGAAGGTCTATCGAGCACATCCAATCGTCTTTCCCTAAAAAGGGAAGTATAGACTGCAGTGTCACCATTCGGAATTTTGACTTCTTGACAGATTCGTTTAATTTGCTTAGGTCTAATATGGGCCTCCAGTCCCCTGTTCTTTTTGGCACCAAAAGAATCTTGAGTAAGTTCCGAATCCTATTTGGTCTGTGGGGACTTCTTGGATGACTCTCTTGTGAAGCAACTTTTGGATCTCTATAGTTGCTTGCTCTCCTAGATTGGGTGGAACATAAGGGATTGTTCTGGTCTGTGGAACAGGATTGGAAAATGGGATGGAGTATCCTCTGGATATTATTTTTAGTACCCATTTGTCTCGTATGATAGTTTGCCAGGCTTCTGAGTACATGGATAAACGTCCGCAGACTGCCTCTAGAGTAGTGCAGTCGGGCCTCCTTTCAGGAGCGCTGATAAGGGCATCTGCAAAAGGAATCACGGTCACCCTGGTTCTGCAGGCCCCCTCTGCCTCTGGGGTGGCGTCTACCGTTATTGCCTCCCCCTCTGCCACTGGGGAAGGAATCACCCTGTACACCCTGGAAAACTCTCTGGGATCTTTTGAACCACATTTTTCCACTCTTCTGGCCTTTAGGATAAGGTCTTGAAGGTACAGAAAAATGTACTCCAACAGCAGAGAGAGTTTTCCCTTCCTGCACACACCGGGTTAGAGTGTATTTTTACTTTGGGTCCAAAGAGTGAGGAACCATCAAAAGGGGCACTAATAAAAGTAGATAAGGGCTCCACAAAATTGCACAAGCACAACCAGGAGTATCTCCTATGGGAAATGGGAAACTCCGGAACCCGCTGCCATGCTCGCTCCAGCTGCTGCGTAGTATATGAGCCTCACGGAGGAGTTGACAATAGAAGTTAAGGTAGACAGCTGGGAGGAGACCTTCTCATTCACTCCCACAGATAATGTATCTTGTAGAGTATCTCCTAACTCTTTCAGGAGATCTCTTTGTACCCTTGTGAAGTGGGATAGGTAGTTCAGCAATCTGAGTGAAAATTTCGCTGATGAAAAGACACTTCCCATATCTATCCATAGTTCGAGAGTCTTTATTCAGAGGATGAACAGATGAGGAAGTCTCTGCAAGTTCCTTCTTGGTGGCTGGTTCCTCCACCATAGCATATACGGGTCCCCCCTTAGTGAGGAAATCCTTTCCCGAAGGAGCTGACAAGAATTTATTTGGCCTCCAAGGGACTGGTTCCATTGTGTCAGGTAACTCCCACGCCTTTCAACTGACTACGTCCATTAGCTCATCAAAAGGTGGAGACACTCAGGAGGCTGAAGGTTGAGACTCAAAAGCCTTCAGGTACACTGACTCCTCATCAGAAGGGGTGGTGGCCTGCCAGCCACCTCTCTGCTTCAGGATCACTAGAATATCTGCAAATGAGACATCATCAGAGGAAGACTGTGGGGACCCTTCCAACTCATCGAGGTTGGTGTCTGAAGTGACAGACTCATCTGGGGAGTCTACTTGTTTCCTCTTGCAAGTTCTCCTCCGAGGTGGCTCCTCAGAAGAATATTCTGGGGAGGCCTCGGACAGGGGTTCACCCACTGGGGGATCCTAGGGCTCTGGATCTCTGCTGTCCTGTGGAATGGATGGTGTAGACACATTGGGCGGTACCTTAGGGGGACGAGTGCTAGTATCCCTCTGTGGTGCTGAATGGGTAGACAACACACTCCTCATCAGCTTAAAGGCGGATCCCCTGACTCCAAAGATTCCCTTGGCTCTGAGGAGACAGAGGAAGGCACCAGAACTAACGAGATCGAACCAGAGGCCGATGTGTGAGTTGAGATAACACGGGCCGACGCTCCGAGGGGTAGACTCTGCACCGAAGATGATCGGGGCTGAGAATCCCCCCGGGGCCGACTGGGGAACCCCAGCTCTCAGACTCTCCGGATAGCACCAAGAGAGTCGGAGCAGACGTCAGCTCCGTGAACACCGAAGGGGGGCTCGGAAACGAAGGATCCATAGTAAGCAGTACCAAGCACTCTGGCTCCAAAGGTCCAGCTTGGCTTGAAAGAGGAACAACAGTGGGTAAAATTGGTACAGTAGGCTCAGAGACCAAATGGGTCGGGGCCAAGAATAATTTAGTCAACGCCGGCGACTTCAGGAGTCTGCACACCATCTATTTTGCATCATCGTCCGATAAGCTCCTGGTGGACCTGGAAGATGGGGATGGAGAGCGAGACCTGTGCAGAACTGGAGATCTCAGTGTGCGAGAGACCGGTGAAAAATCCAGGGACCAGCTCCGAGTAGAGGTATCTTGCGGCTCCGAGGACTTTGGAGCCGAAGTACCAGGCTTGTCAACTAATATGACCTCTGATGGCTCCGAGGACTGTGGAGCCGAGGAGGTAGCAGGCCTTAAGAGATTTTTGGTAGCTTGACTTGCGGCTTCGACTCAGCCGATGTTGCAGGTAAATGTCTTTTCTGGGATTTTTCATTTGGTAGAACAAGAAGAGGAAGAACTATGGATAGCTTCTTCAAAAGTTGGCTTTAAAAGCCATTTCAGGATCAATTTGTTTCTCCTTTCTTGAAGTACTCTTGCACTGAAAGAGTGACAAAAGGTGCAGTCTTCTTGAAGGTAAATAGCACCAAGGCAATAGACACGTATAACATGCCCATCTGTGATGGACATTTTTTGTGAGCACTTCTGGCATTTTTTAAAGCCCGAAGACTGATGTTCCCTCTCTTTTGGCGGTCTTTAGACATAGTTAAGATAAGACTGCAAAAACAAAAACAAACAAAAAAAAAAAAAAACAACAACAAAATTTAGCTATAAACTATTGAACTGTTAAAGCTACACTGAATAGTAACTACGGGGAAACACGAGGAAACTGACAACCAGGGAGAAAAAAATAGGGCCTCCAACTCAAAACGATTAACAACAAGCCCTCTAACTTAAATGGGCGAATAGCTCTCTAACTTAAATGAGCTATTCATAAAACTAACAGAAACAACCACCACTACAAGGGATACCAGCAGGCCTACAAAGCGATGGCAAAAGCCTCGCCATAGCGGAAAAAACTATCACTATCTAAACTGTAAGGCAATAAAATGCACAACAAATTAAATATAATTGAACAAAAAAGCTATCTATTATCAAATATAACAGTATAGAGTGAAAAAAGAGAAAATTTGTCACAACTTAGCCACGGCCAAGATAAGCGCATCCAACCTTGTAAAGTGGCAAATGAGATAGGGGAATTACACCACTGCACTGTGTTTTACCTTCTTGCCACGAGCCAGGTTTGAGACTTTCAGCTATGTATTCGGCCGATTCAGGGCCGAGAATCAGCTCCGAACACATCATTGTAAGAATGAAGGAGAGACAGGACAACATAACATCATGGTAAATACCCACAGGGTATACAAACATCACAGACTCTTCACACAGTACTAAACATTTCCATTTTGATTTGACATGACGACTGCACTCAAGGACCGGGGTAAAACTACACTGTACACACTACTAAAACAAAAGCGATCCACTACCATCTCAAAACGGTATTCAGGAATTACTGCATCCAAGTTACTAATCTGTCAAAATTCATGAAATTAAGGACAATGAGTAGTTTGTCCAAATTAAGACAGATGTGGAACCTGGTTGCAATAATACACAAATACCAAAAGAAACTCTAAAGCTCTGGTTATGCGGACCACTTGTGCTGCGAGAATGGTGTATTCCACTTAAGTTCTGCCCCTGGGGGAAGCATCTCCAGGTGAATCCTGGAAAGGTCCCCAGAGATTTCTTAAACCACATCTTTCTCCTACCTTCCTGGTTCCTAGAGAAGGGTCTTGAGGGGTAGAAAACATGCACCCACGGCAGTCAGGAACTTTCCCTCTTGTTCAGACCTGGACAGCATGTTCCTTAACCTTGGGGCCAAATGACGAATATCTGTCAAAAAGGCACATTAATGAACAAAGACTTAAATGGTTCCACAAAACCCATAAGTTCATCCAGGCATGTCTTCTGATGGCTATGAATATGCCTGAACGTGTTGCCGTTAAGGTACATTCCACAGCATGGGAGATCAATCCCACAGAAACATTTGAGATAGAATCTCCTTGCAAATGTCCACCCTTCAATCTACTTCCATCCTCGTACAGCACAGACCCAGAGCAAGATTTGGTAAGCTCCTTAATCAGATCTCTTTGTAGTCTGATAAAATGTGCCAAGTATTTCAGCGACCTACGGGCAAAGGTCGCTGAAGCATATACATGCTTCTCAGATATGTTCAATGGCCTAAACGCTCTAATAGAGGGGTGGACAGAAGAACTGTATTGTGCCAGTTCTTTCTTTGGAGCTGCAGCCACAACCATGGCATCAACTAAACAGTGTACGGCTCTCCTTCCACACCCGCTGAAAGGCTAGGTCAATCAGCTCATTGGCTTTTGGGGGGGGGGGGGGTAATGAAAGGAGATACCGCCATCCCAGCTAGCTGGAATTTTGTAAATAATTGTATGCCATTAGTGAATAACAATGGTTTATACAAGATGCCTGTGTTACAAATGTATTAGAACTGTATGTCACGTGTATATCAAAAGTACAGTTGTGTACACTTACCATAAATGTAGATGATCGAGTGTATTCACTGTTGCAGTCATCACATTTGGGTTATCTCTGCCAGGGTAGCCCTCGGCTGGCCCGAATACCAGAGGCTTAGTATTTCTGCGTCGGTTACTGTCACTTCAGGATTGAACTCAGGTCATCAGTAGTATAAAGTAAGCCAGCCTACGCCATTACATCAGTTTTTCTTCACCTAACCTGTCAGGAACCCCCAAGTAGGAGCCAGGTTCTGGTGGAAGAACTCCACCAGTAGAAAGTAAATACCAATATGTCCCTTGTAAGGAAAGAGAAGAAAAAAAGGGGGATGGAGGGAGGGAAACCAAGACTGCAACAGTGAATACACTTGAATATCTATATTTATGCTAAGTGTACACAACTGTACTATGTTCTTCGTGTTGCACTGTTGCAGTCAACACATTCGGGATGCTTCCCAAAGCTGAGTTAATGGGGGGAGGAGGATGTCAAACAAGGGAAGATGGCCTAATGGTTAAGGTGTTTGCCTTACAAACACAAGGTGCAGGGTTTAAGTCTCACAAGGGATAGCTGGCTAAGCTTAAAATGGCTCGCAAGGGCAGTTAGCTTAGTACAAATCTATGAATAAGGAAATTAGGGGCTGGCTAGGATGACCTGCAAGACTGCAGAGGCAAACCCTGCCCTGGATTTGGAGAAGAGAGGCAGCTGGTAATGTTTGGTAAAAAAGTGTGAACAGATGTCCAGGTGGCAGCCTCCAGGATGTCCCTGGTGGGGACTCCTCTGAGGAAAGCTGGGTGGAGTGAGTTCTGACCCTCTTGGAGGCAAGCTTTCCATGTTGTTTGTAGCAGAAATGAATGCAGTGTGCTATCCATTTGGAAATGGTTTGTTTGGAGACTGCTTTGCCTTCTGCCCCTGTAGCAAAGCTAACCAACAATTGATCAGACTTTGAAGGATTTAGTCCTATCTAGATAGAATCTGAGCTGTCTGTGCACATCTGGAGAGTGCAGGATCCTTTCCCCCTTGTTCTGCGGATTAGGAAAAAAAGTGGGCAAATGAATGGATTTGTTAAGAACCACACTGGACACCACCTTGGGCATGAAGAATGGGTTAGTCCTGAGGGATACCCTGTCAGCATGGAAGTTGATGAAGGGTTCCACAGCCAGGAGTGCTTGCAGCTCGGAGACTCTTCTGGCTGAAGTGATGGCCAGAAGGAAAGTGGTCTTCCAGGAGAGAAATTTTAGCTCTTCAGAAGAAGCTGGGTCGAAGGGGGGGGGCAGGGTGAGCTTTTCCAACACAAAGTTAAGGTCCCAAGCTGGGGTTGGTGCTCTTCTGGGTGGTCTCAAGTTGCTAGCCCCTCTTATGAACTGTTTGATCAAGGGGTGTGAGAAAAGGGGGATGCTCAGTGGGAAAATGAGCAGAGAGAGCAGAGGCATTTATTATTTATTTATTTACATTTATTGACCGGGAAAATCCGACTGGACACAGGTCCTTTTTCAGCGGAGTCCTGGGGAGAAAAGCTCCACAATAAAAACAACAATTAAAAACAATTAATTACAAGTTACAAGAAGTATAAGTAGGTTTCGTTTAACAACAGAAGTAAACAGTTATAGTTCAAAATGAAATTTAGTTAAATGGTACAACACTTATATCATTGGTGCCATAAAGACTAAAGTATTTTAACAGCTGAGCTATCAGCTATTACCCTTGAATAACAGTGGCTAAGATTACAGCTGAGATATAGGTTTACAAGCAATGTATTTGGCTGCAATCCTAGGCAGAGGGGTGGAAGAAAGGGATTAGAGAGGTTGGGGTAGAGATGTTAGAGAGGTTTGTTAAAGGGGCATGCCCAGTGCTCTTTTAGATGAGGATTTTAGAGCAGCTTTGAAGTTAGTGCGTGATGACACAGACGTTAGTGTGAGGAAGGGTATTCCATAATTTTGCTATGGAGTAGGAAAAAAGAGCTTCTCCAGCAGAGTTCCTGGTTTTAGTTACCTATAATTAATTTTTGTTGCTGGAGTGTAGTGGTCTGGTGGTATGATAGGGCTGGAGTAGATTTTGGAGGGAGGGGACTTTTACAGGATGATTTAGTTGTTTGTGGGTGAGTGAGACTTGGTACCATTGAAGGAGGTGAGGGTGTTCTAGCCAGCCTAGTTCAGTAAGTGAGGTGCAGTGGTGGCTACGCTAGTTTGCGCCAGTGGCAAACCTTGCAAATTTGTTGTAGCAAGCTTCGAGTTTACCTAACTCACTTTGCCTTAGGTTGGTAAATACTGGAGAGGCGTAGAGTAGGGTGGAGATAAGGTGGCTATTTACAACTGAAATCTTGGCTGTTTTATTGAGGAATTGTTTATTTCTGTATAAAGCTCCTAGTTTTTTGTGTACTTTTTTTATGATTAATGAGATGTGGATGTCAAACTTGAGGTTATTGTCAATTTCAACTCCAAGTAGTTTGGTGTCGATAATGGTGTTGTCATTGGCTTTAATATTAAATTGGTGGGTGTTTAGATTGTGTTTGGTGGGTTGGAAGATAAGAAATTTTGTTTTGTGTGGGTTAAGTATTAACTGCGCATCTGAAAGCCAAGTTTCAACAGAGGAAAAGGCTTCCTGTGTGGTCTTTTGAAGTTCAGGTAGGGAGTGGGCTGAGCAGATGATGGTGGAATCATCTGCGTACTGTACGAGAGTGGCTTGTTTGGTAGCAGAGGCTAGATTATTAGTGAATATGGAGAAGAGTAAGGGTCCAAGGATGGATCCTTGGGGAACACCTATTGAGACAGGGAGTCGGGGGATATAGCATTATGCCAAAAGACGGATTGATGGCGGTCAGTCAGGTAGCTCTGGAACCAGTTTGTGACAGATTGAGAGAAGGATAAAGTATTGAGGACAGTGATGAGTTGTTTATGAGAGACCATGTTGAATGCTTTAGATAGGTCTAGGAAAGTTGCAGAGCTGAAATAAGCACTGCTTTTATGTTGAAGGATTGTATTAGTGAAAGCAAGTAAGGCAGTGGTTGTGCTGTGGTATGGTCGGAAACCATCCTGTGTGTTAGATAGGAGGTTGTTAGCAAGGAGGTAGCCTAGAACCTGAGAGTGAATGCATCTCTCAAGTATTTTTGATAGACGAGACAGAATTGCTATGGGCCGGTAGCTGGTGAATTCTGTGGAGGGGGATAATGTAGGATATTTTCCATTGTGAAGGGACATAGCTTTCAGATAAAGATCTATTAATCAGGATTGCAACTGGGTAGGCTAGGGCTTCAGCTACAATTTTAAAGGTACTCAGCTGGGAGGTTGTGGTCTTTAGTTTTTTCATGTTGGAGGATCAAATACATCATAAACTTGTGGACAATTTTGTGAAGAAAAGGTCCGGCATTTTAACACCCTAGAGCAATAGGTACAATTACCACATGGGTAGCATCCAAATAAAGAGCCTGCAAATAGATTAGCTTGAGTGGTTGAACATGTATCCCTATGATAAATCCTCTTGTAGTGACTAAAAAGAGAACCCAAAGACCGCCCTTTACGAAATGAATAGTAACACCGGTCCCCTATATATTTCTCTAAGACATTATCTGATTTTAACAAATGCCAATGCTTACGGATAATGTTCATAAATCCAACCGTATTCCTCCCATAAGTTGTTACCAATCTAAGCAAGTCCGACTTAGCATGATCCCGATTTTGATAAGTTAATAAATCAATTCTATCTTACTGATTTGCAAAACGATTAGCCCTCGTGATGTCACCCCCTAAATAGCCCCTACTTCTAAACCTCGAAATAAGGTCCCTCTTGTAATGGTCGTATGTGGAAGAGCTGGAACAAATCCTTTTCACACGAAGGAATTGGGACTTGGGGATGTTCTTGATGACATGCTGGGGGTGGAAACTAGTGGCATGTAATAAGGTATTGAATTGAGGAAATTTTCTAAATATCTCACTCTCAAGAGTGTTGGTATCAGTTCTTTTTACCAAAACATCCAAAAACGTAATTTCAGATCTAGAAAAATGCCGGACCTTTTCTTCACAAAATTGTTCATAAGTTTATGATGTATTATGTTTTGCCAATTGCAGTACTTCCTGGGTGATTTATTTGGCTCAGTGCAATTGTCGAGCTTTTTATGTTGGACAAACTTCCCGTCCTTTTAAAGTCAGGATAGGGGAGCATCTTAGTGATATTAAAAACAAAAAGGGGTCCAGTTCTTTATATAAACATATTTCTAAACAACCTATGGGCTATTTTTGTTTTATGGTCATTGATCACAATTTGGCCCAGTGCAATTGTCGAGTTTTTTATGTTGGACAAACTTCCCGTCCTTTTAAAGTCAGGATAGGGGAGCATCTTAGTGATATTAAAAACAAAAAGGAGTCCAGTTCTTTATATAAACATATTTCTAAACAACCTACGGGCTATTTTTGCTTTATGGTCATTGATCACATTAAGGACAGACACTTACAATCTCATGTTTTACATGACAGGCTCACCTACAAAGAGAAAATGTGGATCATCAAACTAGGGACTCTTTTTCCCCCTGGTTTGAATGATTTTTGAAGCATCCACTTTACATGTTGTTTTTTTTTATGTATTAATTTATATATTTTTGGGACATTTGTGTTTATTTTTACTACATTTCATGTATTAATGAACCAGTGCATTATTAATTGATGCACTAGAGGGCGCTCCATGCATTCCATACGAATTTTGTATAAGTTGGAAGACAGCATGTTACGTTTTGTCTTCATTTTCTACATCATGCTTGGTTGCTGATGAAGGCTTTGCCGAAACCGGTACAACCATGTTGGTGTACGGTTATGTTTCTTTGCTGTCTTGAAGTAATAAAATAACTATCACCTGTGTCATGGAGTGGAGTGCTGGCTCTTTTTTTACTCTGGATTGTTTTTTTCAGCCGTGCACCAGCCGCTCGTGCAGGAGGGTGTTTTTGATTTACATCTGGATATTCCCTGGTCTGCAAAAGGCAATGACCGGAGCCAGACATTTTGTGAAAACTCTGGGAGCAGTAGATAAGCCAAATGGAAGTGCAGAGAACTGAAAGTGCTGAGATCCTGCCCTGAAACGGAGATATTTCCTGCATGATTCCCTGATAGGAATGTGGAGGTAGGCCTCTTTTAGAGCTAGGGTGGCTAGCCAAGCATCCTTGGAGAGCATGGGTAGCAGCTACTGGAGAGTGAGCATTCTGAATTTTGGGATCACCAGAAAGGTGTTTAGAATGGATAGATCGAGAATGGGGCGCCAGGTTCCCTCTTTTCTGGGTACCAGAAAAAGTCTGGAGTAGAAACCTTGGCTTCTCTGTTCTGCAGGCACGTGCTCTACTGCCCTCATAGAGAGCAGGGAAAGGACTTGCTTTTGCACCTCTGCCCACTGGTTTGGAGGTAGATCTGGGAACCCTTTTGGGGTAGCAAGGGTGTGGAAGAAAATTTGTATCACTGGGACACTGTTGTGAACCCAGTGGTCGTTGGTAATGGTGGCCCAGGTGCTTGCGTGAAAGGAGAGTTTTCCTCCTAGGAGTAAGTGAAGGTGGGCAGAGGGAGGAGGGGGAGGAGGCTGAGTCATTGTGAGCTTGTAACCATAAGGGGGTGGCTTAGAACTCCGTGGTTTTGAAGTGGAGGTAGTCCACTGTTTAGATCTCTGCATTCCCTGTGGTTGCTGTCTGGAGGGTCTGGTTCCCCAGGGTTTGGGCTGGACTGGCTTAGTGGGAGCAGTAAAGGACCAGTGCTTGGTGGGACAATGCCTGCTGAACCTGGGTGGCTGGACCTGTATGAAATTCTCAACTGTCTGCATAGATTTTGTTTTTTCTTCCATCTTTTTTATGACTTCTTCTGTCTTAGTGCCAAATAAGTTGTCTTTGTGCAAGGGGGCATCCAACAATTTAGATTTGACATGGTCTGGCAAGGGCTGTTCCTTAAGCCATGCATGCCTTCTAATGACAGATCCGGTGACTGCTGCCCTGCAAGAAGCTTCTAGGGAGTCGAAACCAGAGTGCAAGGTGTGTTTAGTTACATGACTTACAGAATGCATCAACTCTTGTAACTCTTTAGATTCTGCACAAGCAGGAAAGGAAGACTTTTTTGTTTGAGGAGTTCCAAGGTATGTTGCTGAAATTTTAGCATATGGAACTGACAATTTAGTGGCCTGATAGCAAGAGTAGCTGAGGTGTATACTTTTTTACCCTGTCTAGTGCTCGGGAATCCCTATCTGAGGGGGTGGGATTCTTAGCAGAGTTTGCTTTAATCCATTTAGACACTTGAGAAATTACCTCAGGGTCAGCAGTAGGATGTTTCAAACGAAATTTGTGCATCAGGGGCTCTATAGTATCTGTATGGTTTTCTGGGTGCAGGACGGAGGGTGTCAGGAGTCAAGCTGGATTCCAGGAAAACATCCTCCACAACATCCAGGACTGGGGAGATGGCCAAGGGTCTGTGCTGTGGAAGATCTAAGAATTCCCTGAGTCTCTTTTTAGACTGAGGGTAGTCCTGACTCTCCCATTGGAAATACTCCCTTAAGGTATGAAGGGTTTCCCCAAAGGAAATGTCCTCTGGGGGAGAGGTGGAGGGGATGGAATCCTCTACATCGGAATCTTCATAAGTAGAGAGGGGTTGCATGCCTTCATATTCAGATGCATCAGAGTCATCTGACTCTTGTTCAGACAAAACTACAGGGCACAGATCTCTTTTCCTTTTGGAGGGGGTAGCTTGGCTCCCCCTGATCAGCATGATAAGGTCTTCTGCCATTTTAAGCATTTGAGACTGAGGCAAGGAAGCAGGTGCCTGAGATTGGGTTGTCAGTTTCTTGGGTGTGGTTTGTACCCTGGGTCTAAGAAACTCGGTCGTTTTCGAAAGAACAGTAATCGCGAAAGAAGACATCGGTTTGTGTCGAGAATCGGTAGTGCGAAGGACTTCTTCGGTAGCCGGTGCCTGCTCAGCAGTTCCAGACCCATCCAAGGTAGAGACGACCACAGGATCCTTAGTCGAAGAAGGGTTTTGCAGCATACCGGACTCCGAAACAGTCTCGGTAGCGGCCTGCGACTCCACAAAATCAGGCATCAGGGACTACGAAAGCGCCTTACTGAGGATCGGAGAACTGAAGACTGGCTTAATGGAAGCGTTGTCGGTAGGTTTGGACCTGTGCGGTCTGTCTCTGTCTTGATCTTTACATTTTTTTTTTGTAAGATCTGCTGTTGGATGGCTTACCGAAGCCATATCGGAGTTCAAGGACTGTAAGCGAAAATATCTACCTACAATAAGGGCCCGACAATGGATAGTTCCGACAATGAACAAAGCACAGTAGCGACAGCGGGGGACATCGTGGTCTGGTCTGGGCCTAAACAAGCGATGCAGTAAGAATGAAAGTCTCGGTATGGTATTTGCTTTCCACAGGCGAGACAATTGTTAACTTTTTCTGACATATGTTAGTGCAAGAAAAAAGGATCCCTAATGGTTTACTTAGCTTTAGAAGACTTCAGCTTCAAATCTGTAAACGAAACTCAGGTAGCGGCCGACCGGCACTTGTGCGAACTGCTTCTGCTTCAGGCTCCACGGCAAGAAAGACTGATGTAATGGCATCGGCTGCCTTACTTTATACTACTGATGACCAGACGTCAGTCCTGAAGCTACAGCAACCAACACAGAAATACTAAGCCTCTGGTATTTGGGCCAGCCGAGGGCTACCCTGGCAGGGATAACCCAAATGTGATGACTGCAACAGTGAATCATGAAGAACATCTGCTTGTACAGATGCGTGTGTTGAAAAGGTATTTGCAAAAGGTTTGTGTTTAAAATGGATCCACAGTGTGCCCTAATGGAAGAAAACAAAAATGTACATGCACTGCTCTAACTGTTTAAAGAAGTTATGTACTCACCATAATGTTCCATCTGAGTAGATGGGCTTCATTTGTCATCAACCTATATTATTCGGATCTGAGACTGCAGCTTCACCAGCATCTGATCCAAGCTCCAAGCACCTCCCCTTACCCATAATATCCCTCCATCTCCTTCCATCCGTCAGATCGAGTTTGCTGCACCATAAACATAAACCTGACCAGACAGACCTTACTAATAAAGAAGCACAGGAGAGCCGCATAGGTGCTATCCCCTGCCTACCAAAGTAGGAACATAATGAGAAGGTCAGGGGGAAGGAGGAAGGGACGGCTGATGACAAATGAAGTTCAACTACTCAGATGGAATGTTATAGTGAGTACATAACTTCTTTATATGAAGTAGTTGACTTAATTCGATAATCAATCTGTGGGACAGAGTCCCCAGCTACCAAACACTTGGGTGGCCCTCATGGAAGGATATTCCGGAACACTGCAGTGGAAAGGGTGCCCTCCCTCTAGATATCATGTCCAGTTTGTAGTACGAAATGAAGGTGTGAGATGAAGACCAGGTAGCCACCGAACAAATATTGTCCAAAGACACCCTGGACCAAAAAGCCACCAACGTAGCCATGGACCTGGTAGAATGGGCTTTGATTTGTCCTGGAGGTGACACGCATCTGTTCTTGTAAACCTGAAGGATGCAAAAGGAAGTCCATGGTTACTTTAGAGATAGGTTTGCCCAGAAAGGGTGTAGAAAAAGACACAAACAGTTGGTCAGATCTGCAAAAGGCCTTAGTCCTATGTAAATAGAAACGTAGCTGTCAATGTATGCCTAACAAATGCAATTTATATTCACCCCTGTTCTGAAATTCTGTGAAGAAAACAGGTAAATGGATCGTCTGATTGATATTAGTTTCAGAGGCCACTTTAAGAAGAAAGGAAAGATTAGAATGAAGTGAAACCCTGTCCTTATGGAAAATCATACATGGAGGTTTGATAGATGCTTGGAGTTCTGACACCCTCCTAGCTGAGGTGATAGCCACTAGAAAGGATGTCTTCCAAGATAAAAATTTCAGATCCACAGAAGCAGCCGGCTCAAAAGTTGGAGCAACAAGATCTTGTAAAACTAGGGTAAGATCCCAAAGGGGAGTAGGATCTTTAACCGGGAGTCTTAAAAGAAAGGTACCTTTAAAAAGATGTTATGTCTTACCATAACGTTCCACCTGCGTTGTTGATCTTTGTTTATTCATTACTGATGGGTTACTGGTTCCGTCCTCGGAACCAAGCCGGCCTCATACCAAGCTCGTATCAGCCAAAAACTCTCTACCCAGAATGCTCTGCTCCGTTACCTCAGATCGAGTCTGCAAGTTGCTAGACAAAAGTAGAGGCTACCTCTGGTCATAACAGACCTACAATAAAGGAGTATATGTGATCAACCAGGAAACTCCGAAGGGGGACGGAGGGTGGGGAGTAATGAGTGAATGAAGATCAACAACACAGATGGAACATTATGGTAAGACATAACTTCTTTATCTGATGTTAATCTTCGTTCATTCCTTACTGATGGGACAGTCTCCAGCTATCTGTATTCCTGGGTGGCCATCATGGTAGGACATTCCTGAGCACCATGGAGCCAAAAGAAGCTTAACCTCAGGAGGCCAGATCCAATTTGTAATGAAGGATAAAAGTATGAGGTTTGGCCCAAGTCGCAGCTGAGCAAATATCAGTGAGGGAAGCCCTAGCATGGAAAGCTGCTGAAGTTGCCACAGACCTTGTGGAATGGGCTTTCACTCTGTGTGATATTGTTCTTGTAGATAAAGATAATACAATTTCTCAACCATGACACCAATGTAACTTTTGAGACAGGATGTCCTAGCCTTGGTCCAAAAAAGGCCAGAAAGAGTTGGTCTGATTTACAGGTAGATTTTGTTCTGTCCAGATAAAATCGTATTTGCCTGTGAACATCCAGGGAGTGCAGGCAATACTCTCTCTTGTTAGAATGATTAGGAAAAAATACTTGGAGGTCATTAGACTAGTTGATAGACCGCTCTGACACCTCTTTCGTTAAAAAGGAAGAATTAGTTCTCAGTGATACTCTATCCTTATGGAAAATAAGGTAGGGACGTTTGATGCATAAGGCTTGAAGTTCTGACAAACGTCTGACCAGAAATAAAGTTTTCCAAGAGAGGTACTTTAAATCACATGAAAATGCAGGTTCAAAGGGGGGAGCTGTTAAGGCTTGTACAACCAAGGTCAAATCCCAAGGTTGTACTGGTTCTCTAAAGGGAGGTTTTAGGTGAAAAACACCCTTCAAGAAAGTCTTACAGAGTCTATTTGACATGAGTGAAGAATCCTGAAAACCAATGTGGAAATAAGAAATGGCAGCTAGATGAACACGAATAGTAGAGGCTGAAACCCTAGACTGGAAAAGATGTGATAAGTAATCTAAAACCACTGAAACTGGGGCTGACAAGGGGTCTAATTGTTTATTCGCTGCACATAATGAAAACATTTTCCATTTGCTGAGATGGATTAGTCTGGTGGACAATTTATGAGATGCGATAAGAATACTGCGCACCGGGGACGAGATGTTATCCTGCCTGGCAATCATAGGAAGTGGAGAAACCAAGCTGTCAGCTTCAGGGTTGTTAGATTGGGTTGAGTCAGACCCTGCAGATGGGAGATCAACATTAGGGATGGATTGAGGATCCATGGTTGATCCAGCAGGTGAGGCCAGAAGAAGGTGGAACCAAACCTGTCGAAGCCAATATGGAGCAATGAGGATCACTTTGCTTTCCAACTGCCGTGCTTTCTTCAGAAACTGGGAGATGAGGGGAAGAGGAGGATAAGCATAAAGCAGACCCGAGGGCAAAGCATGGACTAGAGCGTCTCTTGGTGACTGTCCCAGGGGGGGGGGGGGATCAGGGCAAAATAGTTACTGCACTTGTAGTTGGTTGGATAGGTGAATAGGTTGCAGCAAGGCTGGCCCCAGCAGTTGAAAATTCTTGCCGCTATCAAAGGGTTGAGGGACCACTCGTGAGGTCGTAGAATTCACCTGCTCAACTTGTCCACTATCACTTTGGAGTTCCTGGGAATGTGTGTTGCAATTAGAAAGCGGTTGGAAGATATCGCCCATTGCCATATTCTCAAGGCGCATCTGCATAATGGATAAGGTCTGGTGCCCCCTTGCTTGCTGATGTACCAGACCACTGACATGTTGTCTGATTGGATCGTAATAGTTCCTGACGGAAGGATGGAGTGGAATGCTTGCAACGCTAATAGCACCACCCTCAGTCCCAGGACACCGATATGCAAAAGGGCTTCTGTCTCTGACCAGGTGCATTGGACACAGTTTCCCTGACATAGCCTCCCCCCCACCCCATCAGGGAGGCGTCCATGGTCACCGTGGCTTTTGGCTGATGGGGGCTGAAGAGGCAAGACCATTGTTGGGGGTTTTGCGATGTCCACCAGAGCAAATCTTTCTTGCATCTCTGAGTTGCACTTATCTGAAAGGACAAAGGGTGTTGTAGAGGGCACCACTGAGTGAGGAGCAACCACTGGAGACGTCTCATGTGGAATCTGGTCAGAGAACAATATGATTGAGGCTGCCAATGACCCCAAGAGTTTCAGTATGAACAGAGAGAAGATATGTGGTGACACAGAAGCGGTTGAACCTGCTGTCTTATTCTCTGAAGTCTTTGATCCGGAAGAGATACTGTGCAATTCCTTGTGTCCAACAGAACCCCGATGAATTCTAAAAACTGTGCTGGGGTCATGTTGGACTACTCCCAGTTTATAGTGATTCCCAGGCATTATGCTGTGAGAAGAGTGTAGTCTAGGGCTTCTTCCAGTAGACGCTTGGTGGGGGTGGTGAGGAGCCAGTTGTCTAGGTATGGAAACGCCTGGAATCCTTGAAGTCGCAAGTGAGCAATGACCACTGCCATGCATTTGGTGAACACTCTGGGGGCTGTAGAGAGACCAAAGGGCAGTGCTCGAAACTGGCAGTGACTGGCTCCTATGCGGAAGTGGATGTATCTTCTTGAGCACTTGTTCATTTTTATATGGTAATACACATCTTGAAGATCTACAGAGTACATCCAATCATCTTCTTCCAGAAGAGGAAGGATAGACTGAACCGTGACCATCCGGAAATTCTCTGTTTTTACAAATTTGTTCAGTGTGCTGAGATTCAGAATCAGTCTCCAGTCCCCTTGTCTTTTATGGCACCAAAAAGAACCTTGAATAAGAACCGGATCCTGTCTGGTCTGGGGGGGATCATTTGGATGAGTCTTTTTTGGAGTAGCTTTCAGATTTCTTGTGCTGCTGCTTCCCTTTGACTGGGTGGGACGTCGGGCAAGTCTCTGGAAGAGGCGGGACAGAGATGGAAGGGGGTGCAATAGCCTTTGGATATTATCCGTTGTACCCAAAAATCTGTGGTTATGTTTCTCCAGGCAGTAGGGTATAAGGAAAAATGACCCCCGACCGCTTCCAGAGGTGAGCAGTCAGGCAATGCCTCAGGAGTGCTGGTAGGGTTGCCCAGAGAAAGAATCTTTGGAACCCTGGTTCTCCTAGACCTCCCCTGCCCCGAAAGGGGCATCTTCCATTGGAATTTCCCCCTCTGCCTCTAGGGGAGAACTCGGCATGTGCATCACAGAAAGAGCCCTGTGAATTTCTGTGCCACATCTTCCCACTCCACTGATTTCTGGAGTAGAATCGTTGAGAGTGGAGTGCTGGACACCAATGGCATATACGGTCTTGCCATCTTGTTCGCACCTTGCCAGCGTATCTTTTACTTTAGGGCCAAACAAAGAAGTGGCCTTGATGGGTGCATTCATAAAGGAAGCCTTAAAGGAGTTACAAAGTCAGAAATGCACATCCAGGCATGTCATCTCATGACTATACCTGCGCATACCGCTCTAGCCGCTCCTTCCGATGTGTGTGAAATAAGGTGCATGGAAGAACTGGACATGGATTCTGGGGTCGCTATCTGAGAAGCTACATTGTCACAGACCTCATCAGAAACAGCTCCTGCCAAGGTTTCAGACGGCTGGTTGATAAGGTCCCTCTGGGGCCTTGTAAAGTGTGCCAAGTAGTTCAAGGACCTTATGGCGAAGGTCGATGAAGCAAACACATGCTTCCTGAGTTGGTCTATTGGCCGGGACTCCTTGCTGGGAGGATGGACAGTCTGTCTCTCTTCTGCCAAGACTTTCTTGGTTGCAGCTGCCACCACCATGGCATCTACTGGAAGACCATTTGACCAATGGGGATTCTCAGCTGGGGGGAGATAAAATCTTGTCAGGCCTCTGCGGTACAGCTTCCAGGGTGTCAGGAGCCTTCCGTGCACACAGGATGATGAGCTGGACAAACTCATCGTCCGGTGACGTAACCCAACAGGCAGGGGGCTGGGCACGAAAGGCCTGCAGGAATACGGATTCCTCTGAGGAAGGGTTGGAGGACTTCCAGTCAGCCCTCTGTCTTAGGATCTCAAGGATGTCACCAAAGGACACCTAATCAGAGGGTGACCATGGGGATCCTTCCCTGACATCAAAGTCTGTATCTTCGGTCAAGGACTCCTCAGTGGAGTCCATGTGCTTCCTCTTGCACAAAACCTTGCGAGGGACCTCCTCAGTGGGGAGCGCTGGGGAAGATTGCAAAGAGGGGGTCTCCTGAGGGGGAGAAACCTGGGGCCCTTGCGCCCGGTGGTTGTGGCTTGTGACAGCTGCGGCACAGAGGGGGGAGAGGACTCCGACATGGGAGGTTGTCAGCAGAGGCAAGCGCCCTCTCCATGGCCTGGAAGGCCAGACCGCCTGAAGAGGGATGGGAGCCCGGAACCAAGCACAACAACCACGGAACCAGAGTCACACCCTGCTCCGATGAGCTAACCCCCACAGCCCAGGAGTTTCAAGAGGGCTGTGGAGCATGAGGGAGGGAGGATTCCTGGAGAGTGTCGCAGAAAAAAAATCTGCGTGGAACCAAGAATGCCTTCCCCCACGGCACAGCCACTAGCCTGAGAAGAGCCCGATGCCCAGTGCACAGAGGGCCACAAGGACGACTCCGGCTCCAAAGTGAGTTCCACTACTGGGGTTGGAGGGAAGCTGCTGTTGGAGGAAAGGGCTTTTATGCTTGCGTAGAAGTCGAAGGAGGAGTGCACGTTGGAGTCTGTGGAGAAATACAGTCACCTGAAAGAGGGAGCGTAGCTTTAGACGGTTGAGAGAGACCCCCTGGCCACAAGCAACTGGTAGACAAGCTGCAACACATCTTGTTCTGAGAGGCTCCTGGCCGACCTCAGAAAAACCTGAAGGTGATTCTGGCCTTTCTAGAAAAGGGCTATATTGGCTACAAACAAATGGATCCAAGGAAGGAGAATACTTGATCCTTGCTAGTTCGAGTGGTGCAGAGCCAGAACAGAGGGTGTCTGCACAGAGGAGAAGGGTGTTGAGGTTATCTGCGCTGATGAAGGCAGCGCCACAGAAGTGTAAGGTGTCTGCACCGTAAAGGGTGGTGTGGTAAATGTCTGCAGCGATGAGTACGGTGCCGTCGAGGAAGGTGTCTGCACCAGTAGTAATGACGGTGCCGAAAAGGACTGCACCGAAGAGCATGTCGGTGCCGAATTTGTCTGCACCGTAGAGGACAGTATTGTCAAACTCAGGGCTGAAGGAGTTTGCACCAATGGTGCCGAAGCAGACTGTACCTACAGAGACGATGCCAATAAAGGCTGCGATGAAACTGTCGGAGCCGTAAGTGTCTGCACTGGGAACTCCGTTGCTGGTGCCGATGAAATAGCTGGAGCAAGAATCAAGTGGGGTGGTGCGCCATGGCTGGGGTCAAAAGGGCCACAGATGGCAGTGCCGGGCTCGAAATTTTTACATTTTTGTGAGTAGACTCCTTGCGATATCCAGAGGGAGATGAAGTGAGCGACCTCGAGGAGGAAGAACGACTCTTACGGGGTTTAGCAGGAGGGGGTGAGCCCTCAGACCCAGAGATACCCTCGCAGAAAGGAGGTTTAAGGAGGCCTTTCAGGATTAACTTGTTCTTTCTTTCATTGAGAGTCCTGATCGGAAAATGTCTATAAATCCCACACGGGGGATCCACTGAAAGGTGGGAGACATTCCAGCAATAGACACATAAATCATGACCATCAGAAAGCAGTAACTTACGGCTGCATTCCATACACTGAAACCAACACTACTTTTGTCTGACATAATGATCTGGGGAAGAACGACAATACCAAGGAGTTAAGAAAGCTACCCAGAGGGGTAAGAAGAGAGAAAGGAAGGATTACCAACGATGGTAATGAAGAATTACCTCAAAGATAAGAAAAGGGTAATAAAAGGGAAGAAAAACTATAGGGAGAGAGGCTTAATGTTACGAAAGGGTAGCAGTATAGATAGTAACGGATTGAAAACTCTTTTTAAGCACTAATATAGAAACTTTCAAAAAAAATTATTCACTTAGCTGAGAGAGAGTGGCTTGACATGGCAGTACTGCAACGTGGCAAACGAGATCTGAGGTAACAGGGAGCAGAGCATTCTGGGTAGGATCTTGGCTCGAGAGTTTTTGGCCGACGCGAGCTTGGTATGAGGCTAGCTCAGTTCCAAGGATTGAACCGATAACCCACCAGTAAGGAATGAACGAAGATTAACATCCGATTAGAGGTTTTGCAAAGTCTGAAGGATGCTAATGAAGCCATATTCTCAACTATATGGAAATTGGAAATGGCAGCCAGTTGAACTTTTATTGTAAATGAGCTGGAGCCCTCCTGGAAAATGTATGCCAAGAACTCAAGGACCGCTGAGACAGAAGCTGTGAAAGGGTCCAAATCCCTTTCAGAAGCCCAGACAGAGAAATGCTTCCATTTGCTACAGTATAGTTTTCTGGTAGAAGATTTATGAGCTGCCACCAGAATAGTCTTGACCGGAGAAGACAGACGGGGAGTCCTAGCAATCAAGGGAACTGCAGCAGCCAAGCAGTAAGCATCTCACTGACCAGGTCTGGATGAGGGACCCTCAAGGGGTAGGAGATGAGATCCGGTATTGGATCCAAGATCCATGGAGGAACTATTAGATGAGACCAAAGGAAGGGAAACCAGACTTGGCAACGCCAGAACGGGGCAATCAGGATTACTTTGCTCCCCAACCTGTGAGCCTTCTGGAGGAATTTTGGCATGAGAGGTAATGGGGGGGTAAGCATAGAGAAGACCAGGAGGCCAAGCATGGACCAGAGCATCCCTGGGGTATTCCCCCTGTGGGGGGATCAGAGCAAAGAACTCACTGCAATTCATGTTGGATGTAGATGCGAAGAGATCGCAGCAAGGCCGACCCCACTCGAGGGAGATTTGCTCCGCTACAGGAGGAATCAGAGACGCCTCATAAGGCATCAGAACAGTCCTGCTCAGTTTGTCCGCCAGTATGTTGAATCGGCCCGGAATGTGCACTGCTACCAGAAATCGGCTAATGGAGATCACCCATTCCCACACTCTCATGGCATGGCAACAAAGGAGTTAAGATCTGGTTCTTCCCTGTTTGTTGATGTACCAGACCACTGACGTGTTGTCTGTCTGAACTGCAATGGTTCCCAGAAGAAGAAAGGCATGAAGGGCCTGCAACGACAAAAGGACGGCCCTCACCTGTAGAACACTGATATGCAAGTTGGTCTCGTTCGGGGACCACGTGCCTTGGACTGACCTGCCCGAGCAATGCCCCCCCCACTCTAGTCTGTGGTCACCATGGCTTGGGGAGGGGTTGGAATAAATGTTCATCCTTCGAGTAGTTCCAAGGAACATATCCACCAGAGGAAGGACTTCCTGCAAGCGTTGCTTATATGAATTGGATGCGTCAATGGCAGATCTAATAATGACCACTGGACCGCTAGTGTCCACTGTATAACCTGCATATGCAGATGAGCTCAGGGTAGAGCAATGGTGGCTGCCATGGCACCTAGGGCTTGTAATACCGGCTCAGCTGAAGGAAGTTGAGACTGAAAGATCACGGATACGTGGAGTCTTGAGCTTCGAACATTCTCTGGAGTTAGAAAAACTTTGGTTTGAAACGTGTCTATCCTTGCTCCAATGTAGTCTAAAACCTGGACTAGATCTAGAGAAGACTTGGATGTGTTGAAAGTAATTCCCAGAAAGTCTGACAGTTTCAGGCAATAGTCTCTGGCCTGACAAAGTAGACGCTTGGTGGGAGCAGCAAGGAGCCAATCGTCCAGGTATGGAAAGACGTGTATTCCCTGGAGCCTCAGGTGAGCTGCTACTACTGCCATGGCCTTGGTGAACACCATGGGGGCTGTGGTGAGACCAAAGGGTAGGGCTCGAAACTGATGATTGACCCCTAGCCGAAAGAGGAGGAACCTCATGGAGCATCTGTGCATCTTTAAATGGTAGTACGCATCCTGGAGATCTATGGAGCACATCCAGTCGTTCTCCTGCAGGTAAGGTTGGACGGACTGCAATGTGACCATCCGGAACTTTTCTTTGGCAACTGACAGGTTCAGGGCGAAACATCCAGAATAGGTCTTAGGTCCCCTGTCTTTTTTGGCACCAAAAAGAACCTGGAATAAATGCCCAATCTGGACTGATCTCAGGGGATGGACTGGATGACTTGTTTCCTTAGCAGCTTGTCTATTTCAAGCACTGCTACCTCCCCCTTTGCGCGGATGGAATATCTGGGAGGTGTTTTAGTGGAATGGGAGGAACCACAAAGGGGATGGCATAACCTCTGGATATGATGTGAAGCACCCAACGGTCTGTTGACATGGACTCCCATGACGACAGGTGCAGCAAAAGACGATCCCCAACTGCCTCCCAAGCAGAGCAGTCAGGCAGCCACTCAGGGCTGCTGCGTGAGCCTGTCCGAGAATGGTTTTAGAGACCCGATATTTCTCAGACCCCCCCCCCCCCTCTGTCTGGTCCCCCTCAGCCTCTGAGGGAAGAGAAGTCCTGTGTGTCCCGGGAATACTGAGACTTCCGGAACCACATCTTCTTCTGCCCCTGCTGATTCCTGGAAAAGGATCTTTGAGGGTTCGAGAAGCGGATCCCGATGGCAGTGTTTTCCTGCTCTTTTCACTCTGGACCAACGTCTCACGAACAGTCTTCCCAAACAAGGAAGAACCGTCATAAGGGGCATTTGCGAAAGACGCCTTAAAGGGGTCCATGAACTGACATAGCCTTAGCCAGGCTTGTCACCTTATGGCAATGCCGGACCCAACGGCCACTCCCATTCCCTCGGTGTCATTTGAAAGGAGGTGCATGGACGTATTAGAAACCGCTTTCAGAGTGGCCATTCACATGTAGAATATATGCTTATCCTCCGGTGACATGGACTCCGGGGGTGACTCGGCTCCCTAACAAGGTCGCGCTGCAGTCGAGTGACGTGGGTCAAATAATTCAGTGCCCTTATGGAAAAGGTGGCTGAAGTATACACCTGCTTTCCTAGACAATCCATCATCCTGGACTCTCGGTCGGGGGATGGACTGTAGAACCTTCCTAAGCTAGTTCTTTCTTGGTGGCAGCTGCTACAACCATAGCCTCTACTGGGGACCCCTTGTTCCAACTGGGCCTATTCACAGGAGGACTCAGAATCTTGCTGACATTGAGGAGGTGTGCTGTTAACTACTGTTTTTTTTGGCTTGGGGAACAAGCAGGTGATGTTCCAGTGGGCTTTAAAAAGTGTACTCTTGTTAGTGTAATCAGATTCTGAAGAAGTCTGCGAAATAATCTGATAAAAGCACTAAATCTATGGTTGCAATAAAATGTTGGAACACAGAGTGGCTCCAGTTTGCATCTTTCCAGCTTTTAAGTGTTTTATTATGAGTTTTTTTACGGTTCCTCATTACTTTTGTATCCTGAAAAGATTTAAAATGTCTCGAAATGTTCCACAACACTGTAATGTCCTTTTCTGGTTTTATCAAGTATAAAACAATATCTGCAAATAGAGCAAGGTTTTCTTGACTATCATACAAATTATATCCGTAAATTTCTGAGTCCCTTATTTTCTTTGGCAATGGTTCTAAATATAAATCACATAAGAAAAGGGAAAGAGGCCATTCCTGTCTGGTTCTTCTGCTCAAGCAGAAATTTATCATAGAGGAACACACCCCCCTTTTAATTTTCGCCTAAGATCCCTCATATACCCTCCTAATCAACTTTATAATTTTATCAGGGAATGCAAATGCTTCCATTGCCTTGCTAAGTCCCAGCTTATTCTGTCAAGTGCTTTTTCTGCATTAAAGCCCACAAATGGTGGTATTTTCTTACATTCTGCTTGGATTATTAATGTTCTGTTAATGTTGTTGAATGTTTGCCTCCCCTCCACAAAACCATACTGATCCATATCTATTAATTTTGGCATTACTTTCACCATTCTTTTAGCCATTACAGACAAGAACACTATCATTGTGGTTTAATATTATAATGGGCCTGTATGAAGCTGGATCTGATGGATCTTTACCTTCTTTAGATATTACAACTACCACTGCTTTCTTCCAGGATGTTGGTACTTCTTTTCTCAAAATACTGTTAAAGAAAACTTTCCAGATCTTTCAGTTTTCCCCCTCCTAGCTTCCAAACTTCTACAGGAACACCATCTCTGTTCCTAGGCTCTTTCCTGTAGACTGCTTATACATCACCATTTTTGACTTGTCTCCTCCTATCCTGTTAGTACTTGAATCTCTTATACCATTCTCTGCTTTATACAGACTTTCACAGAATTTCCAAAATAATTCTAATACTTCTACAGGTTTTTTTTGTTATTCTCCTTGTTATGGGTACCCTAAGCTTGGTGACAGCTTGTTCTACTTTCTGTTGCCTAAGTCGCAGTGCTAAAAGTTTTTGGGCTTTAGAGTTATCAAAAAGCAGTTACTTAACAGCAATCTTTCTAAACTCATGCATATTATGACGTAATCCCTTATTTTCTGTTTAGCATTCTGCAGTTGCTCCTCTTCTTGTGCCGTGAGATTCCCCCTATTTTGCAATACTTTTAACATTTGTTAGTTCCTCTAAATAATTCTTATTTCTTAACCATATCTCCCCCTTTCTTTTATTTCCATTTATTTTTAAACTCTGCTTTAAATTTTATCCCACTCCTTAGCTATATATTCAGACAAAATTTCTATCTTCTCTAATAGCTCCTGAATAATTTCCGCTACTCATTCCTTAAATTAATCTCTTTTCAATAAATATGTGGGAAAGCACCAGTGTCTCATTTTTATTTCATTACTGTGTGTTTTTTTGTTTTTATTGGTGCATAATCTGAAATAGTTATTAGGTGTGTATCTAGACCTTCAAGTAAATGCACACGTTCTTGTATAATGTAAACTCTGTCTAGCCTAGCTCAGTTTTTGTATCTTGGGAAATATGTAAATTAATTCAGAACTCCTAGTATTAAGCTCATCTTCCATGCCAAATATTTTCATAAATTTCTTAAAAATCTACCCTCCTTTGTTATATTTTCCCTTCTGTGCCTCCCAGAAACATCTTCACTCTTGCAAATCAAATTCCAGTTCCCACTAATAAGTAATATGCCTTGCTCAAAGCTAATTATTTCTCCCAGAATTGTCAAGCTCCATTATAGCAGTTTTAGGTAGAATATAAATACATGTCAGTGTAATCCTCCTCCTTTGCCAGTAGCACACCTTGGTACTACAAATCTACCATTAACCTAACACCTGAATACCTAGCTCCGAGATGCACTCATCCTCATGTCTTCCCACATCCACTTCACTCTTTCATATGCTATTCCATCTCTCCTATTAATACTCTCCTTCCCAAAATCAAAATTCATCCTATCCCGACAAACTAAACAAAAAGTAAAATAAAATACGTCTGCTACTACTCTTCTCTTTATAACATCTACTTCCTCTCAAAAACTACCACTTTCAGGTGATATTCATCCAAATCGAGGTCCACACCCCTCCCTCCTCTACCAACAACTCTACTTCCATACACACAGGACACCTTACCCTTCCAAAAAACAAATCTTATTCAATGAATATTAGAAGTGTATTAAATAAGGTCAGTGAATTCCGTGCCTGATGTCAAATCACTTCCCAGACATCATCACCCTCACAGAAACATGGCTAAAACCTCGAAATCCTGAGAGACATTCTCCCTCCTGGATATAATATACTTTGACTTGACTGCCAAAAGAAAAAAGGGAGAAGTGTCACCATTGCTTACTCCAACCATCTTACTCTTACATCTCTAGACAAACCAATCTCATTCTTCCTACCTGCTGAAATCCTGACTGCTAACTTTAAACTTAACAGTTCTATTACAATCATTGTATCAGCCATTTATATTCCTCCAGGGGACAACATTCCCTTACTGGAAAGTATTCTCTCCTACCTTTCTCAACACACATAATGAAATCATACTCCTTGGTGATGTAAATAAAAATTGGCTATCCATTTGCTCAAAAAACTCTATCTTATCTATTAACTTCCAAGGCTTTACACAACTTAGCTCTACACCCACCCATGCTAACAATGCTCAACACTGGCTCCCTCATTGACTGGATATTAGTCTCTGACCCACTTAAATATTATAACCCTGTAACCCTTCCTGACTCCTTAAGTGATCACTCCCCAGTAAAAGCTCTTAGATTCACTCCACATTTCCCTAGGCCACATAGATACATTACATGTAGCAAGCTATCAAACTTCCACCTAGAAACTTATAATTTCCTCCTCTCCAAAATTAACTGGTGTTTTCTGACCCAAATCCCTCTAGACGAAGCAGTACACTTAACTCAACCTTCCTAAATATTCTTATCTTACTTGCACCCATCTGTACAGTACATATTAATTCAAATGCATCCTACTGGTTAACTAATGCTACTCGCACCTTCCTAAAAAACAGATAGGATGTGGAAAACACTGGTAAAAATCAAGCTCCCCATCCACTTACAAAAATATAAAGAACTTAGAAACCTGACAAAAAGACATCAATAAAGATAAACAAGATTTCTATTAAAACCCAAATATCAAATCCTACTAAAATTTGGCATGATGTTAATCAAATACTGCATCCTGGCAACTCCATCTCCAAAACCCTGCCCAACAAATACACCACAAGAAACCACAGCCATTTTCAATTCTTACTTCACTGAATCCATTAGGAAGTTGTTACTTTCAGACTCCCTCCACTAACGCTGTAAATTCTCCCAACCCCTATCCTACTCTAAATTCTACTACAGCTTTTTCCCCTTAAACCTGTACCCACCAGCTACATTAAATCACTACTCACCAAACTAAAGCCCTGCTCTTCATCTACAGACAATATACCTCGCTACTTCCTTCAGGTTGCAGCAGATTCTCTAGCTATTCCTGTATCTATTCTTATTAACAGTTCCATCTCTGAATCTAAATCTCCCTCTATCTGGAAAGAATTCTACCCTCTATCTATACATAAAGGAGGCCACTGCACTGAAATCTCTAACCTCAGACCTATAGCTATCCTTTCACCTCTCTCAGGATCTTAGAAAAATGCATACACAAGCAGGTCATGCAACACTTTCAACAGCTTTCACCTAAAACACAGTACAACTACTGCCCTCCTATCCATCAACACTATTTCCATAGCTAGAGATAAACTTGTCTCATGTTTATTCCTAGATCTTTCTAAGGCTTTCGATAGTCTCCCACACTCTCCTTCTGAACAAACTGACTAACCCTAATTTCTCTACTACTACTGTTATCTGATTTTCTCTCTCTCTCTGATTGACTACAATTAGTAAAGTGGCTCTCTGACCCCCCCCCTTGTTAAAATAGGTGTTCCCCAAGGTTCTATTCTTGGTCCATTACTTTTCACTATTTTGACTAACCTACTCTACACTTTCTGCCCCTCAGTCATCCCTTGTCCAATATGCTGATGGCTCTACAGTTACCACTACTGCAGATACTCCCTCTGATCTTATTTCAGTTATTCAGTCATCCTTTAACTCTGTTGAAACCTAGCTCTCCAACAACCAGCTTATACTAAATCCTAAAAAAAAAAAAAAAAAAACCTTTCTTCCCTAAAACCTAAACTACCTTAAATCCACATTTTCCATACTTTTTCTTAACAGCACAGTTATCATTGTTGAACCTTCCACAAAAATATAGGCATCATAATTGATGACTGACTGAAATTTGAATTACATGTAAACTGTATTACTAAAACTCACCAAAACTTGGCCTCTTATACAGAAATAACAAGTTCCTCACTATCAAAGCAAAAAATCCCTCTCCCATGCTATCTGCTACCAAGTCTATTGCACAGCTCTCAAATCCTCACAAATCTCAATTTGTCACTCCTAACCAAGTTAGAATCTACTTATAACAAAGTGGCTAGATTTGCAGCAAACCAAAAATATAAATCTCATCACTGCCTCTAACTAAAAAAAGTAAACTAGCTAGAATTTCCACATCAGCATCTCCACTCTCAGCTTGATTATCCATTCCATATTGCATCAACCATTATACTATCTCAACTTCACTTCCCTAATCTCCTTCTATACTCCATCTAGGACTCTCAAAGGCTCAGACCAAGACCTACTACAAATCCATAAACCCAAGAACAAAACTGACTGCAAAATCTACAGCCATTATCCAGCCATATCTTGGAACAAACTGACACTCGAAATTAGGTCTCTCA
This sequence comes from Protopterus annectens, assembly GCF_019279795.1. Classification (NCBI taxonomy): domain Eukaryota; kingdom Metazoa; phylum Chordata; order Ceratodontiformes; family Protopteridae; genus Protopterus; species Protopterus annectens. Next base: position 703,692,117 of record NC_056749.1, on the reverse strand, counting down.
AAAAAACTCCAAGAATTTAAATCACCACTAACAAATACCTGAAAAGTCACTGGTCTTGCCACTGTACTGATTCCCTCCATAACATGTTTTCCTACCTCAGGACAGCCCACTGCCTGCCTCTCTCTGGTGCTAAATTCTATTTATCAACTAACTCTCTCTAGCCACCTTATGTACCTATTTTTACTCTTCGCTCAAGCAAAAAATGTACTTACTTCATATCACTTGTATTACCCTCACTTACTGTACACATTCCTTAGCCAAGCTATTTTAAACTGTACATCTTTTAAATAACAGTTATGCTGATGACAACCTAAACTCTGTACATTTTTTTATTGCTTTTATTGCCAATTTAAAATGTTATGTTTTTACTTTTATTATACTTATTACCCTTTATTGTTAACTTGTGGAGCTTTTCAACCTGGGCATCCGCTGAAAAAGGGCAATCAGCTCAGACGGACAAACCTGGTCAACAAATGTAAAATAAATAAAATATAAATAAGTTACTATCTTTTTTATCTTCTTCTATCACTACTGGAACTCCTCTTACAATTAATATAAATACTCCTCTTTTCCTTTGTCCTAGGTATTCCACTGAGTAACCATCCTGAAAACCTTTCTTTATCAAATTCACACGATCAGTTCTTCCCAAGGGTGCCAACTGTAGCATAGTTATTTGCACTCTACATTTTTAATGTAGCTCACTACACTTTTTTTTGTATTTATCTGCGAGACCACGGACATTTAAAAACATTATAGAAAACATCATTGTATTAAAAAGTTATTATTCCCACCTTTTATGTACAACATAAATTTTGTTAAATGTCTAGTTCCAGCTTTCATGTTACATGCATACACTGCTTGGCAGGTTGATCTTTTATACAGCTATTTCTTGTCATATCCATTTGACCCTACGTCACAGCTTATAAAACTTTTTGTATTATTGAAAACCCTCAACCCACCCCCCACACACACCCCAAACTTCAAATATTGAAGTTTTACTCTCCTAATAGGAAAACATTTTCTAAACTGAAAGCCACACATAGACTTGACAATCTAAAAGGAAGACAGTCCATGCTATGAAGCATGGTGCAGCCTAAGCATCAACTAAGTGCCGTCTGGTTTCGTCTTATCTTTATAGCTCTCCCAGCTGAGTAAACATTTGAATGCTTTCAGAGAACATCATCTCCTAACCATTTCTCTTTATAAGACTGTTTCCTGCAGACAAGAGGACTAGATACAAAAATGCTAAGCATACATTTATTTTCTAGAAAAAACCTTATAATATTCAATATTATTTTTAATTTCCTTGCTTTCTCTTAAAACGTGTTACTATATCAAGCTAAGGGCCGTAATCCAGTCATTCCACAATACAAGAATTGAGAAAAAGCATACAAATTTCTCTTTTGTCATGCTAAGTTTTTTTAATACTGCAGTGCTTACATTTATTAAAACTGAACAAGGAGAAACAGAGAAGGGCGAAAGAAAAAAAGAGAGGAGCGCCTGTTTAGATCGGTAGCTCCATTACACTTAAAAATAACTGAGAAAGCTTGACTTTATAGCATACAAAGAAATTCATGCACTATAAAAATAGCACAAATAAGAAAAGTTTATTTTACTTACAGTTTACTTTCTCCCTACTCTTTCCTTCTCCTATTTTTCTGAACATTAGTGGCATGAAGTAGGGCATACACTTTAATGTCCCCTGCAAATTTCAAGTCCAAAAGAGTACAATTTTCTTGGTTCATCACATTTCACAAATATAAGTATTGGGGTTACCTTCAGAACATCTAGAGACCATTTCATTGAAACCCATCTCACCGATAGACCATTTCACTGTCAACTAGCAAATGCAGGAATTTAAGGCAAACAGGGATTTGTCCCCCTCCCCAATGTACTGCGACCCTGGAGTTAGTATATATATATATATATATATATATATATATATATATATATAGCTAGAGGGGGTGTGGGGGGCACAGCCCCCCACATTGAGGGTGTGGGGGGGGCAAAGCCCCCCCACCTATTTTAGTTTAAATTCTGTACTTTTTGTGTTATTTTCTTCTTTTAAACCAAAATAGGTGGGAGGTTCACCCCCCCTAACTATATATATAACTCCAGGGTCGCACTACATTGGGGAGGGGGACAAATCCCTCTTACTTGCCTTAAATTCCTGCAAGTAGTAGTTGTCAGTGAAATGATCAGTCAGTGAAATGGGTTTCAATGAAATGGTCTGTCAATGTTCTGAAGGCAACCCAAGTATTGTTTTGTTATCTCACATTTGTCAATTTCCAAGTTACTGTTTTTATTCCTGTTCATCTCAATCTCACATATCCCGTCTCTGCTTCATTTCCAACATGCTCTCGATTCTTCTAGAGAACTCTTGTACTTTTTTCCTTCTCTCAAGCATTTTCCATTGAAATGCCGGAAAAGATTTCACTAGCACAGTCTCTTTGTGGTCTTTATTACCAGAAGATGAAACAATCTCCTTCTGTTTCACAACTCACTTTTTGTTAGACATTGTTTTCTTTTTCTTACTTAGCATGCACTTCATCAAAAAATGATTTTGCCTCTCCAGGTAAGAATATTTTGAAGACAGCTGGGTACAGCAGTTTGAATCCCAAACCTGCTTCTCAACAGTCCCTGAATAGTGGAATAAATGTACATTTCTGCCCAGTGTACAATGAGTAATCATTCTCCACAAACACTCTGCTGTCTCCCACTTTTAGTACTTGTCTTTCTGCCACAGTTTAGTCAGAATCAACTCCTGCTGCTGGTAGGATTGCATCTTTCTAACTAAAGGTCAAGGCTGCCTTCTCGTAGTCTGGTTTGAAGCATACACACAATGTGCCCTTTCAACTGACAACTCCTGCTGTAGAATACCATTCTAGTTGTTTACTTGTGCTTTCATAAAATTAATACAGTCCATTTCTTCCAGTCGCTCTGGTACAGCAGAAAACCTTGGGTTTTCCCTATGTGCTTTGTTACCTAATTCTATTATTTTTTGAAACATCTCTTCTTGAGCAGTATCATATTCAGTCTGCCTTTTGTTCATTTCGACCTCTGATTTTTTTTAGTTTTATCACCTCCACTGAATATCTGTTAAAAGGTTCTTCCATGTTTGCCAACCTTTTGTTGTTCGAGTTGATATACTCCATCTGTATTTTGTTTATTTTAATCAGGTCATTGTGCAGTTGTCATACTTCCCCTCTAAGTTACTGCAAATCAAATCTGGAACTTGCACTGTCTTTTGAGAGAAAATCAAAGTCTAAAAACCCGGATAACCCAATACAAGAAAACAATATCCTTCCTTCATCATTACCAACAAACTCTTCCCCCACTTTTAATATCCAACTAGTACCTATATCCTTAGTACTCAGACTGCTATCCAAACTAAAACCATGCTCCCTATCTGCTGATAAACTTCCACCCGAATATCTACAACTCACTGCCAATGCAACTGCATACCCTGTCAGTATTCTTATAAATCGCTCCATCGCAGAATCTTATGTTCCCAATATATGGAAAAAAAAATCTACTGTAATCCCATTACACAGGGGTGGCTATTTCAATGAAATCTCCAAATATCGCCCTATCTCAATACTTTCCCCTTTATCAAAAATACTAGAAAATGTACTCAAGCTCAACTTCTCAAACACCTCATTGACAATCATCCCCTCACCTCAATCCAGCATGGTTTCCGTCCAGCACACAGTACTATTACCGCACTACTGTCCTTTACTGACACAGTGAACGAAGCCCTGGATGCCGGCCTTGCTACATCAGTAATTCTGCTAGCTCTATCCAAGGCCTTTGACAATGTGTACCATTGCTTTACTGCTAAAACAGCTTGGAAAATTGGGCTCTACTCTAATGCCCTAACATGGTTTTCTTCCTACTTAAACAGAGAACAAATCAGTCAAATGGCTCGAACACCAGTCGGAATACCAAGCCAATCATACAGGTGTCCCCAAAGATCCATTCTCGGCCCTCTACTTTTTAATACTTTCATAACCGATCTACATAAGGTTTCACCACAAAGTAAACTAATTCAATATGCAGATGATTCCAACATTATCTCCTCCGACAACTTCTCTGATCTCCTAAAGCTCACATAAAAAACTCATTTACATCCACTGAATCCTGGCCAAATGATTCTCAACTTCTATTGAGCCAAAAAATAAATAAAATAAATACTCCTACTTTTCTCTACAAAACCACCACCACACAGATTTTAAAATTTACTCACAAAATAAGACGGAAATCAAACTAGTAAACTCTTCAAAACTACTAGGTATAACTATCAACAATAAGTTCACATTTGAGCAACGCATCCTTAACTCAATAAAGAAGACCCATTTCAAACTAGGTAAACTAGATCGCCATAAAATTGATCTTAACACCAACACCAAAGCTAAGCTAGCCAACACACTACTCATTCCCTTCCTTCTCTATTGAAGTCCAATATTTACCAACCTACATTCAAACCTTTTTAATAAGCTTCAAGCATGCTATTATAAAATAGCTAAATTTGCCACTGGTCTGTCATCGTACACACCATTGCCGAGCTATATCTCATCTCAAATGGTTCGAGTTCCCACACTATCTACATTACACTCATCTTATCCTTGCCAATAACTTACTATTTAAACCAAATAACTGCCATGCACTCCAGTCTATCTTACAAGAATATACCCACACACTCAGGTCCACTAATAAACATCTCTTAAAGGTATCCAAACTAATAAGAGAGCTGGTCAGTGTCTGTACTACAGCATTGCCAAGATACAGAATACTATCCCCTCTCACATCACTCAAAGCCTTTAAAACTGCTCAAAAACTACACTTTCTAAACAACCCAATTTGCACCTGTACCACAAACCACCATAACCCTTTTTCCCCTAGCTTCACATATCTTTATGACTTCAAAAAAACATTCATCTTACAGCCACAAGATGTAGTTTCCACTCTTTGCGACTATTTTCTATTTCTACTTAAATTTTTAATACAAATTTTTTTTCCTGTATTGCCATTACCTGCCTCTCTAACAAAATCAATATTGTATTTGTGACTATATTTGTGTATTTCAATGCCATTGTTACAATGAAACACCATTTCCATATGTTGTAAATATATGCACCTGCTCCAACAATCATATGTACCTTTTTTGTAAGGTTATATATGTTTTTATGCTTTTGCATTATACAGTGTTTGTGGAGCTTTTTTCCCTGGGCCTCCACTAAAAATGGGTCACGTGACCCAGTGGACTTTCCCAGTCAACAAATATCAATAAATAAATAAATACATAAATAAAATAAATATTTTGATGAACAGATGCAGCACTTTTCTCAGTCAGTGTTTTATCTGACCTTTTGTAGCTGATTTTCTTTCAGGTCCTCTGTATTTCTTTTTTACCTGGCATCCAGGCAGTGCACTTACTAGCCAGTTACAGAAATTTAACCAGAAATATAATTCCACTGTCTTTCTCTGCTAAGTTTCTGTTTTCACACGCAGAGCTAGAACTAAAGAACAACAGGTTTTTATCATTAAATGCTCAACTTCTCTGTCCTTTTTCTCCCTATTTACAGTCCCTGCTATGAATAAACAACAGTACAGCATTTAAAATATTTTAAATTGACTGTTTCTCTCCACCAGAACAGTACCTTACTGTACTCTGATGGTTTCACTTTCAAAAAACTTTTATCCTGCTCTGAAAAAGCTTGCTGCAGTCTCCAATTTATTGATGTCATCAAGGCCAATAAACACAGGTAGTTTTCTGGCCAATCCCCCCCCCCCAACCCAAACTGACATCACCACAACTGTCCTCAAAACGCAACCATGCTGTGATGTCACAGCTTCCTGGTCCTTCCCCTACCAATAAAGAAAGTACAGGCTAGAAAAAAAACAGTACATGAGTCAAGTCTCCTGCTGTAAGCTGTCAATCACAGCAGGTAACAGCTCAAATTAGACACTTAGACAGCTAGGGACGTTAGGTGGGAAGGGGGATGGCAAATGAGTCAAAGTCGCAGAGACAGATGCTTAGTGTCAAGAAGTGCATTGTCAACCCCTTTGGGAAAAACTCTGTACCCATGAACTACTGCACAGGTGGTAGCTCAATAAACACCGAAGGTGTGATAAGACACCTCGGGACACAGGTGGACGGTGGTTTCTCCTTTGATAACCACATCGCCACAGTAATCAGAAAATCCTTCTACACAGTATACCTCATCACAAAAGGATTCTCCTCTAGAAAAAAGGAGGTCATTGTTCCTCTCTACTCATCCCTCATCAGACCCATTATAGAGTACAATGCCCCATTTGGCATGTATCTCACAAGACACCTACAACAATTTGGAAAGGCCACAGAAATACCTCACTAAGAGGACTACCGGCCTCAAACAGATGCCATACGCAGATAGTCTCAAAAACCTCCAGCTCTACTCCATCGCATATCGCCTACTCAGACGCAATCTCTGCCTAACATACAAAGCTATGTCAAACCCAGAGCTGCCGGACATGATACACTTAAAGAAATCCCAATCTCTCTGAACCACACGCTCCAGGGACCTAAACCTTGTCACCACAATAAACAGTAACATGCTGGGGGGATAGACTCCTGTCCCAGAGACTTCCCATACTCGAACAAACTACACATTCATGTCAAGCAAAGCTCCTCATTGACCCTCTAAGAAAAATCTTGACGACTGGATGGGAAATAGAAAATTCACCCCGGGGATCACTTCTGTGGCACTGCTCGACAGGGGCACAAGAAAATAATTTTCTTGGGTGGCGAAAGCCAGGGAACCTTTTTGGCTAGGCTTATATAGGCCCCAGGGCTGACAGCCTAGTACCCACCTATGAACCTAAGTAGTACAATTTAGGCTTCACAAAAGACTGCAGTTTAGCCTTTCTAAAAAGCAGCAGCAGTAAAATAAAAACACCTTGAAAGTCTGTTCTGTGGCATTTGCACTGTTTGTGTTTTAAGTAGTCAATGAACAGCATGAAATGTTACTTAAAACTAACTTACTGAAAGACAGCAGTGTATGCATGTAAAATCAATGCACTGAGAGGAGCTTTAGGAAGAAAGAGGCCTGAATGATGGATTATTTTTTTTTTTTTTTACAGATAAGCACTGCACTGTGGGATACCCAGAGGTATCAGGATCACTTCAAGATGCTAGACCCAATGAGATCAGACTCAGAAATAATGTATAAAAATATTTAAAAACCTGTAAAAAGTCCCAGACTGGTGTTAAAATGTAGGAAACACCAAACCATGATGAAATATGTGCAGCCATCTTGGAAGTCCGGCCCTCTGGGAACCAGTGCTGTCTTAGTGAAAAGGGAGTCTGACAAGATTTTTGGGGTAGTCCAGCTGAATCTTCTGCAGGACTCTTGGAAGTAGAGGAAGGGGAAGGAATGCATAAAGAAACATCACCTTCCAAGAAAAAGAAAAGGCACTTGTGTAGATCAGTGTGTGTGATATACACTTTCAGCTTTCCAGCGAGTCAGCACATGCATAAAAGTACTGACCAAGTGCAAGCAAGAGTGCCATTTTGCACAAGCAGCTGGAGTGAGAGCATGCAAGTATGTAGTCAGTTAGTTCATTAAAGTTTAATGTTCCTGCCATTTATCCTGATGTATTTGTATACAATAAAATACTTAAACATCCAAGCCTCAATATCTTCTTAATGCATGTAAGAAGATAGACATGTTGTCAGAAAGGGATCCAGTCACAGCCATAAGTCAACCGGTTAAAGTTGGAGGACTATATAGGAGTGGATCATCCCTACTGCTCAAACTCCTCACAAAACAGGTCAAAAACAAATTCTAGGTACTAAAACTCACTTAAATGATTTATTTCGCTATAAAAAATAAAACAAAGAACTCAGAATGCTCAAAACAAATCTCTTATTAAATGAAAAGTCCGAAACTGCGACATATTGATAAAAATATTCAAAATATTTACAAAAACATTTCAACAATATCCGAATTGCATAAAACGTGCAAAAAGGGAAAGGGAAAATGACCGTATTGTTTGCTATGTGTTACTTTTTTGTATCAACTAAAGCTATTCAAAATATCTGAAGTGTGAAAAGTGTTTGCAAGTGTGTGCAGTATTACAATGCAATTATTTTGCAAAGTTGTTTCAAAAAATATTTTGCAAAGTACAGTTATTTCAAAGCATATTTTGCAGAGTACAGTATTTTGAAGAGTTTATTGTGCACTTCAATATTATTCCAAGTACCTGTTGTGTGTGTGAATTTTCATACACAATTATCAGGTCCATTTTGCATTGTGTTTTACTATAACCTGTGGGCATGGCAGGTGGTTTTAAAATATCTGCACTGATTGTGTCTGATAATATTGTAGAAAATTGGTGTGTGTTTGAGCATGAATACAATATTTTCATACAGGCTGCTTTTTATTGCAAATGCACACATACAAAAGCATTTACTCTGCTTAAATTAGCTGGTTCAGAGGCCATTGAAAGACAGCTTTCATTGGTGTATGCACCTGCTCTATTTCAGGGGAGCGGGAAGACCACCATACAGTGGTACTAGCTGAAACAAGGGAAGACCCCAAGTGCTTAAAACATAAATTTAGAAAAATGAGTAATCTCCAACAAATATTACAACGGAAAGGCACTTATTTTACACAAGGGATGAAAAGCCTGGTGAAACTTTTGTAGCACAGATAACTTGAGAAACAAGGCTAAAACGTGCAGATTTGGTAATATGAGAGAGATGTTGATAAAAGACAGGCTTGTGTGTGGTATTAATAATGAGACAATGAGAAAGAGTTTGCTTCAAGACAGTGATTTAACTTTAAAATAAGGCCATTGAGATTTGCCAGATATACAAGCTTACAGAAAAGCACACAAGTATGCTTACAAATCAGAATAGTTGCAGAAGGCACAGTGACAAAGCTCATGTTGATAGTATGCAGCATGTGGTTAAAAGAAACAGGCCCAAGCACATGGCAGCTACTGCAGGTCCTGTAACAGTCCCTGGGAAACAGTCTTTCCAGCAAATTCCAGAGCATGCTCAATGAAGCACAAGGGTGAGAAAGTCAAAACATGTGCCCCCGCCCAACTTCATAGTCAACTGTCATAACTGTGGTGGTAGTCATGAGCCCAAAAGAGAAAAGTGCTTAGTTTGTGGTCAGCAGTGTCATTCTTGCATTAAGTAGAGTTATTTCAAAAGATTTCATAAATCAAATAAGGCACATTACCTTATTAAAGAACTTAAGAATGAAATCTTTTGTACCGTTTGGATTAATGGGAGTCCTGTAGATATCAAAGTAGATACTGGCTCAAAGTGCAATATTATGTCAGCAGAAACATTTGCCAGAGTAAAAGATGTAGAACAACTTGATTTGACAAAGTGTATGAAGCTTGTTGCTTATGGTGGTGAATAGATTCAAACCAAATGCTAAGTAGTGCTTTTATGTTACTCTGCTGATAACAGCTATGACTTGCAATTTTTCGTAGTCAAGATACACGTGCAGTCATTATTAGGCTTCAGAGACTGTTTCAAAATGGAACTGCTTTCATTAATAAAGACGGTCACCATGTAAGCCTGCATGACAACAGCTCAAATTTCACCCAAACTATTTTTTATGAGCATGCTGATATTTTTGCATACAAACTAGGCAAACTATCAGTCGTACACTCTATGAAATGAGACCCAGAGGTCAGCCCAGTTATCAGACCAGCACAGAAAGTTCCAGTAGCTATGCAGAACAGAGTCAAAGCTGAGCTACATAAAATAGTGCAGCTAGGAGTAATTTGTCCAACAGAAGAACCTACTGAATGGGTATCCTTCTGTGGTAGCAGCTCATAAGAAAAGCTCAGATGATATCAGAATATGTATTGATCCAAGACATTTGAGCAAAACATTAAAAATACTGCATCATCCAATGTGTAAGAGGTTGCTAGATGCAGAGTTCATTTGAGCAAATTTTGCTTGACCGAAAATCTTCATTGCTAACCACATTCAGTATGCCATTTGGAAGATGCAGATTTCTGAGAATGCCATTTGGAATAAATTCTGCAATTGAAGTGTTTTAGCCTGCAATGGAGCAAATTTTTTACGCTATCCCTGTGCTATTATAGTAGAGGATATTCTAGTAGGAGGCAATGGTGAAATCAAACATAACAGAAACCTCAAAGTCCTGGAAAGAGCACGTGAAGTGAATCTTAAGCTGAATCCCCAGAAGTGCAAGTTCAGGCTACGAGAAGTTAGTTATGTTGGTCACTTGTTTACCAGTTCAGGCTTACGACCAGATCCTTCCAAACAAACAGCAATTCTAGAGATGCCAGCTCCAGACAATTTTCAAGCCCTACATTTTCTTAGCATGGTAAACTATCCAGGCAAGTTCATTCCAAACTTAAGCCAACTTTCAGTGACGCTCAGAGAGCGGACATGCAAAGATGTAATTTGGTTATGGTCAGAATAGCACCGAAGAGTACTTGATGTCCTGAAACAGAAAATTGCTAACCCACCAACTCTCGGCTACTATGATATTCACAAACCAGTTACTCTTTCCTGTGATGCTTCTAAGTTTGGTCTAGGTGCAGTCATTCTTCAAGAGGGTAGACCAGTAGCTTCTGCATAGAGAACTCTTACCCAGACCAAGATGCAATATGCCCAGATTGAGAAAGAGCTTTTAGCAATTGTGTCGACATGTTCAAAGTTTCATGATTATATTTATGGTAGACCTATCCAGATCGAAACGGATCACCAATCTCTAAGTTACTATTTTGAGAAAGCCTATGCATACAGCTCCAGCTAGACTGTAACACATGATGCTCAAATTGCAAAAGTACAATTTCAATCTTCTGTACACAAAAGGAAAAATTCTTTATCTTGCTGATACTTTATCCAGATCGCCCAGAAAACTACAGAACAGCATAACAATGAGCAACTTGATTTTGATGTCATGGAAGTGAGAAATGTTTCTTCCATACGTCTTAATGAGCTCAGAACTTACACAGCTTCAGATCCAGTTCTCCAGACACTAAACCTCTTATCAGTTGAGGATGGCCTTCAAAGCAATCTTGTTTGCCAGTAAAAGTCCAACCTTATTTTCCATAGAGAGATGAGATTTTGTCAGACAATGGTATCATGAATGGTCCTAAGATGATTGTTCCAAAGTCCTTGCAACAAGAGTATATTAAGGTCTTGCACTGTGGCCACCCAAGAAATGATTCTACCAAAAGAAGGACGAGAGGTCTAGTATTTTGGTCTTCTATGTCAAGAAATATCGAGAAAGTACTTTCATCTTGTTCAGTACGTAATAGTACAAAGCCACATCAACAAAAAGTACAGTTTTGTAGACTTACCATAAATGTAGATGTTCAAGTGTATTCACTGTTGCAGCCATCACACTTGAGTTATCTGCCTGTAGGTAGCCCTTAACCAGCCTGAATACCAGAGTCTTCGGATTTCTGCGTCAGATGCTGTAGCTTCTTCCATGACGTCAGGTCGTCAGGGATATAAAAACATGCAGCCAACGCCATTTCATCAGTTTTTCTTGCCCCAGATGTCAGGTGCCCCCACAACAGGAAGCAATTATATGGTATGGAACACCCCCAGCAAAAAGCAAATACACATGAAATAATATATGCCAAACAAGAAGGAAAGGTAGCGCAAAGAGAAGTCAGGTGTTGGAGGGAGGGTAACCAGGACTGCAACAGTGAATAGACACTAACATCTACATTTATGGTAAGTGTACACAACTGTACTATGTTCTTCGTGTTTCACTGTTGCAGTCATCACATTTGGGTTGATTCCCAAAGCTAAGGAAGGGTGGAGGCGGGTAAAGAGCATCAGGGCTAGCAATCAGCCCTGTAAAACTGCTGTGGCAAATCCAGCTTTGGATTTAGAAAAGATAGGCAGGTGGTAATGCTTGGTGAAAGTATGTACAGAGCTCCAGGTAGCAGCTTCTAGTATGTCATTGGTAGGGACTCCTCTGAGGAATGCCGTACAGGTAGATGCAGCCCTGCTGGAATGTGATCTTATCCCCTGTGGGGCAGGTTTTCCATGGTGCTTGTAGCAGAAATGGATGCAATGGGCTATCTCATTTGGAAATGGTTTGCTTAGAAATGGCCTTCCCCTCTGCCCCTGCAGCAAAGCTAACCAGCAGCTGGTCAGATTTTCTGAGAGGCTTAGTTCAGTCCAAAACAGAATCTAAGCTGTCTGTGCACGTCCACATAATGCAGTATCTTCGGGTTAGGGAAAAAGGTAGGCAAATGAATGGACTGGTTTAGAGCCACACTAGACACCACCTTGGGCATAAAGGATGGATTAGTCCTGAGGGGAAACCCTGTCCGCATGGAAGATAATGAAGGGTTCCACTGCCAAGAGGGCCTGCAGTTCAGACACTCTTCTTGCTGAAGTGATAGCTAGAAGTAAGGCTATTTTCCAAGAAAGGAATTTCAACTCTGCTGTAGCAGCTGGTTCAAAGTGGGGAAGAGTGAGTTTTTCCAATACAAAGTTAAAGTCCCAGGCTGGAGTGGGCGCTCTCCTGGGGGGGTCTTAAATTTTTGGCCCCTCTAAGGAATTGCTTTAGCAGGGGATGAGAGAAGAGGGGTGGCTCAGTATTATAATGTGCTGAGACGGCAGAGGCATGAATCTTAACTGAAGAGAAAGATAGGCCCTTGTGGAGCATTTCTGTTAAATAATCTAGAATATGAGGTAAGCTGGACACAGTTGTACCCATCCCCTGCGCCTTGCTCCAAGAACAGAATCTTTTCCACTTTTCTGAATAGGATTTTCTAGTACTAGGTCTCCTTGCCTCAAGAATGACATCCAACACCTGCTTACTGAGAAGTGGTAGAGGTGAGCTCAGGGAATTAGCCAGGCTGCAAGGTTCAGGGTTTGAACCTGAGGGTGCAGAATCTGGCCCCACCTGCTGGGACAGCAGGAAAGGGGTCTGAGGCAGGTGCTATGCTTGCAGCATTGTCAGACTGCGTAAAAGAGGGTACCAGTGCTGGCATGACCAGCCTGGGGCAATCAGTATTGTCCTTGGCTTGTCCTGTTTGATCGTTAGTAGAACCATCGAGAGGAGAGGCAGAGGGGGGAAGGCATAAATTAAGAGGCTTTCCCAGGTAAAGGACAGGGCATCCACTTTCCAAGCTTGACTGTGGGGAGTTCTGGTGCAGAATTTGTTCAGTTGGTAGTTCTGAGGGGAGGCAAACAGGTCTACCTCTGGTGTCCCCCATTTGTTCCTCAAGAGCTTGAATATTTTGGGTTCCAGTTTCCATTCGTGGGGGTCCATGAGATTTCTGCTTAAGTCATCTGCCAGTGAATTTAGTTTGCTTGGCAGGAATTGAGCTTGCAGGTTCACTTGGTAGCTCAAAGCTGTGATCCACAGAGCCATGTCTAGTCTGCAGAGTGGGTAGGAATGGGTTCCCCCCTGCTTGTATATGTAACACACAACTGTGGTGTTGTCTGTCTTTACCAATAGTTGTCCTGGAAGAATAAGGTTTTTGAAGGCTGTCAGAGCATTTTGTACAGCTAACATTTCTTTTTGATTGATATGCAGGTGCATTTGTCTTGGGTTCTATTTGCCCTAAATGCACTGCCCTGCCATGTGAGCCCCCCCCCCCATGCAAAGTCTGATGCGTCTGTTGTTAGGGTTTGGGCAGCAGGGGGTAGAGAGAAAGGGAGTCCATTGTTGTGGTAGCAGGCCTCTGCCCACCAAAGGAACTCTGTCCTTAGACAAGGAATGATAGGAATCATTGTTTCCAGGTCCTGAGAATGCTGACACCATAGACTTTAAATACCATTGACGTTTCCTCATATGCAGTCTTGCAAATGGAATTAACAGAATGCAAGAGGCCATTAACTCTAGGGCTTGCAGGATTTTCCTTGCAGACAGCTGGGTTTTTGTGGCCAGTAGGGTGAAGTAGGTTCTCAAATAAACTTGTTTCTCTGGAGTGAGGAATGCCATCTGGGGAGTTGTATTCAAGTTTGCACCCAGGAATACAATCTGTTGGCAGAGTTCTAGGTGTGATTTCTTCTCATTGATGGTGTACCCCAGTGAGGTTAGAAATCTCTTTACAAATGCCAGGTGTTGTAATAGCAAGTTCTGACTTTCTGCCTGAATCAGGCAGTCATCCAAGTATGGATAAATCTGAATATTTCTCTGCCTGCAAAATGCAATGGCTGAAGCTAGGCACTTTGTGAATACCCTGGGTGTAGTAGATAAGCCAAAGGGAAGTGCAGAAAACTGATGCATGGAGCCCACCCTGAAATGTAGGAATTGTCTGTAGGATTCCCTTATTGGGATGTGCAGGTAAGCTTCTTTTAAGTCTAGGGTTGCTAGCTAGGCATCCTTGGCTAGCATAGAAAGAAGTCGTTGAAGAGTTAGCATTTTGAATTTTGGAACCACCAGAAAGTGTTGAGAATAGACAGGTCCAGGATAGGACACCAGGAGTTTTCTTTTCTGAGAACCAGGAACAGTCTTGAATAAAAACCTTGTCCCCTTTGTTCTGCTTGGACAGGCTGAATAGCACTGATAGTGAGGAGTGAGAGCACCTGTTTTTGGGTCTCCACCTACTGATTTGGGGGGAGGTCTGGCCATCCACTTGGGGTTGGGAGTGAGTGGAAGTGGAATCTGTATCCTACGGAAACTATGTTTAAAACCCATTTGTCCTGGGTAATGTGTTCCCAGTTTTTTGCGTGCAGGGTGAGCTTTCCTCCTAAAGGAGCAAGTAGTTGAGCAGGGCTTGGAAGAGTTAAGGATAAGTCATTGTGTCATTTTTCCATAGGGGGGTGGCTTAGTACTCCCTGCTGTGGAAGTGGGAGCCCCCCACTGCTTAGATCTGTGTATAGCCTGAGACTGAAGTCTTGGTGGTCTGCTGCTTCTGGGTTTGGACTGAGAAGGCCTGGAAGGGACTGGGAAAGACCAGTTCTTTGAAGGCCAATGCCTACTGAATCTAGGAGGCTGTACTTGTAAGAAATCTTTAACAGTTTGCATAGATTTAGCTTCTTCCTCCATCTTTTTGAGGATGACTTCTGCTTTGTTGACAAAAAGGTGGTCTTGGTTTAAGGGTGCATCCAGTAATTTAGCTTTAGCATGATCTGGCAAGCTTTGTTCCTTAAGCCAAGCATGCCTTCTAAGAACAGACCCAGTGAGAGTAGCCCTGCAAGATGCTTCTAAAGCATCAAAACCACATTGCAAAGTATGTTTACCAACTTGTTCAGCAGAATGCATTAACTCAAGCAAATCTTTGTGTTCAGCACCGTCAGGAATCAACATCATTTTCTGTTTAAGTAGTCCCATAATATGCCGCTGATACTTTTAACATATGAAACTGGCAATTTAAAGCCCTAATGGCCAAAGTAGCAGAAGTGTATACCTTCTTACCCCATCTGTCTAAAGCTCTAGTGTCCCTATTAGAAGGGGTAAGATTATTGGCAGTAGTAGCCTTAATGCCTTTAGGTCCTTGGGAAATGGTCTCTGAATCTGCAGTAGGATTCCTGAAGAGGAATTTGAGAGAGTCAGGTACTCTGTAGTACCCGTCAGGTTTCCTTGGAGCTGGAGGCAAAGTGTCTGGAGTAAGACTGGATTCCAAGAAAACATCATCTACAATCTCCAGAACAGCAGGGATAGCTAGAGGCCTGTGTTGAGGCAAGAGTAGTAATTCCCCAAGTCTTTTTGGACTCAATGCAGTCCTGGCTTTCCCAGTGGAAATGCTCCCTAAGGGTATGCAAGGCTTCACCAAAAGAAAAATCCTCTGGAGGGGAAGCAGAGGGAATGGAATCCTCTGCATCAAAATCCTCATAAGTACATAAGGGTAAATATCCTGGTAGTCAGAAGGAACAGAGATATCAGATTCCTGATCAGAAGAATCAGAAAGAAAATCAGCTCTAGGTCTCTTAAAGGGGGAAGGCTGGCTTCCCCTAATTAAAGTAATAAGGTCTTCAGCCATTCTAATTATTTGTTTTTGAGGCATATAGGCCTGAGAATGAGGTCTGGTCACCTGTTTTCTAGGCATAGTGCGAGCTTTACGCCCGAGGAATTCAGTATTCTTAGCTTGAAACAAAGTTGTCAGTTTAATATAAAAATCGGTAGGCCTGAATACACCCTCAGAAACCGGTGCCTGCACAGCGGCTCCGGACCCATCCAAGGTAAAGACATACGCAGGTTCCATAGTCGAAGAACCATCTCGCGGCAT
This sequence comes from Protopterus annectens, assembly GCF_019279795.1. Classification (NCBI taxonomy): domain Eukaryota; kingdom Metazoa; phylum Chordata; order Ceratodontiformes; family Protopteridae; genus Protopterus; species Protopterus annectens. The sequence goes on along the minus strand of NC_056749.1, from coordinate 703,675,932 downwards.
ACCGAATGGGTCTCAGTAGAGGCCTGCAAATCTGTAGTAGCGGGTATCAGGGGCTGCAAAAGCGCCTCATTGAGTACCGGACGACTGGTGACTAGCTTAATGGAAGCATTGTCAGCAGTTTTGGACCTATGTGGTTTGTCTTTGTCTTTATCCTTACTTTTTTTGGAAGATCGGCAGTCAGATGGCTTAACGATGCCATTGCAGAGTACAGAGATCAAGAACAAAAGTATTTAGCTACAAAAATAGCCTGACGACGAATAGTTCGGGCGTTGAACTAGGCACAAAACCGACAGCGAAGGACATTGTGGTCTGGGCCTAAACAGGTGACGCAGTAAGAATGAAAACCTCTATGAGGTATTTGCTTTCCACAGGCAAGACAATTTTTTCTGACATCGGTTAGAACAAGAAAAAAGGAACCCCAATGGGGCACTTATCTTTTTGAAGACTTCAGGTCTGAGAACTGAAATATTTAGAGGCAAAAATATACAGACGACGGATAATGCGCTGATTAAATAGAGCACAAAACCGACAGCAAGCTATGTCGTGGTCAGGGCCTAGGGAAGGAATACAGTACGAATGAAATTAATAACTTTTACTGATATCGGTAAGGAGCAAGAAAAAGTTCCCCAAAGGGGTACTTAGCTTTTAGTTGAAGACTTTGGTTCTGAAACTCAAAAATGAAAATTTCAGGAGTCGGCCAACCGGCACTTGCGAACTGCTTCTGCTTCGGGCACCGCATGGCAAGAAAGACTGATGTAATGCCATCTGCTGCATGATTTACGCCCCTGACTACCTGACATCATGGAAGAAGAGACAGCAACCGACGCAGGACCCAAGACTTTGATAATCAGGCCAGCTGAGGGCTACCTGCAAGCAGATAATCCAAATGTAATGACTGCAACAGTGAAACACGAAGAACATCCACTTCACTTAAGCCAGATTCCTGAACTACCTTGGTCGACAGTAGCCACAGATATTGAGTGGAATAGTCAACATTACTTGGTTTATAGTAGACTCTTATTCAAATTGGTTCAAGATTGTCCTACTTCCTAACCTAATTTCCAGTACTGTCATTACTAAGTTGAAGCGACTTTTTTCTGTCCATGGTAGAGTTTCTTCTGACAATGGTGCACAGTTTACAAATCAGCAGTTCAAGAGATTTGCAGAGGAGTGAGGCTTTGTTCATATTACGAGTAGTCCTGAATACCCTCAGTCAAACAGCCTGGCAGAACATACGGTTCAAAGTGCAAAACAGCTGTTAGAGAAATCCAGACGTGATAACACCATTGTTTTGCTAAACTTGTTAAATCTCAGAAACATTCCTCGTGATAAAAATCTTGGTTCACCTGCCCAAAGACTTATGCTGAGATAAATCAGAACCACACTACCAATCAGCATTAACTTATTGGTTCCAAGTGCTAAGAACAAAGCAGTAAAACCTCAACTGTTGAAAAAAGCATTTGTCGCAGAAGAAGCCTTACTATGATAAAACCAGCAAACCTCTCCGTTCTTTACAAAAAGGGGAGATAGTGAGGATGCAGACATCAAAGGGTTTTGATCGCATTGTATTTGTGAAAAGTGTGTGTCAAGAGCCGAGACTGTACATTGTGGAATCACAAGGAATGGAATTCAGACGAAATTTGAAGCATTTGTTACCAGTGTCCAAACCAGTGTTACAGCATCTTGCCTGTGACAAAGACTAGTTTTCAGAGTGACTTGTCCAATGTTCCTGTTCCAAAGAACATTCTGTCAGCAATCCCCGTTCCTGAGGAAATCCTTGAGACTCCTCAAGCAGAACATTCCCCAAGGACTGTCCCTGTTGCTAAACCTAGTCCTAACTATTATATCACAAGATCAGGTCGCATCTCGAAACCTATTTCCAGATACACAGCAACCTGAATGTGACTGTTGTATTTCTTTATTAGCGTCTGTATAATTGCATGCCTATTAAAATGTTGTTGTTTACATGAGGTTGCTCAGTAAAGAGGGAGGATTTAGATCAGTGTGTGTGACATACCTTTAAGAAGCTTTCCAGTGAGTCAGCACATACATACAAGTACTGAGCATGTATAAGCAAGAATGCCATTTTGAGTGAGCAGCTGGAGTAAGAGCATACAAGTATGTAGTCAGTCAGCTGGATAATTCATTTAAGTTTAATGTTCCTGCCATTTATCCCTATGTATTTGTGGGTCTATATTAGAAGACCGAAATGGCAGTTACGCAAATACCGAAATGTCAACACGGAAATAGCGAACCAAGAGAACGCCAAACGCCCGAAACCGCAAATTTCGAAATAGTGAATTGCCATAGCTGGCCCTTATCCGGCATAGCTCCATAACTTAAATGTGTGATAGTTACAGACCTTAGGGTTAGGGTGCGGGTTAAGGTGCACTTATCTTAACCCGCACACTAACCCTAAGGTCAGTAACTATCGCACATTTAAGTTACAGAGCTATGCCAGATAAGGGCCAGTTATGGCAATTTGCGGTTTCGGGCGTTCAACATTCTCGAGGTTAGCGTAACTGCCGTTTCGGTCTTCTAATATAGACCCTGTATTTGTATACAACAAACTACTTAAATGAACACCCAAGCCTCAGCATCATCTTAATGCACGTAAGAAGAGCAATAACCTGTCTTCCACACCAGATAGCAAAGCACTCTGGAACAGAAAAGGGGCAGTTGCCTGTTCAGAGGGGAGGAAGAGAGGTCTTACCTTACCCCACCAATGGACTATGTTCAGAAATACATCTCTGTGAAGCATCCATTAGTGAGCCTGTGTTTTGGATTAAAATACACTTGGTTTCAAATGTCTCATGAGAAAGGAGTGTAGTGCCTAATTACATATGGCACTGACAAGAATAATTTGTTTTCAAGACTTTCAGATAAAAGTGGAAGAGCTAACTAAGCCCGTGTACCTCAACTCTGGTGGATGCCCATGAAAACAGGATGCACATCCATTATACACGTCTTCAACAAAAGGATACAACATATAAAACAGGGCCAAACCACAGTCTGGCACATCATTTAACAGTCATAAAAATTAAGAAAAAAGCAAAAACTACCAAACTCTAGTGAAAGTTACAGACGGGGAATTTATTTATAAGAAAATCTGACGGAATCTGAGAAAATATGAATACCTTTCAGCCACAGGATGTGTTTCACGGTGATCATCATCAACAGTTACGCATTTTTAATCTGCGTAGAAATTACAACTTAAAGGTCCTCACCTTCTTTGGTCTTTGCTACAGTGCCTGCTGTGACTTCCTTGTCTGCAGTCTGTGAAACTTTTTGTTCTTTTGCTGTAGTTTCATCAGATTTGTCCTTTGGTTTTATTTCTTTCTCAGATTTCTTCTTCGTAACACTTGTACCAGTGGGAGCAAGTGAAAGGCGTTGAACTGGTACTTGTCTGACTGTTGAAGGGGATGGAGGCCGCTGCTTTACAGTACTGGGTGAAGGAGGGCGGCTCTTTGGCCTGTTTAAAAAAAAAAAAAGAAACAGGACATTCCTGTGAGCAAAAAAATGTTATTTTGCATGAGTCATACCTTATGTACCACATAATGCAAGGTTTCTAGCAATTCCTCATGCGTTTATGTAACCATTAGAACCAAGGCTTAAAAAAGTAACACCTCATTTTTAATGATGAACTGTTGTAAAGTGTTTATAACAAAAACATTTTCTCAAGCCCATGAAATTCTAGCCTTTGACTACTACAGCTAAGATGTGGCAAGGTCAACATTTCCTAGGAAACTTTTTCTGTCTTCCGATTTTGTTTTGGTACTTCTGCAGATAAGGAGACCTGACAATATGGGGGTGGGGAGCATTGGTTTCAGATGTAAAACTGCCTCAGTTTTCACATGCTCCTTTAGAAGAACATTCTTCTTGGATGCTGAGATCAAAATATTTATGCACAAGCTTCAATCATCCTCAAAATTCCTTCCTTCACTGTTGCATTCCAGCAGCAACAACATTTACGAAATCTTGATAAACCCTGCAGAGTAACTCAAAGTCAGACAAGTAAGATTACCACAATGGCTGGATGTGGTGCTTTCTTGTGCATCTGTCTCTTATTTTGAGTCATGCTTGGAATCTTTTTCATGGCACCTTTAGAATTTTAAAAAAGATGAATTTTGAAAATTTATGAAGTATTGCTCCTTTACTATTTTTTACGTACTGAGTTACTGAGCACATCATTTCTTACATTTTGGAATACATAATTGTGCAAATAAGCAATAAACATTCAAAAGCATTCCAGCTTGCTGTTTTTTTAATCTATTATTCAGCTATGAACTGCAATGTGACTGCGTGTGCACTTCTATACTTTTGTGTAGAAGTTCAAAGCACTTTTGAGGTGCACTGTTGTACCTTAGGCTTATCTGCCACGCCAGCCGTTTGCATAATCACTTACCAATGCTTTGCAGGATGTCATTAAACAGTCAACTTTCCAGGCTGGTGTCCTTTGGAAAGTCATTATTTCCCAGATATCACTGCTAGTGAAAATGCAAAATTCTAAGCAATACCGGTGTAAGCAAAAGGGGTCCATTCTGGTAAAGCCCCCCCCCCCCCCCCCCTGTTCAAGGCCCTCTCCCACCTGCAATCTGCACAAGTCATAACCAGCCACTAAACTTTGGAAATCACTCCCTGCTCACCTGAAAACTAGCAAGTCACACTTATTTTTTTAAAGGAACTAAAAACCACTTATGAAAAAGTACAGTTTTGTACTTACCATAAATGTAGATGTTCGAGTGTATACACTGCTGCAGTCATTACACTTGGGTTATCCTGCCATCAGGCGGTTCCCCAGTCGGCCTGAGTTCCAAAGTCTTGGTCTGGCATCGGTTGCTGTCGCCTCCGCCCTGACGTCAGTGCGACAGGGGTATATAAGATGCAGCTGACGCCATTTTCTTCAGTTTTTCATGCCCCAGATGTCAGGTGCCCCCAAATAGGTAGGCAATTCAAATTGCTAATAAAACATACATAAGAAAAGCAAAGAACAACTTTCAGTTACCAGCAAATACTCCCCATAGGTAGTAATGGGTAGAAGACATAGGTACGTACCAGCAAGTAAGAGGGGAAGGGGGGAAGGTAACCTGGACTGCAGCAGTGTATACACTCGAACATCTACATTTATGGTAGGTACAAAACTGTACTATGTTCATCGTGTTACACTGCTGCAGTCATTACACTTGGGTAGAATCCCAAAGCTGAGGTAGGGTGGCTGGTGCTATAAGGCATTAGGGGTGGCTATAAGGCCCTGCAGCACTGCAATGGCGAAGCCAGCTCTGGATTTAGAGTATAGAGGCAGATGGTAATGCTTGGTGAAGGTATGCACAGAACTCCATGTTGCTGCTTCCAAAATACCCTTGGTAGGTACTCCTCTGAGGTAGGCAGTTGAAGTGGCTGCTGCCCTGGTGGAGTGAGATCTAATGCTGCTAGGTACAGGTTTCCCATGGTGTGTATAGCAGAAACGTATACAATGTCCTATCCATTTTGAAGTAGTCTGTTTTGAAATGGCTTTTCCCTGTGCTCCTGCAGCATATGCTACCAATAATTGCTCAGATATTCTGAAAGCTTTGGTTTTGTTCAAGTAGAAGCGTAACTGCCTGTGAATGTCCAAAGAATGCAGTAGTTTCTCCCCTTTATTCTGTGGTTTTGGATAAAAAGTTGGCAAATGAATAGTTTGGTTTAGAGCCACACTTGATACCACCTTTGGCATAAACGTAGGGTTAGTTCTTAAAGACACCCTGTCCTGGTGGAAAATGAGGAAAGGTTCCACTGCCATTAGTGCCTGTAATTCTGAAACTCTTTGTGCTGATGTTATTGCCAGGAGCAGAGCAGTCTTCCAAGAGATGTATTTTAATTCTGCTGTGTTAGCTGGCTCAAAAGGAGGTAAAAAGAAGTTATGTACTTACCATAACGTTCCATGTGATGTGTTCATCTTGCCTTTGTTCTTACACACGGGTTCGGAGCCGATCATCGGCTCCGAGTCGGCCGCATTGCAAAGCTCTGCATCTTAGAGAAGCTCGAGACCAGACTATATCCTACAATCCTCCCTGCTATTCCTCAGATCTAGTTTGCGAGAAACCAGACCTCTAATCCTCACCTCAGTGCAAGACATACACACATTCACACGGATATCCATGAATATCCTCTGGCTATAATAAGTAATTCTTATGGGCGGTGCACCATATCCTAATGAGGACACAGGCCAAAGAACCCTAGAAGTAGTAAGAAAAATCCCGACCAGACTCTAGTCTTACCCGTTCTTCCATAACATGTGAAAAAAATGGGGGGGGGGGGGATGTAAGAACAAAGGCGAGATGAACTCATCACATGGAACGTTATGGTAAGCACATAACTTGTTGTACAGTTCGGTACCAATAAAGGCTGTCTTCCGAAACCACACAGATTCGAAGCCACACTCCACAAATTCCACTCGTTTTTCAACAGATAAAACACAGATTTATTAAACAAATAGACCTTAGTGAAAATAGGATTTAGCGCTTTCGTCTCCACACTGGAGACCTCTTCAGAATCAATTAAAAGCACCTCTCCCATTCCTTTTATACAGCCATTGGAGAGTACTAATTAAACAATAACACAATTAATCAATTAAATAATTCCAAAAGTATATATTGATACATATTAGTGCATATTAATGCATATTAAAGTGCAGTTGGAGTCAGAAAGTGTCAATATAGCTTGTAAATATATGTGTAAAATGTATGACTTCTCTATAAAAATGTTTAAAGTGTGTAAAAAAATATATATATATATATATATATATATATATATGTATATATATAACTTCACTAAAAATAATCTATATATTTAAATATTAAATATAATTAGTGTTATATTACACATGATGCGCCAACACTTGTGTGTAAAGGTGAATAAATATATTAATATATGAATATATGTATATGTATATAAATATTATATACATATTCAATATCCATATACTTTTGACATTTGATGTTGAATATACTTACAAATACTATACACAGAGGCAGACATAAAAATGTTCAAAAAGTAAAAAAAAATTTTTTTTTGGCCATGTAAAGTTAATATAGGGTGGATATATAATATAAATAAATAAATAATGTGTATTAAAATTCTAAAACGCAAGGTACATAAATACCAACATAAATATTAGTATGAATTTTCTAAACACTAGGAGGTGTACTTAATGTATTTTTAAGATTTGTGTCTCTTGGGGTCTCCTGATAAGATTTTTAGGGCTGGTGTAATTGAAATATGGTCATTAAGACCCTTCCCACTACAAGCATCAAGTTTGAGTTGCCATATCATCTCTCTATATGCTAGTTTGGTCTCCCAATCACCACCTCTCTCAAAATGTAAAACTTCTTCAAGGACCCAAAACTTGTAATTAGCTTCATGACATGTTTGTGAATGTCTAAAAAGTGCATTATTTTCATTTTTCCAGTTGAGATCCCTCATGTGTTCATATATTCTTTTCCTTAGATGTCGTTCTGTTTTGCCAATATAGTATGCCCAACAAAAGTTACAATAGGCTAGGTATACCACCCCTTTGGTGTAACAACTACTATACTTTTTAGACCTCAATGTTGTTCTTAGTGTGGGAATTAAAAAAGTTCCTTTTCACCTGCTATAAATGGACATTGTGGGCATCTCCCACATCTGAAAGTACCCTTTTTCTTTGAAACAATTCCACTCTCATTATTATCTTTTCTGCTCTCCAGAATGTTCTTCAAATTGTTGTTCCTCCTAAAACTATATGTCAATTTATTTTGGAAAACCATAATACGAGTGGGCATAGCTTTAAATATTTCCCAGGTCTCGTTAATGCATTTTTTGAGCCATACTATACCACTGTAGTAGGTAAGGGTCATATAAGGCAATGAACGTTTACTGTTCACCTGTTGAGGAACTCCATTACCATAACTCACCACATCTATTGTATTGTTTGTGTTGTTATTGTTATTAACATTGTTTAATAAAGGAATGTAAGTAGTAACCCATCTTTCTACCACATATTCTTTGATGGGTTGTGTTAACACAAAAGGGTAGCCTCTTTTTTGAAACCTATTTTGTATCATATCAATTTCACAAAGAAAATCATCTTTGTCAGATGTCATTCTAGCTGCCCTAATCATCTGTCCCTTTACAATATTTCTTTTTAATTGGGCTGGATGGTCACTATCAAAGTGTAAGTAAGTATGCATTGGAGTGATATTCTTTCCTGTAAATTGTAGATTTGTAACTTTTGGCTTCATTGTTCTTTTGTAACCTAACATCTAAGAAATGTATCTCTTGAGAGTCACTTTGGTGTGTAAACTTTAGGAAGTTAGTACCGTTGTTAATATACATATTAAATTCATTTATTTTTTCTTCTGAGCCTTCCCAAAGAATAAGAATGTCATCTAAAAATCTATAATAACTTTTGATCCGGTTAAAGAACTCAGATTTAAATAAATAATGTCTTTCCCAGTACAACATGATGATATTGGCATAGATGGGGGCACAAGCTGCCCCCATCGCAACCCCTTCTTTTTGGTGATAGATTTCACCTTGAAAAAACAAAATTATTTTTTAACACCAGTTCCATAAATTCTAGTACCAACTTAAATTAGTCAGGTGTTAACAAGTTCATCTCTACTAACATGTTTTCAAACCATTCCATACCTGTTTGCATGGGGTATAACCGAAAAAAAGGTCTTTGACATATATTGTAATAAACTTGACATCATCGCTGTATACAACATTATTAATTTTCTGTAAAAAATCCCAAGAATCAATTAATATATGCGGATATCTCGTGTGATACTTTTTGAGTTTCGTGTCAATATAAATAGCTAAAGGTTGGGTCTTGGATCCTTTAGATGAGACAATAGGTCTCATAGGAGGATTTGTAATACATTTGTGGGTTTTTGGTATACCAAAAATACCAGGGATGACAGGTTTCCTTACTTTTAAAAAGTTGTACAAATCCAAATCAATAAGCCCCTGTAATAAATTATCTTCTATGATAAGATCAATTTTCTGATAAGAGATGTTAATTTCATTCTTGGAAGCTATTGTATAGCTACTATCATTGTTTAGAATTGTAAGCATTCTATTGGTGTAATCCCATTTATACATCAGCACAATCCCCCCACCTTTGTCTGGTTTCATCACCCGAATCATATCATTTCGTCTTAATTCATTAAGAAACTTGTACTCATCATCAGTTAAATTACTTCCATCTCTGTTCTTATTGTCATGATATTCACTCAGAATCCTTCTGATAAGGGTATTTTCGAAATTGTATATGTCATGGTGTAGGGGAGGGTTGTATATGCTTCGCCTAGTCAACACTACTTTTTCTTTGTCATATAAGTCTCCTTTCTCTTTAAAAATGTGTAAGAAATTCAATTTCCTTGTAAAAATCTTAACGTCCAATAAAATATTTTCAATATTGGGCTTCTTATTGGGTATAAAGGTAAAACCTTTTGTAAAAAGTTTAAAATGCACCTCATTTATATTTATATCTGTATAATTAAAAATATAAAAATCATTCCTAGAATGTATAGTTAGTTGATTGTCCGTCTCTATCAGGGAACCTATATTGGGAGGGTTACCAGAGGGCTGCTCTACCTGTAGGGTCTCCTCATATATTGGTTGTGGTTGTTGTTGTTGGTAATTTGAACATATGAGGGTTGTTGGACACGGTTCCTCAACCTCTCGGACCGCCTTGGTCCTTCCCCCTCTAAAGGGAGCCTATCACTACTGTCATCCAAAACTTCAATAGGTTCAGTGTATTCTTATTTGTCTTGTGCAAAATCCACATCTTGTATTCTATAATTCACCCTTCCATTTCTTCTATAATTTTCATGCATGTGAGATGGTAAAGGGTTTTCCTTGTAGAAAAATCTATTGCCATTCTTGTTATCAGTGCTGTAGGCTGTACCACATTTGTATTCATTTATGTCCCTTTCTAGTTTTGATATCTTCCTGTTGTAACTACGTGCAATAGTGTTGTCAACATCATGTAGAGTTCTAAAATATACATTGCGGTACTCCTGAACCGAGTGTAATAAATCATCATGTATTTCTTTATATAAGTGATATGCATATACATATATTCATATATTAATATATTTATTCACCTTTACACACAAGTGTTGGTGCATCATGTGTAATATAACACACTAATTATATTTAATATTTAAATATATAGATTATTTTTTATAGTGAAGGTATATATATATATATATATATATATATATATATTTTACACACTTTAAACATGTTTATAGAGAAGTCATACATTTTACACATATATTTACAAGCTATATTGACACTTTCTGACTCCAACTGCACTTTAATATGCATTAATATGCACTAATATGTATCAATATATACTTTTGGAATTATTTAATTGATTAATTGTGTTATTGTTTAATTAGTACTTTCCAATGGCTGTATAAAAGGAATGGGAGAGGTGCTTTTAATTGATTCTGAAGAGGTCTCCAGTGTGGAGACGAAAGCGCTAAATCCTATTTTCACTAAGGTCTATTTGTTTAATAAATCTGTGTTTTATCTGTTGAAAAACGAGTGGAATTTGTGGAGTGTGGCTTCGAATCTGTGTGGTTTCGGAAGACAGCCTTTATTGGTACCGAACTGTACAACTATTTTTTGTGGCAGTTTACTTTTCGTTTTTTCCTGGTAAGTACATAACTTCTTTATGTGAAAGTGTTCAATCTCGCGGTTTGTTCTTACACACGGGTAGCGTCCCTAGCTCCGTCACCCCGGGTGACTCATGGAAGAACGTTCCTGAGCACAGTGGAACCAAAGGATGTCTTGTCCTTGGAGGTCCTGTCAACCTTACAATGAGTGATAAATGTATGAGGCTTAGCCCAGGTAGCTGCTGCACAAATCGTGTCCAAAGGTAAGCGAGCTGCATGAGCCAAGGAAGTGGACACGGACCTGGTAGAATGAGCCTTAGGCTTGAAAGGTAATGACGGATTCTTACTAGAGTATAAAAATGCTATACAATCGGAAAGCCATTTAGATAAGGTACGTTTCGTGACTGCCATACCCTTTTTGTTGTCTGCAGACGAGACAAACAGCTGATCTGACTTTCTGTGATCTTTAGTCCTGTCCAGGTAAAATCTTAGCTGCCTATGAACATCCAACTTGTGCAGCATATACTCCAGTCTGTTTGTATGATTCTTGAAAATCATATTTTATGATTTGGACTGGTTGATATTTAGGACAGAACATACCTTGGGGAGGAATGACGGGTTTGTGCGCAAAGAGACTATCTGGGTGAAAGATCAAGTACGGTGGTCTGACTGACGACGCTTGTAGCTCTGATACTCTTCGAGCTGAAGTGACTGCCACGAGAAATAGTGTCTTCCACGATAAAAACTTTAGTAGGCAGGATGAAGCCAGTTCGAAGGGAGGTAAAATCAGTTGGGACAATAACAGGTTCAAATTCCATGGGAAAAAGGGCTCCCGAATGGGTGGACCAAGGTGGAAGATTCCTTTCATAAAAGCCTTGCAAAGTCTGTGAGACATAATAGAAGAGCCCCCCTCTCCAATATGAAAGTTAGATATAGCCAACTGTACTCTCAAGGTGGAAGCTGAGGCTCCTTCGTGAAAGAGAATTGATAAGAATTCCAGCACTTTGTGTAGTGGAGCTACCAAGGGATCTATGTGTTGGCTTGACGCCCAACATACGAAGCGTTTCCATTTGCTCCTGTAAAGCTTTCTGGTGGAGGCTTTACGAGAGACAACCAGAATGTGTTGAACTGCCGGAGAAAGAAGATCTGACCTGGCTAGAGAGGGAAGCGGAGCAGCCAAGCTGTCAGTTTGAGGGATTGAAGAGATGGGTGAGGAACTCCCGAAGAATGAGTCAATAGATCTGGCACTGGGTCCAGAATCCAAGGTTCCTCCTTTTGATGGGCTCAAAGAAAGGGGAACCATATCTGCCGAGGCCAGAATGGCGCTATGAGTATTATCGTCCTTTCCAGGTTCCAGGCTTTCTGTAGAAATTTGGGAATCAACAGGGTAGGAGGGAATGCATACAGGAGACCCGGGGGCCAATCGTGCACCAGTGCGTCCCTGGGAACATCCCCCGGAGGGGGAAGAAGGGCAAAGTAGCTTCTGCATTTGGCATTCAACGGGGATGCAAAGAGATCGCAGCAAGGCTGGCCCCATCTGCGGAAGATCCTTTCCGCCACCTGTGGATTGAGGGTCCACTCGTGAGGTAAAGTACAGTTTTGTACCCTCCATAAATGTAGATGTCCGACAGGCATGCATCTGCAGTCCTTACAAATGGGTTGTCCTGTTGTCAGGCAGCCCTTCGGTCGGCCGGATTCCAAAGTCTGGGTCTGGCCTCGGCTGGTGTCGCACTTCACCCGACGTCATAGCTGCAGTTCTTCGGGTATAAAGGCATCAGCCGACACCATTTTCCTCAGTGTTTCTTGCCCCAGATGCCAGGTGCCCTCTAGGAAGGCTAAATTTGGATAAATGCAAATGGTTCCAAATAGTAGAAAGCAAACAAAAAATAAGCATGTATGTACATATATACAAACAAATACACCATAATAGATTCCCCCAGCTAGCTACAAGATGGGCAAATACCCTAGGAGTACCACAGAGGGGAAGGAGGGTGGGTAATCCTGACTGCAGATGCATGCCTATCGGACATCTACATTTATGGTAGGTACAAAACTGTACTATGTCCTTCAAGGATGCATCTGCAGTCCTTACAAATGGGTAGAATACCATAGCCAAACTGGGGGAGGAGGAGAAATAAGATTATGGTGTAGTTAAGATCCCTTGCAAAACAGCAGTGGCAAAACCTGCTCGGGATCTGGAGTATAAAGGTAGATTATAATGCTTGGCAAATGTATGCACAAAGCTCCAAGTAGCAGCCTCTAAAATGTCTTTGGTAGCCACTCCTCGTAGAAAAGCTGTGGTAGTGGCTGTAGCTCTTGTAGAGTGAGGCCTGATGTTTTCTGGAGTTTTCTTCCCATGGTAGGAGTAACAAAATCTAATGCAATTTCCTATCCACTTAGAGATTGTCTGTTTTGAAATTGCTTTTCCTTCCATTCCTGTTGCATATGCTACCAGTAGCTGGTCAGTTTTTCTATTGCCCTTGGTCCTGTCCAGGTAGTAGCGTAATTGTCTATGTACATCCAAGGTATGCAACAGTCTTTCTCCCCTGTTCTGTGGGTTGGGGAAGAATGTAGGTAGGTGGATAGCCTGATTTAAAGATACTCTGGAGACCACCTTTGGCATAAAAGTAGGATTTGTTCTCATGGACACTCTATCTTGATGGAAGATCAGGAAGGGCTGTACTGCCATTAATGCCTGTAGCTCAGATACCCTTCTTGCTGAAGTGATTGCAAGCAGGAAAGCAGTTTTCCATGATAAGTATTGTAATTCTGCTGTTGCTGCTGGTTCGAAAGGAGGGAGTGTCAACTTTTCTAGCACAAAGTTCAAGTCCCATGCTGGCAATGGTGGCTTCCTAGGTGGTTTTACATTTTTAATTCCTCTCAGAAACTGCCTGAGCAGAGGATGTGAGAAGACTGGAGGATCCAAGTCGTATTCTGCTGAAATAGCTGATGCATGAATCTTAATGGAAGAATAGGACAGGCCGTTGTGGAAGAGCTCTGCCAAGTATTCCAGGATGTTGGCTATGTTTACCAGTGACACATTTTCTCCTTTTGCAGTACTCCAAATGTGATATCTTTTCCATTTTGCTGAATAATTTTTCCTTGTTGAGGGTCTGCGAGCCTCCAAGATAATGTCTTTAACCCTTTGGGATAAATTTGGGTTATGTGGTCTTATGCAATGTTCCAGGCAGTCAGCTGCAGTGTTTTCAGGTTTGGATGCAGGGTGTTGCAGTTGTTCTGTGTTAACAGTAAGGGAACTAGGGGTAGAGGCCATATTTGTTCCCGAGACATGCTCCTCAGTAATGGGTACCAATGTTGCCTTGGCCAGTCTGGAGCTATCAGGATGATCCTTGGACGGTCCTCTTTGATCTTCAATAGCACCTTGTGCATCAAAGGAAGTGGTGGGAATGCATATGCTGTCAGGTTTTTCCAACTGAAAGATAGGGAGTCCACTTTCCAAGCAAGTGGGTGGTACGTCCTTGTGCAGAATTTCTTCAGTTGGTGATTGCGTGGGGATGCAAATAAGTCTATTTCTGGTAGTCCCCATTTTCTTGTAATGGTTTTGAAGATATCCGGATGCAGCATCCATTCGTGGGCATCCGTGGTAGTTCTGCTTAGTATGTCTGCTAGAATGTTTTCTTTTCCTGGTACAAAAATTGCTTGTAACTGAATGTTGTAGCTCAGGGCCACATTCCAGAGGTCCATTGCCATCCGGCATAGAGGGTACGAATGTGTGCCTCCCTATTTGTTGATGTACCACATAACTGTGGTGTTGTCTGTCCTTATCAACAGTTGACCTTGTCGAAGGAATGGTCCGAATGTCTGAATTGCCAGTTTTACTGCCAGCATTTCCTTTTGATTTATGTGTAGGTGCAGCTGGTCTTGAGTCCATAAGCCTTGTATGCACTTGTCCAGCATGTGGGCCCCCCAACCGAGATCTGATGCGTCCGTTGTGATGGTCTGGCTTAGTTGAGTGCTGTGGAAGGGCAGTCCTTTGTTTGATTGACAGGCCTGAGCCCACCATTGGAATTCTTGCTTCAGGCATGAGATTATTGGAATTTGGGTTTCTAGACTGTGCTTGTGCTGAGACCATAAATTCCTTAGGTACCACTGTAACTTTCTCATATGCAGTCTGGAATGTGGAACCAATATTATGCAGGCTGCCATGAAACCCAAGGCTTGCAGGACTTTTCTTGTTGTTAGCCGGTTCTGCTTTGTTAATGCCAAGAAGTAGAGAGGGAGTTGCTCCTGTTTTTCTACTGTTAGGAATGCCATTTGTTTTGATGTGTCCAGCTCTGCACCCAAAAAGGTTATCCTTTGGGATGGTATCAGCCTTGACTTTTTTGTATTGACTGTGTATCCCAGGGCTTGCAGTAGATAAATGACCCTTTTCAAGTCTTCTGCTAGCTTGTTTTTGTTGTCCGCTTGTAACAGGCAGTCGTCCAGGTAAGGGTAGATTTGGATTGCCTGAAGCCTGCAATGAGCAATTACTTATGCCAGGCATTTCGTGAACACTCTGGGCGCAGTAGATAAGCCAAAGGACAATGCTGAGAATTGATAATGCTCTGATCCTGCAAGAAATCTGAGGTATCTTCTACAATTTGGTCGTATGGGGACGTGCAGGTATGCCTCCTTGAGATCTAGAGTTACCAGCCAAGACTCCTTGCCCAACATGGGAAGAAGCTGCTGTAGGGTCAGCATTTTGAATTTTGGAACAATGAGGTATGTGTTTAAAGCGGACAGGTCGAGAATAGGTCTCCATTGGTTTTCTTTTCTTGGTACCAGGAAGAGCCTGGAGTAAAATCCTTGGCCTTGCTCGATAGGTGGTACTTTTTCTACAGCTCTCATCCTTAGTAAGTGAGTTATTTGTTTTAGAGCTTCTGCCTTTTGATTTGGAGGTAGGTTTGGCATTCCTCTCTTCCTTGGTAGAGTATGGAAGTGAAACCTGTAACCTTGGTCTATTGTCTGCAAAATCCACTTGTCTCCTGTGATGTAATGCCAGTTTGCTGAAAATAGGGCTAGCTTCCCGCCTAAGGGTGCTTTTAGTTGTTCCCTGGTAGGCGGTGCCAGAGCCAAGTCACTGTGATTGTCCTGTAGTAGTGGTGGTGGCTGTATCTGTGGCTGTACCTCGCTGGTTGTTAGCCTGCCACTGACGTCCCCTGTAGGCACCTCTGGATTGACCTCTGCCTCTTGAGCGCCTATTCCTGCCTCTCTGAGCTCTGGAGGTGTCTGGAAAGGACCAATTCTTGGAGGGCCAATTCCTGCTAAACCTTGGAGGTTGGACCTGTAAGAAATCTTTGACTGTCTGGACAGATTTTGCTTTCTCTTCCATCTTCTTCAGCACCTGTTGTGCAGGAGAGCCAAACAAATTGATCTTGTTCATGGGAGCATCAAGTAGCTTTGATTTGACATGGTCTGGTAAGGCCTGCTCTTTTAACCATGCATGTCTTCTGATCACTGTGCCAGTCATGGCTGATCTAAAGGAAGCCACCAGTGCATCATAGCCGCATTTTAAGGAATGATTACTGACCTGCTGAATGTTATGTACCATTTCCTGAACAGATTTTTTGTCTAATGGTTCATCTGAGGACAGGTTTTTAGTTAACTGGTCTAACATAAATTCCTGATACTGGATCATGTGGAATTGACAGTTCAAGGCCCTAGCTGAAAGAGTAGCAGAAGTGTAAACTTTTTTACCCCATCTCTCTAAGGCCCTGGATTCCCTTTCAGAGGGGAGGGGTTTTTTTGGTAGAGGTAGCTGCTACAGCCTTGGGTCCCTGGGATATAGTTTCTGGATCTGCAAAAGGGGCCTTATACAAATGATAATGTGTGTCCGGAACCCTGTAGTACCTATCGGGCTTAGCAGGGGCAGGAGGAAGAGAGTCAGGAGCAGTACAAGCATCATTAAAAGCATCATCCACAACAGTAAGCACTGGAGGAATGGCTAAAGGCCTATGCTGTGGCAAATGCAAAAAGGTTCTAAGCCTTTTCCTAGAGTCTGAAAAATCCTGGCCCTGCCATTGAAATTGTTCCCTCATAGCATGCAAGGTTTCCCCAAAGGAAAATTCCTCAGGCGGAGAGGCAGAAGGAATGGACTCTTCTGCATCAGAGTCCTCATAAGTAGAAAAAGGGGCCTCTGGAGGGTCTGTATTATCTGATTCATCAGAGGAACCAACTGAAGAAACTGGCTCAGGGGGCTCTACTCTAGTCCTCTTCTCTGGAGGTGGGTGAGAGGCCCTGTCTGGATGTGGTTGAGATCCCCGGATTAAAGAAATGAGATTCTCAGCTAGACTAAGCATTTGTGAACTAGAACTGGGCCTGTGAGAAGGGGTCTTAGCAGGCACAGTTTTGGTAGTTTTTGCTGCTTTAGCCCTGGCAAAGGCCTTAATCGACATGGATGCGGGAGGCCTAGCAGCTCCACGTGCAGGGGTAGAAATATCCAAAGGGATAGTATCTGATAAATCCTGTGAACCTGCAGGAGCAGGTGGGATTTCAGTAGCAGATTCAGCCAAGCTGGATGAGGCCTCGGGAAGTGGCAAGTTTTCGGCCGAAGGAAGAACCGTGGACTCGGTTTCAGCCGAAACCGAGACACTCGCGGTTGGGCTTAACCGTGGTTTCGGCCGAAACCACGGACCGCGAGTGTCGGTCCTTTTCCTTGCGTTTTTTAGAAATTTGCGAAGTCGGAGTATCCGACGGCATAATGTAAGCAAAAGCGGAGCCGAAAAACTCCAGCAAATTCAGACCGACGTCTAAGCGTTCGTCGGTTGAAAGAAGCACAGGCTAGACAAGCTGCTACGTCGTGGTCTGGGCCTAAGCAAGGTAAGCAGTAAGAGTGGAAATCTTTATGAGGTATTTTTTTCCCACAACTTAAACAGTTATTCACTTTTTCTGACATCGGCTGAGGCAAGAAAGAGTCCCCAACGGGGTACTTAGCTTTTTAGAAGTCTTCGGTAGTAGTAGAAGTATTCGGTAGTAGTGATCTCTGGTTCTGACCGACCGGCACTTGCGAACAGCTTCTGCTTCGGGCGCCACGCGGCAAGAAAGACTGAGGAAAATGGCGTCGGCTGATGCCTTTATACCCGAAGAACTGCAGCTATGACGTCGGGTGAAGTGCGACACCAGCTGAGGCCAGACCCAGACTTTGGAATCCGGCCGACCGAAGGGCTGCCTGACGACAGGACAACCCATTTGTAAGGACTGCAGATGCATCCTTGAAGGACATCAGGATGGCTCTGCTCAACCTGTCCGCAATGACGTTGGATGACCCCAGGATGTGCGTTGCCACTAGAAAGCGACCCGTGGACTCTGCCCATTGCCAAATTCTCATGGCCTCTCTGCATAATGGGTAAGACTTGGTTCCCCCCTTGCTTGTTTATGTACCAGACCACAGACATGTTGTCCGTCTGAACTGCCACTGTTCCCAGAGTTAAGAGAGCTTGTAAGTGTTGCAACGCTAGGAACATCGCCCTCAACTCCAGAACATTTATGTGCAGGTTGTACTCCATGATGGACCATTCCCCTTGGACTGTTCTTCCATGAAAAAGCCCCCACCACCCTATCAGAGAAGCGTCCGTGGTGATTGTGGCCGTCGGGTTGGGTAGGACAAACGGACGACCCATTGTGAGGTCCTGACTGAGGTCCTGACTGATTAACCACCATGAAAGATCTCGCTTGCAAGAGTTTGTTATCAGCATCTCGTGTGATGAGGGTAGCTGTTGGAACGACCATTGCGCGAAAAGCAGCCATTGGAGGACCCCCATATGCAATCTCCCCATGGGAACTGCGAACAGAGACGCTGCCATTAGCCCCAGAAATTTTAACACTAGCCTGGCTGGAGCTTTCCTGTTCTGAAGAAGAACAACAACCTGTCCTTTGAGGGCTGACGCCCTTAGTGGAGGAAGCTTTAACAGTGTTAACCGTGTATCTAGGTCTGCTCCGATGAATGAGATATGCTGTGAGGGCGATTAAGGCAGATTTTTAGAAATTGATTGAAATTCCTAAGTGGGAACAAAGGTTGACTGTGTAGTCTCTGGCTTGAACAAGACTATGCCTGGTGGTGGCGGTGAGGAGCCAGTCGTCCAAATACGGAAACACCCAGAATCCTTGTCATCTCAAGTGAGACGCCACTACTGCCATGCACTTGGTGAATACCCTGGGGGCTGAGGTGAGTCCAAAGAGCAGAGCTCGAAATTGAAAATGACTGGCTCCCAGACGGAAGTGCAGGTGATCTCTGGACGGCCTGGCCATTTTGATGTGGTAGTACGCATCCTTGAGATCTATCTAGCACATCCAATCGTCCTTCTGTAAAAGGGAAGGATCAACTGTAGCGTGACCATCCAGAACTTTTCCTTCCTTACAAAGGAGTTGAGATTGCTGAGATCCAAAATCGGTCTCCAGTCCCCTGTCTTCTTTGGAACTAAAAAGAACCTTGAGTAAGTTCCGGATCCTCTTTGGTCCGCTGGGACTGGCTGGATGACTCTTTTTTCGAGCAGCTTTGAAATTTCTACAGCTGCTGGACCTTGCAGATGGGATGGGCACATCTGGAAGTCTCTTTCGTTGAGGCGGTGTGGACATAAAGGGAATTATGCATCCTCTGGTTACTATGCTTTTTACCCAAGAATCCGAAGTAAGATTTAGCCAGGCCTGTGGGTATAAAGCCAAGCGACCCCCGACTGCCTCCAGAGTAGGACAGTCAGGCCTCCATTCAGGAGTGCTGGAAGGGCTTCCCAGAGACTGTATTCCCTGTCGCCCTGATTTTGTGGACCCCCTCTGCCGCCGGGGCGGCGTCTTCTATTTCTTCCCCCTCCTCTGCCTCTGGAGGGGGCATCACCCTGTGAGGCTTGGAAAGATCCCAGAGTCTTACGGAACCACATTTTTCCGCCTCGTTGCCCTTTGGGGTACGGTCTAGATGGAGCGGAAAAACGGATCCCAACAGCAGACAGGGTCTTCCCCTCTTGCTCACACCGAATTAAAGTCTCCTTAACTTTGGGCCCAAAGAGTGTGGCACCATCAAAGGGGGCGTTAGCAAAGGAAGACTTGAAGGCTTCCGCAAAGGAGCACAGCCACATCCAGGATTGTCTACGGAGAGCAATCGCTGAAGCTGCAGCTCTACTCGATCCTTCAGCCGCATATGAGATGAGCCTCATGGACGAGTTTGCTATTGAAGTAAGGGTGTTGAGTTGTGCTGTCACCTATCTGAGACAGCAGCATCTGTGTTACCCTGGAGGGTATCTCCCAGTTCTTTAATGAGATCCCTCTGTAGACGTGCAAAATGTGTCAAATAGTTTAGCGAATGCATGGAAAAAGTCGGTGAACTAAAAACACGCTTCCCATACCTGTCCATAGTCCTAGAATCCTTATTAGGAAAATGAACAGAAGAGGAAGACTCAGACATTTCCTTCTTCGTGGCCGCCGCCACCACCATAGCGTCGACTGGGACTCCTTTAGTGAGATAGGCCTTATCCTGGGGGGGGGCCGTGATAAATTTGTTTGGCTTTCGGGGGACCGGTTCCACTGTGTCCGGTGTTTCCCAAGCCCTTTGGGCGATCAAGTCCATCAACTCATCGAAGGGCGGGGTCACCCAGGAGGTAGAAGGTTGAGCCCCAAAAGCATTCAGCAACACAGACTCATCCTCAGTGGGGGCTAGGGACTGCCAATCACCCCTCTGTTTCAAGATCTCCAGGATGTCTGCAAATGACACATCCTCAGAGGGGGATCGTGGGGACACCTCTGCCTCATCCAAATCGGTGTCAGAAGTTAGGGATTCCTGTGGGGAATCAATGTGCCTCCTCTTGCACAATCTCTTCCTCGGAACCTCAGAGGGGGCTTCTGGTGAGGCCTCCGAGGAACAGGGATCACCCTCTGGGGCTGGCTGAGGCAATGGGGCTCTACACTTAGGGTGAATCGTGGGGGCAGAAACAGAAAGAGGCCCTTTAGGGGAAGGAGAAGACACCTCCGATGAAGTAGTTGTCTGAGCAGACAATACCTTCCTCATAAGGTCGAAAGCCCCTGAGCCCCAGGCCGAGGACTCCTCCGGTTCCGAAGAACATGGAAGCATCATCGACACTGGAACCATGGGCTCCGACCCAGAGGACGGAGCCGAACCAATCTGCGCCAAGGCCCCGAGAGGGAGAGTCGGCACTGAAAATTCGGTACGAGACTCTGTCCCGGAACCAAGGAGAGATCGTCGGCTCCGCGACTCCCCTACAGGCTCCGAAGGAGTCGAATTCAATGGTGCCGATCGTGCAATGGACGGGTTCGGCACCAAGGGCTCCACTAGCATCGGATCGTCTTCTCCCGGCTCCGAAGACTGGACGAGTCTTGAAGGAGGACCTGTTGGAGACACTGGGAGGGCTTCTAGTTTCGACACCAATTGGGACGAAACTTCAATCAGCTTGGAAAGGGCCGTGTTTTCCATTAGTTTCTGCACGACACGATCCACATCAGTATCGGATAAGGGTCTGGAAGACCGGGTCGAAGGGGCCGAAGACGGCACCAACCAAAGAATCGATGGTGGAGGTAGCTCCGACACCGGTTCCAAAACCTGGGGCTCGGAGAAAGATAACCGTTCGATGCTTGGCCCCGAGGTCTGTGGAACCGGCGAACGAATCTTAGAAGATGAGCTCGGAGCCGATGACATGGGCTCCGACATTTTTGACCCCTTTGAAGATTTAGAAGCCTGGTCGGACTTCTCCAAGGCCTCCTGAAAGTCAGGTTTAAGTAAACTCCTGTCAATAAGCTTCCTGCGTCTCTCTGTCATGACCCTCCTGCTAAAGGAATGACAGATGGAGCAAACCTCCTGCAAATGGAGAGGGCCAAGGCAGTAGATGCAGGAAGCGTGATTGTCAGTGATGGACATTTTCTGTCCACACTGACATCTCTTAAAGCCGGATTTGGCTTTCTCCGACATTTTACAATCAAGCTAAACACTGAAAAAAACAGTGAAAAATAGAAAAAAATACTAGCCAACAATAACTATATATATATATATATATATATATATATATATATATATATATATATATAAAATATGAAATACACACAAGCTATTATAACACTACTAGAAAAAGTCAGAAACTAGTAGGCTGAAGCCCAAACCTATGAATCTAAGTATATGTATGTATGTATATATATATATATATATATATATATATATATATATATATATATATAATATAGATCAAGAAAAATACACACACACTCTATAGAATATCTATCTAGGCTAAAGCTAAAATACTATTAAAGATTTGTAAAGAAATTCTGCTTCTCTCCAAGATAAACTAAATTGTTCGCTGGCCCGAGCTCTCCTCGTCCGATCTGTTGCAGCGGCAAACTAGATCTGAGGAATAGCAGGGAGGATTGTGGGATATAGTCTGGTCTCGAGCTTCTCTAAGATGCAGAGCTTTGCAATGCGGCCGACTCAGAGCCGATGATCGGCTCCGAACTAGTGTGTAGGAACAAACGGCGAGATTGAACACTTTCACATAGTTAATTTTTCTAAAACAAAGTTGAGGTCCCAAGTTGGAGTAGGTGCTCTACGGGGCGGCCTTATGTTTTTAGCCCCTCTGAGGTACTGTTTTAGCAAAGGATTAGAAAAAAATTGGTGGATCCGTGTTGTAATGAGCAGAGATTGCAGATGCGTGGATCTTGATGGATGAAAAGGAGAGGCCTTTGTCCAGCATCTCAGTTAAATATTGTAGTATCTGAGGAATGTTTGGGACAAGAGGGTCAAGGCTGTGAGCCTGGTTCCAGGCACAGAATCTCTTCCATTTATCTGAATAGGCTTTCCTGGTACTAGGCATTCTGGCCTCCAGAATGACATCCATAACAGCTTTGGAGAGAGGCATTGCTTGTTTGACTAAGGAATCTTCCATGCAGCTAGGTTTAAGGTCTTTAGCTGGCTGTGAAATATCTGACTGTTGTGCTGAGTCAGCAGATGTGGGATTTGAGGCAAAATCCAGGGTGGTCCTTGTGCTAAGTTCTTTAAGATTGGGTACCAGTGCTGGCGTGGCCAGTCTGGTGCAATCAGGATCATCTTTGGCTCTTCTTGCCTGGCTTTTATGAGTACCTTTGGAAGGCGAGGTAGTGGTGGGAAAGCGTATACTTGTAGGTTTTTCCAGCTGAATGAGAGGGCATCCACTTTCCATGCTTGTGGATGGTAACTCCTTGTGCAGAATTTCTGTAGCTGGCAGTTCATTGGGGATGCAAAAAGATCTATGTCCGGGCTCCACCATTTCTGTGTTATCATTCTGAATATTTGTGGATTCAATTCCCATTCGTGGGGATCCATGATGCTTCTGCTTAAGTCGTCTGCCAGTGTGTTTTTCTCTCCTGGCAGGAATTGTGCTTGTAGATGAACGTGATAGTATAGAGATGTGTTCCACAAGGTCATGGCTTGTCTGCAGAGGGGTAGGAGTGAGTGCCCCCTTGCTTATGTACCACATAACTGTGGTGTTGTCTGTCTTTGGTAGTAGTCCTGGATGCAGCAGGTCCTTGAAAGCTATAAGGGCATTTTGTACTGCTAGCATCTCTTTTTGATAGATGTAAAGATGCCTTTGTTCTGCGGGCCACTTGCCTTGAATACATTTTCCTGCCATGTGTGCTCCCCAGGCGTAATCCAATGCATCTGTTGTCAGTGTTTGCCTGGCTGTGGGTTGCGTAAAAGGCTGTCCCTTGTTGAGGTGACAAGCTTGAGCCCACCATCGAAACTCCTGTTGAAGGCAAGGAATTAGTGGTGTAACTGTTTCCAAACTTTGACAGTGTTGAGACCATACACTCTTTAGGTACCATTGTAGTTTCCTCATATGCAGTCTGGCATATGGAATTAGTAGTATGCAAGATGCCATGTAACCCAAGGCCTGCAGAATTTTTCTTGCAGGGAGTTGGGTCTTTGTTGCCATCAATTGAAAGTATTGAGTCAGTTGTCCTTGCTTGTCTGGGGTGAGATAAGCCATCTGGGCCCGTTGTGTTCAAGCTGGCACCCAGGAATATTATCTCTTGTGAGGGCACTAGTTTTGATTTCTTTTCGTTTATTGTGTACCCCAGGCAACTTAACTTTTTTACAAATGCCAGATGCTTTAGAAGAATGTCCTTGCTCTCTGCTTGAATCAGGCAGTCATCCAGGTACGGGTAAATTTGAATTCCTTTCTGTCTGCAAAATGTAATTACTGGTGCCAGGCACTTTGTGAAGACCCTGGGCGCAGTAGATAAGCCAAAGGGCAGTGCAGAGAATTGATACTGCATTGAACCAGCTATGAATCTGAGGTATCTTCTGCAGTTTTGTCTGATAGGGACATGCAGGTATGCCTCCTTGAGGTCCAAGGTCACGAGCCAAGCTTTCTGCCCAGCATGGGAAGAAGCTGCTGTAGTGTCAACATTTTGAATTTTGGAACATCCAGGTAAGTGTTTAAAGAAAAAAGATCCAGAATGGGCCTCCAGGCTTTGTCCTTTCTGGGAACCAGAAAGAGTCTCGAGTAAAATCCTTGTCCCTGTGGTGGTACCTTTTGAATAGCTCTCATGTCCATGAGTGCTGTAATTTGTTTTTGAGCCTCTGCCCATTGATTTGGTAGCAGATTTGGCATTCCTTTTAACCTTGGCAGAGTGTGAAAGTGGAACCTGTAACCTTGGGATACAATGTTGAGGACCCATTTGTCTTTGGTGATCATATGCCAATTGTGATAGAAAAGTGCCAGTTTTCCTCCCAAGGAGGCTGCCAATAGAGAGCTGTTTGGCAGCTGTACTGGGAAGTAATTGGGGCTGCTTTTTATATGGTTGGGGCCGGTCTTCCCCTTCTTTCTGGCCTGATGCACCCCATTGACGAGGCCTGTAAGGACCTTGTAGTTGACCTCTACCTCTTGGACGTCTGTATCTGCACCTTTGAGGTCTGTCTGTAACTGGAAAGGACCAATTCTTTGTTGGCCAATTTCTGCTAAATCGAAGAGGCTGAACCTGTAAGAAATCCTTCACTGTTTGCAGAGATTTTGCCTTATCCTGCATTTTCTTTAATACCTCTTCTGCCTTAACTCCAAATAACACATCCTGCTGCAAAGGTGCATCCAATAATTTTGCTTTAACATGATCTGGTAACGTATGTTCTTTTAACCAAGCATGTCTTCTTATGACAGAGCCTGTAACTGCTGCTCTACAGGAGGCCTCTAAAGAATCAAAACCACATTGCAAAGTATGTTTTCCCACTTGTTCAGCTGCATGCAATAAATCCTGCATTTCTTTAAAATTAGGAGGATCTGAATCTGGAAGCATTTTTTGTTTCAACCGAGACATCAAAAACTGCTGATATTTTAGCATGTGAAACTGGCAATTTAAGGCTCTCATTGCTAAAGTTGCAGATGTATATACTTTCTTTCCCCATCTGTCTAATGCTCTGGAATCTCTGTCAGAGGGGACTGGATTCTTTGCTGATGAGGCCTTAACCCCTTTGGGTCCCTGAGCAATAGTTTCAAGGTCAGCAACAGGGTTTTTATACAGAAATTTGTGAGAGTCAGGGACTCTGCAGTATCTGTCAGGTTTAACTGGGGTTGGAGGTAAGGAATCAGGATTTAATCTGGATTCAGTAAACACATCATCCACAATATCTAACACCGGCGGAATAGCAAGGGGTCTGTGTTGAGGTAATAAAAAGGAAGTCTCTCAGCCTTTTCTTGGATTCTTACTAATCCCGGCCTTCCCAATGGAAATGCTCCATCATGGTATGTAAGGTTTCCCCAAAGGAGTAGTCCTCAGGCAGAGAGACTGATGCAATTGATGCCTTAGCCTCAGAATCCTCATAAGAGGGTAAAGAATATCCTAGGTCTGAGGATGAATCTGAAGAAATGGACACCTGGTCGGATGAGTCATAGTCTGCATCCTGTCTAGGCCTTTTATCAGGCGGGGGAATGTGACCCCCTGATCAGAGTGATTAGATCTTCGGCCATTTTCAGCATTTGTTTCTTGGGCATGGAAGCCTGTCCTGGAGAATGCTGTATTTGTTTCTTTGTTTTTAAGGGAGGCTTAGACTTAGCAGAGGGTTTAATGCTTAACTGAGTAGGTCTGAAAACACCCTCTGAAGCTGCGGGTTGCTCAGCTACTCCGGATCCCTCTGAAGGGTTTGTTTCGGTAGGCTGAAAAACGTGTGCGTCCGAAGGCCCAGCCATCTCCACGTGGGAGTCAGAGGCGGCCTTTGGTTTTGCAGAAGCAATCAGGGGCTGCGAAGGCGCCTCGCTGAAAACCGGAGAACCGGCGACTGGCCTAGAAGAGGCTTCGTCATCAGTTTTGGGACTCGGATGCCTTTCCTTGTCTTTGCACTTTTTATGAATTCCGGTCGTCGGAAGTTCCGACGGCATGGTTTAATTGAATTTTCTGCCAAAATAATGTCGGGCAAAATCAAACCGACGTTTAATAGTGCGCTTGTTAAACCTAGCACAAAACCGACAACCAGTGATGTCGTGGTCTGGGCCTAGACATGGGATACAATAGGAATGGAAATCCTTATGAGGTATTTGCTTCCCACAAGAAATACAGTTATTAACTTTTACTGACATTGGTCTGAGGCAAGAAAAAGTTTCCCCAACGGGGTACTTAGCTTTGTAGAAGACTTTGGTTCTGGATTCGGAATGAAAATCTCAGGAGTCGGCCGCCCGGCACTTGCGAACTGCTTTTGCTTCGGGCACCGCGCGGCAAGAAAGACTGAAGAAAATGGCGTCAGCTGCATCTTATATACCCCTGTCGCATTGACGTCAGGGAGGAGGCGACAGCAACCGACGCCGGACCAAGACTTCGGAACTCAGGCCGACTGGGGAACCGCCTGACGGCAGGATAACCCAAGTGTAATGACTGCAGCAGTGTAACACGATGAACACCTGCAAAATGAAAATGTTTACTGAAACACTCCACCTTAGTCTTACTTTTTACTTCTTCTACACTGTAATACATCCTACGAAAAGTACTTGTACGTATCCACAATAAAAAAAATATATATCCATTTAGTATAGGCCTTCTAGCCGTTTTCACATGCAGCTGTCCAGTTTTATGTTGAAAAATCAGCAAATATTACTTTAATAGTAAAAAATGTTGATATACTTAAGCAATAATCCAGGGCTGGGTGTGGACATATCAGGATATACCTACGGTTGGTGTTTTTTGATCACGAGGGCGAAGCAAGAGTGATCTAACAAAGTCAACACTGGGTATATTCTGACATATCCACAGAAATGAGTGGATTATTGCTATCATACAATGACATTATTTAAGAAAGAAAGTGCTTACCGCTTACCTTTCTTAAATAATGTCTTTGTATAATGGCACTTCATTTTTTCCCCCACATTGTTTTATGTAGGCTGATGTGCTGCTCATGCGCATGGGACTTGTGTTCCCACTCTTGCACAGTACATCAATGCAAGTGCTGAAGAAGCAACAGAGAAGAGAGAATCTCAGCTGCTGCTTTTTCTTCTTCAGTGTTTTAAAAAAATCAGGTTTTACTTGGGACAGCACAGAAATACAAGGAAAATTAGATACACTTCTGTTTCTTTAATTTTGTAGAACATATCTGATTTTTCTCATATTTTGCTTTGTCCCCCAGCATTCTCCAACAGAAAGTCTAGCTGCTGAATGGTATTTCAGCAACCACTTATTTTCTATTGGTATATGCTCGATTTACAACAGAAAAGCTGGATGGGCTGTCCAATCAGTATGCACATATTGGAATGCTAATGATCTTTTACTGTTTAATTTCTGCTTTGGTATATATGAGCAAGTACTTTCAAATCATGTCTGGGAAAAAAAAAAACAACTAGGATTGCCACCTTCCTTTGTGGCTAAAACCGGAGTAAAGCCACACCCCTCACGTCACCAGTAACCCTGCCCACCCTCTCCCACCCACATTTCGCCCATTTTGTGACATCATTATGACATCACTAGATTGGGAACACCCTCTTTTTTCGTTCCTGCTGCCTGCTTTCGGCTGATTTACTATGCTTTTCTGTATATATATATATATATATATTAAAAAAAAAAAAGCATAGTAAATCAGCCGGTTTATAAACTCTGATAGTCTGTTTCCTTTTTGAAACAGAGTACCGGAGCTTGTACAGTGTTTTCCAGACTACCGGGGAATCAGTTTGATTTCCGGACAGTCCGGAAAAAAAATGGAGGGGTGGGCAACCCTAAAACACACTGGTCCAATTCAGCCTGTCAGCACAGAGGATTAAGGCTATGAGCTGTTAAACTGCTTCCTGTGGTACAGGGGTTGAATTCCTTCATCAGCTTACTGTGTGACCTTGAGCAAGTCATTTAACCAGACACTGCTTTATGGCAGTTTGAAAACTGGACTAAGCTCCTCAATAGTCTCCCGGATCACATGCCTAGTAACTACCTATGAACCTTTGCTATAACCCAGATAACGAAAATAAGCTTACTGTAAACTCTGGACGCCTCAAACTAACAGGACACTCACATTCTTCTACTGTAAAACAGCATACACTCAATGTGCAGGCGATAAACCCTCAGGTTCCAAAGATTTGCATGCAGCATAATATATCAATACTACACCCCTCCACCCACATCCACACACACTCACATGAATAAAAAAAATCTTATAAATATTGTCTGTTGTGGCCAGTTGATCAATGTGTCCTGGGTGGTCTTTAGGGTCTACAAACAAAAACAGCTTATGTAAACTCTACAACTAAATGGCTTGTGCTGCTTACTTCATAACACTGAAACATCTGTAATAATGGAAGCTGTATCAACATTTGAAGGGATACAAATGGGTGCAAAAAGATTGGCATATGGTCTAGGGCAGATGCCATCCTTACACAAGGGAATGCACTGATGTCTAAGTGGCAGAAGCCGACCTGGTCTACAGGTGAAGTGCTAAAGGTTGGACACTGGGCCTTCTATGGTAGAAATCTCAAGAGTCAGCATTTCTGCAATAATGAACTATGTAAAGGGCGGAGACATTTGCTAACTACTTACAACTTAAGAAACTGGATTTGTGAGAAAAATGAAACATCATTAGGAGGGGTTTAAAATGTGTACCATAGATTGGACTATGACAACTGAAATGCACATGTGCAGGTGAAGAAAGGAGATGCCACAGATGAGCTGGGGAGAGGATAAGTGTGTTGTAATAAGTGGGAACAGACGGAAACAGGGGCAGAGTAAGGAATAATGAAGGCAGACTTAAAAATGCATGTTCTGATTTATTTAGTGATAAGCATTAATTGAGGTGGCCATTTTACTTGTTGACCTTGGGACATTATCTCTTGTGATTCTTAGTAAGTAGGATTTAAGTTTTGACTAGAATTCAGGGTATTCTTATTTCTTACTTGGGCTGCAATGAACTCTGATTTTGGGCCTGTGTTGACAAGGAGTACCTTTGATATTTGTTCTTGAGGAGGTCTTCGGGGACCAAGTGGAGGCTTTGAGACCTCCAAGGCAGTTTATTGAGTCAATCAGGTGTAAAACACCAAACAGCAAGCCAGTGTCTGCCAACCTGCTTCAACCTAGGTCAAGTTCAGCCTCAGCCATATCCACTCACAAGCTTCTTCCCAGCAACTTTTCCACTTGGCTCAGGACTTCATGTCCTGCCTTAAATCCAAACAGCCAGCACTGGAAACACCTGAGCTGTCAGCAGTTCCTTCTAAGAAAAGGACTGATCCACCTTTGGAGAATATGGACATCCTAGACTCTGAGGCAGATGAACTAGACTATATGGGTCAGTTCCATTCTATTCCTGCCTTTGAATCTGACAATGAGGGCACCTTACTGTTTGCTTATCTGCCACAGAATTCCTGTTTTGATGACACCCTTCACAAAATGAAGGGCTTTCAATGGCAGTCAAGGAGCACTTACTGGCTCAGCTAAGATAACAGAGCATCCAACTGCTTGCCTGAGTTCAGAGCACCTGCTGTTCCTCCAGTGACTGAATGTCCTAAAAAAGCGCATTTGCTAATGCAGGAGTTGAGCCAGATTCCATGCCCCCCTCCCCCAACTTCCCGGGTCAAGGGTTCCAATAAATTCTTATACAAGAACTATACAAACCTTTTGGCTGATCCAGCAGTGGTGTTCCTGGATTCTAGAAAGGGATCCTATATGGTTTCACCAAGGAACTCCATTCCTTGTGGCAGGGAGAGTAGAATATTCAATCAATTTGGGGGAATATATGCTTCTGCTACCATGGCCATCAAAGCCTTAAACTGACAGACTTGCATGCTCACCTAACCAGCAAATCCTGATGGAGAAGATGAAAGCCAAGGCAAACAGGATCTTGGTTAAGGGTATGAAAAAGCAGGAGATGCCTGAACTATGAGACCTTACAGCTTAGGTTGTCAAGAACTCCAAATAATGAGGGTATGATGCTGTAGATGCATCTTGCAAGCCAGCAGCTACAGGGTCTGTGATTCAGGGATATCCCTGGCTGAGGACTTGTCTACTTCCACACCATTTGAAGATGGAGCATCCCTCAATACCCTTTTACATAAGAACTTCCTCTTGTAAACCCCTTCTATAAGTGTCTGGAGGAACGAGGCAAGACTACTGAGTCAAAACTGCTTAGCTATTTGCAGGCAAAGTTCATCAGAAAATACCCCACCAAATTATGCTTTTTAATCTCCAAACAGAAGAACAAGTCTATTAAGAGAAAAATGTCAAGTCTAGAAAAGAATAGCAAACTAATTCAAAGAAGAAGCTCGATTACCACCAGGGCTGTCGCTTCCAGGGGAAAAAGCCACGACTCAAACCTAGTCATCCCCTCATTCAACCCCAGAACCCTCACCATTTCATGCTGGTTTAAGCCTTAGTCTGAAGTATCCAGACATATAATTATCTGCCCTGGATCGTGTGGGTCATGTTTGGGCTGAAAAGGGTCAGCGAAGACCAGTTCACTTATCTGGTTAGCAATATGAATAAATTAAAGCTTCTCTGCAATGAATTCAAAACTCAATTTCAGGATCAAACACTTTATTATAGAAACCCCCAACAGGCATACCAAACAGAAATCAAGGAAGTTGTTTCCTTAGCAAGTGAATTAAGACGTTTTCACACATCTTATGGTAGTTCTTAATTTTCACATCTTATGGTAGTTCTTAATAATGTCCTGTGCCCATAATCATGAACCTGTAGTGTACAGCCATGAATTATGACATCAAGCTTAGAATAAATAACTTGCAACCACTGCCAAACAGGCTTTGTTAGGCCTCCTTTACCACATAGACTGATGACATTTTCCTCAGCAGGCTAGATAATGTGATAAGCTTTATAAAACGGGAAACTTTCAATGCAGAATAAAAAATTGTTGTGTAAAATCTTACCATAACCATAGATGCCCTTCTTTTCTATGTTGCAGTATTCTTTACATTTGGAAAGTCCTCTGCCCAAATGAGCTGACATCCGGCCAGTATCCAACAACTTTTAGCTACTGCAAGGTACGTGGAATGTCACACGCATGTGCTGACAATGTCAGCCATAAAAGGATGTCCGCACATACATTCTTCAGAAAAGTAATGCCCCAGGAGGAACACCAGACCTAAGGAGCAAGAAAATGCCATCCAAGGAAGAAACAAAATGTAGGAGGGAAGGAGGGGGGGACAGAATACTGCAACATAAAAGAGAAGGACATCTATGGTTATAGCACAATTTTACACAACAATTCTATGACCTTCTATTCAATGTTGCAGTGTTCTTTACATGTGGGAGAATGCAAAAGCTTAGTAAAAACCCTGGGAGGAGGAAGGAGCAGAATAACTTTTAATGGAAGAGCTTTCAACAAAGCCATGGATAATGTCTCTAGCAAACCCTGCTCTAGATCTAGAAATGGTGTCCAACTTGTAATGTTTGGTGAAAGTCTGCAGAGACCACCATGTAGCAGCCTCTAGAATAGAGTTAGTATTCAAGCCTTTAAAGAATGCCCCTGAGGAAGCTAAAGACCTAGTGGAGTGAGCCCTAACAGGAGCAGAGAGAGTCTTGCCATGGAAAAACAGAACAAGATTGCCTTGCAGATCCAAGAAGAAATTGTCTGTTTAGAGACGGGCAAAGCCAGAGCCTTGGGATGAAAAGAAAACAAACAGCTAAACAGATTTTCTGATAACCTTAGTCATATTATCTAAACAGAATCTAAGTTGTCTTTGCACATCCAAGATATGCAAGACTCACACTGGAGGACCGAGGAGAAGGAAAGAAAGTGGGTAATTAAGAAGATTGATTAAGAAACCCCTCATTCACTACCTTCAGCATAAAAGGAGAACTGGTAAGCAATTAAACCCTACTCAAGTGGAAAACCAAGAAAGGTGGGGAAGCCATCAAAGCTTGAATCTCAGAAACTCTACCCATAATTCCCTATTCCATCTCCACTACCTCAGATTGAGTTTGTGGCCTAATCTCTCACTTGTCCAAAAGAGAAAAACAGACAAAAGAAAAGACAGGGCTCAAACCTGGAACAGTATGGTTCCAAACACAGTCTAATAGGTACTTACAGGAGTGACAGGGACGGGGACAGATGGGAGGGGAGATGAGGAAGAAAGAAAATGGACAATACAGATGTCAAGTTATGGTCAGTACATAACTTATAAATCTGATGTCCTTTTCATTCTTCCCCATAAATGGGACAGTTTCCCACTCAGGAGACCCTCATAGAAGGACATGCCAAAACACTGTTGAACAAAAAGAAGCTCTGCTTCTGGACAGGATGTCCAACTTGTAATGCATAACAAACGCACAAGTCTTTCACCAAGTAGCTGCAGCACAAATGTCAACATAGGTCCTTGACCAAAAGGCGGATGAAGTAGCCATGGACAGAGTTGAATGAGCTTGAAGAGGTTTTGGTAAATTTAGTCCTTTTTGACAATAAACCAATGAAATGTAGTCAGTAATCCATTAAGCTAGAGTAACTTTAGATACTGCTGGACCCAGGCAATTAGTGAAAAAAAGATGTAAAAAGCTGATCCAACTTCCTGAACTGTTTTGTTCTGTGAAGATAAAAACTTGGTTGTCTCTACATCAAGGAAATGAAGCATGTATTCTCCTTTATTAGGAGAATTTGGAAAAGACTGGTAACTGTATGGACTGGTTGATGTTACTTTCAGATGCCATTTTAGGCAGAAAGGATTACTCTGTAGAGAAGCGTGCCTTTATGAAAAGCAATGCAAGGTGGCTTAGCTGATAGAGCCTGGAGTTCAGAAATTCTTTTCACTGAAGTCACAGCTACCAAGAAGACAATTTTCCATGAAAGAGATTTCAGATCACATTTCCCTGACTGTACAAATGGCTTTTAAGTTAACCCTTGAAGGACCACAGTAAGGTCCTAAGGAGGAGAAGAGTCCTTTATCAGGGGTCTGAGAAGAAAAATGCCCTTCAAGAAGGCCTTACACAATCTGGATAATGCCACAGAAAGAGACTTAATTCCTGAATGGAAATTTTGAAATTGCTGCAAATTGAAGTTTAATTGTTGAGAAATTAGCCCTCCTCTTTAAAAAGAGTTGTTAGAAAAAAAAAAAAAGAGTGGCAGAAGTTGGGGCTGAAAAAGGGTCAATATTTTGGCAAGAAGCCCAAACAGAAAACCTTTTCCATTTGCTTCTGTTGACTTTCTTGGTAGAAGCTTTCTGGGAGACTAAAATAATATTGCTAACTAGGGAAGAAAGCCTGGACTGTTTAACTACTACTGGAAGCAGAGAAACCATGTAGTTAACTTGAGGACGTGGAGGTTCAGATGCTGAAATCCTGCAGGATGAGTAGAAGATCCTGAGCAAGCTCCAGTATCTATGCAGGATATGGCAAGTGAGACCGTGGGAAGGGGAACCTTACTTGCAGAGACCAGAAGGGGACAATGAAGATGACGGAGCTCTTCAGCCTGTTTGTTTTCTGTAAGAATTTTGGAATCAGGAGAAAGCACAGTTGTTTGAAACTTATCATAAATGTAGTTGTTCCAGTGTATTCACTGCTGCAGTCATTACATTTGGGTTATCTGCTTGCAGGTAGCCCTCAGTCAGCCTAATTAACAAAGTCTTGGGTCCTGTGTCGGTTGCTGTCCCTTCTTCCATGACATCAGGTCGTCAAAAGTATGAAACATGCAGCCGACGTCATTACATCAGTTTTTCTTGCCCCAGATGTCAGGTGCCCCCCTAATGGGAAGCAATTAAATATAAAAGTACAAAGATATACCTCCAACAAAAAAGCAAATACACCAAAAAGGCTTTTAAGCATAGTAAAGGAAAGTATAGGTATAGTCAAAAGAAGTTAGGGGGCTGGAGGGAGGGTAACCAGGACTGCAACAGTGAATACACTCGAACATCTACATTTATGGTAAGTGTACACAACTGTACTATGGTCTTCCTGTTTCACTGTTGCAGACATTACATTTGGGTCGACTTCCAAAACTATGGTTGGGAGGAGGAATTTAGATAGCATTAGGGGCAGCTATAAGGCCCTGCAAGACTGCAGTGGCAAAGCTAGCTCTGGATTTAGAGAAAATTGGCAAATGATAATGCTTGGTGAAAGTATGTACAGAACTCCAGGTAGCAGCTTCTAGGATGTCCCTGGTAGGCACGCCTCTGAGAAAGGCTGTAGAGGTAGATGCAGCCCTGGTGGAGTGAAGTCTGATCCCCTGGGGGATAGGTTTTCCATGGTGCTTATAGCAGAAATGAATGCAATGGCTTATCCATTTAGAAATGGTTTGCTTTGAAATAGCCTTCCTCTCTGCCCCCTGCAGCAAATGCCACCAGCAGTTGTTCAGATTTCCTTAGAGGTTTAGTCCTGTCCAAGTAGAATCTAAGTTGTCTGTGCACATCTAAGGAATGCAGTATCCGTTCCCCTTTATTCTGTGGATTGGAAAAGAAGGTTGGGAAATGAATGGACTAATTAAGAGCCATGCTGGATACCACCTTGGGCATGAAGGATGGATTGGTTCTGAGGGACATCCTGTCCACATGAAAGTTGATGAAAGGCTCCACTGCCATAAGGGCCTGTAATTCAGATACCCTTCTAGCTGAAGTGATTGATAAAAGGAAAGCTGTTTTCCAAGAAAGAAATTTTAAGTCTGCAGTAGCAGCTGGCTTGAAAGGAGGTAGAGTGAGTTTCTCCAAGACAGAGTTAAGGTCCCAGGCTGGGGTAGGAGCTCTCCTGGATGGTCTCAAATTTTTGGCCTCTCTGAGGAACTGCTTGAGCAGT
Source organism: Protopterus annectens (assembly GCF_019279795.1). Taxonomy (NCBI): domain Eukaryota; kingdom Metazoa; phylum Chordata; order Ceratodontiformes; family Protopteridae; genus Protopterus; species Protopterus annectens. Next base: position 703,641,130 of record NC_056749.1, on the reverse strand, counting down.
GGACGACAGAAGAGGGGAGGTTCTGCGTTATAATGAGCTGAAATGGCTGAGACATGGATTGTAATGGAGGAAAAAGACAGGCCCTTGTGAAGCATCTCAGTTAAGTATTGTAAAATCTGGGCGCAGCTGTGCTCATCCCTTGAGACTGGTTCCAGGCAAAGAATCTTTTCCATTTTTCAGCATAAGATTTTCTAGTACTAGGACTCCTTGCCTCTAAAATGATATCCATCACAGGTTTGCTGAGGGATGGTAAAGGAGAGGTTATGTAATTAGCCAGGCTGCAAGGTTCAGTGTTAGAAGCTGAGGGTGCAGAATTTGGTTCTCCTGCTGAGACAGCAGGGAAAGAGTATGAGGCAGGTGCCATGGAGATAACCATGACACACTGCGCAGGAGGGGGTACCAGTGTTGGCGCGGCCAGTCTGGAGCAATAAAAATCATCCTTGGTTTGTCCTGTTTGATTTTTAGTAGTACTTTGGAGAGCAGAGGCAGGGGGGGCATAGACTGATAGGTTTTTCCAGCTGAAGGACAGAGCATCCACTTTCCAGGCTTGTTTGTGGGAAGTCCTTGTGCAAACTTTGTCCAATTGGTAGTTCTGGGGAGAGGCAAACAGGTCTATATCTGGGCTCCCCCCATTTGCTTGTCAACACGTTGAAAATCCTTGGTTCCAGTTTCCACTCATGTGTATCCATGAGGTTTCTGCTTAGTCCGTCTGTCAGTGTATTTAATTTTCCTGGCAGAAATTGAGCTTGTAGGTGCACTTGGTAGCTCAGGGCTGTGTTCCACAATGCCATGGCTAGTCTGCAGAGGGGGTAAGAATGTGTACCCCCCCCGCTTGTTTATGTACCACATAACAGTGGTGTTCTCTGTCTTTATCATTAGTTGTCCTGGTAGAATGTGGTCCTTGAAGGCTGTCAGGGCATTCTGTACAGCTAACATTTCTTTTTGATTGATATGCAAGTGCATTTGACTTGGGTTCCATTTGCCCTGAATGCACTTCCCTGCCAGGTGAGCCCCCCATGCATAGTCTGATGCGTCTGTTGTTAGGGTTTGGGCGGCAGGGGGTGGTGTGAAAGGTAGTCCTTTGTTTTGGTGGAAGGCCTCTGCCCACCAAAGGAACTCTAGGCGTAGGCAAGGTATGATAGGAATCATTGTTTCTAGGTCTTGAGAATGTTGACACCACAGGCTTTTTAGATACCACTGTAGTGTCCTCATATGCAGTCTTGCATATGGAATTAGAATAATGCAAGAGGCCATGAACCCCAAGGCTTGCTATATTTGTCTTGCAGACAGCAGGGTTTTTGTGGCCACTTGTTTGAAGTAGGTTGTCAAATTAATTTGTTTCTCTGGCGTGAGGTAAGCCATCTGAGAAGTTGTATTCAAGCATGTTCCCATGAATACAATTTGTTAACAGGGTACCAGGTGTGATTTATTTTCGTTTATGGTGTACCCCAGACAAGTTGGAACCCTAGGTACAAAGGCCAGATGATTCACAAGGATGTCCTGGCTTTCTGCCTGAATTAGACAATCGTACAGGTATGGGTATATTTGAATATTTCTTTGCCTGCAAAATGCAATAACTGGAGCTAGGCAATTTGTGAATACCCTGGGCACAGTAGAGAAGCCAAAGGGCAGTGCAGAGAACTGATAGTGCGTGTAGCCTGCTTTGGAAGTGTAGGTATCTTCTGCAAGATTCCCTGATTGGGATGTGCAGGTATGCTTCTTTTAAATCTATTGTTGCCAACCAGGCATCTTTGCCTAGCATAGGAAGTAACTGGTGAAGAGTCAGCATCTTGACTTTTGGAATCTCCAAAATGTGTTTAGAGTAGACAGGTCCAAGATAGGACGCCATGAATTGTCTTTTCTAGGTACCAGGAAAAGTCTCGAGTAGAAACCTTGTCCCTTTGCCTCTTCTGATACCAGTTGAATAGCCCCCATGCTTAAGAGAGAAAGTACTTGTTTTTGGGCTTCTGCCCACTGATTTGGGGGTAGGTCTGGCCACCCGCTTGGTGTTGGCAACGTGTGGAAGTGAAATCTGTATCCCAGGGACACTATATTTAAAACCCATTTGTCCTGGGTAATGAGTTCCCAATTCTTTGCATGAAGAGCAATCTTTCCCCCCAAAGGGACAGTCAGTTGATAAGTGCATGGAAATTTTAAAAGGAAGTCATTGAGACAGTTTACTATAGGAGGGAGTCTTATTATTCCCAGATTTGGAAGTGGAGGCCCCCCACTGCTTAGTTCTGTGTGCCCCCTGGGACTGAAACCTGGGGTTTTTGCTGTGTCTGGGTTTGTCTTGAGAAGACCTGGAAGGGGCTGGAAAGGACCAATTCTTAGGGGGCCAGTGCCTACTAAATCTAGGAAGCTGAACTTGTAAAAAATCTTTCACAGTTTGCATAGATTTGGCTTTATCTTCCATCTTTTTAAGAACTTCCTCAGCCTTGTTGCCAAGCAGGCGGTCCTGATTTAAATGAGCATCCAACAATTTAGCTTTCAGGCAAAGATAAGCCAAGCATGCCTTCTGAGCACAGACCCAGTAACAGCAGCCCTGCAAGAGGCCTCTAATGAATCAAAACCACATCGCAAAGTATGTTTTCCAACTTGTTCAGCAGAATGCATTAAATCCTGTAATTCTTTATTTTCCACACAGTCAGGAATAAACATCATTTTCTGCTTAAGCAGTCCAATAACATGTTACTGATACTTTAACATATGAAACTGGCAGTTTAAAGTCCTAATGACCAAGGTTGCAGAAGTGTAAACCTTCTTACCCCATCTATCCAGCACCGTGGACTCTATCAGAAGGGGTAGGATTTTTAGCAGTAGAAGCCTTAATGCCCTTGGGCCCCTGTGAAATAATCTCTGGATCTGCAATAGGATTTTTAAAAAGGAACTTGTGGGTCTCAGGGACCCTGTAGTATCTGTCAGGTTTTCTGGGAGCAGGAGGCAGGGTATCAGGGGCCAAACCAGATTCCAAAAAAGCAACATCAACAATATCTAGTACAGGAGGAATAGCTAAAGGCCTATGCTGAGGTAGGAGAAGGAAATCCCTAAGCCTCTTTTTTGAATCAGAAAAATCCTGGCTTTCCCAACTGGAAATGCTCCCTTAGAGTATATAAGGTTTCCCCAAAAGAAAAATCCTCAGGAGGGGAAGCAGAGAGAATGGAGTCCTCTTCATCAGAATCTTCATAAGTAGATAAGGGCAAATCCAGATCATCAGAAAAATCAGAAACAGAATTCTGATCAGAAGATTCATAATCAACTTCAGTCCTAGGCCTCTTAGAAGGGGGGGGGGGTTGGCTACCCCCGATTAGAGTCATTAGATCTTTAGCCATTCTTATCATTTGTTTTTTAGGCATAGAGGCCTGAGCATGTGGCCGGGGAATCGTTTTTTTTAGGCATGGATCGAGATTTACGCCTAAGTAAAGAAGGAGGCATCTGTTTAATATTCAAGTCCATAGGCCTGAATACATCCTCAGAAGCCGGTGCCTGCACAGTGGCTCTGGACCCATCCAAGGTAGAGACATCCGCAGGTTCCATAGTTGAAGCATCTCACGGCATACCGGACTCCGAATGGGTCTCAGTAGAGGCCTGCGAATCAGAAGTAGCGGGCATCAGGGGCTGCAAAAGCGCCTCACTGAGTACTGGCGACTGGCTTAGGAGAAGCGTCATTTGCAGTTTTGGACCTCGGCGGCCTGACTCTGTCTTTATCTTTGCGTTTTTTCAGAATCCCGGTAGTCGGATGGCTAACAGACGACATTTCTGGACAATTAAACCGAGAACCAAAATATTTAGAAGCGAAAATATACCGATGACAGATAGTGCGCTGATTAAATAAAGCACAAAACTGACAGCAAGGTACGTCGTGGTCAGGGCCTAGGCAAGGAATACAGTACGAATGAAAATCTTTATGAGGTATTTGCTTTCCACAAGTAATGCAATTATTAACTTTTACTGACATCAGTAAGGAGCAAGAAAACATTTCCCCAACGGGGTACTTAGCTTTAGTTGAAGACTTCGGTTCTGAAACACGAAAACAAAGATTTCAGGAGTCGGCCGACTGGCACTTGCGAACTGCTTCTGCTTTGGGCACCGCACGGCAAGAAAGACTGATGTAATGGCGTCGGCTGCATGTTTCATACCCCTGACGACCTGACATCATGGAAGAAGGGACAGCAACCGAGAACCTGAGACTTTGTTCATCAGGCCGACTGAGGGCTGCCTGCAAGCAGATAACCCAAATGTAATGACTGCAACAGTGAAATATGAAGAACATCAAGAGAGTAGGCATAAAGGAGACCCAGGGGCCAATCGTGAATCAGGATGTCTCACCATGGCTCAGAGCAAAGTACTTGCTGCACTTGTTCAGGGGGTGGCAAACAGGTCGTACCAAGGTGTGCCGCAACAGCTGAAGATCATAATCACTACGGATTTAGTGAGAAAACACTCATGTGGCATCAGAATAGATCTCCCAAGCCTGTCTACCAATACGCTGGTTTTCCTTGGGATGTATGTCACAATTAGAAAGTAATCCAAAGAGATCACCCATTCCCTTATGGCCTCTATGCACAGAGTCCAAGATCAGCTTCCACCTTGTTTATGTACCAGAGTACTGAAATGCTGTCCGTCTAAACTGTAACAGTCCCCAGAGGGAAAGCATCTTGAAATAGGCAACTTGTCCAAACAATCAAATCCTATAACTCAGGGGGTGATTCTCTGTTTGACAACGCCATTGGAAAAATATGGAACTCCCTCCCCTGTAACCTCACTCTTACCACCTCTTTGGACCAATTCAAAAAGAAACAAACTCCATTTTAAGTTACATTGGCTTTGACAATGCTCTAACCCAGATTAGCTCTCCTCACTTAACCTAGATCTCCTTTCTCCCCATACTTATCCTAGCTTAACAACTCAACTTTTATCTTCAAAAGTCCGAACACAATATTTCCTTGTCCAATCTCGGACCATATCTGTAACCCTTAAACCTCTGTTAAAAAGACAACCTAGGGTAGGAACCTATAACCTTAAACCAGAACACTGTATAGTAATCAAGCTCAAAGGCTGCTTTTGTCCTTTAACCTAACATGGTTTATAAAATTTGTATAGGAACTGTTGTATTTTTTGTGATAGCTATTGCTAGACTGTTTTTGTTACGATATATATTGTATATCTTTCTCCTTAACTGCACTACTAAATGTAATAATATATAATATTGCAACATATATGTAACCTTCTGTCATTGTGGAGCTTTTCTCCCTGGGCCTCCGCTGAAAATGGACACGTATCCAGTCGGACGATCCAGGTCAACAAACGTAAAATAAAAATAAATAAATAAATGCCTGCAACACTAGGATTGCTTTTTTCCCTCTAGAACACTGATGTGCAAACTGGTCTCTAGAGGGGACCACATGCTTTGGACTATCCTTCCCAAGGAATGCCCATCCCAGTTGGGAAGCATCTGTGGTCACTGTGGCAACTGGGGGGGGGGGTGAAAGAACGAACGGTCTGTCCAGAAAAGATAGTCAAGACTGAATCCACCAGTGAATATGATGTTTGCAAATTAAAGCGAGTCTTATAGGAAAGGATAGAGAGAATCTGCATAAAGAAGTGTGCTAGGGGAACCAGCAGTATGGTAGCTGTCACTGACCCCACAGCTTGCACCACTAAAACTGCTGGAGGAGAAACGTTAGAAAGTATAGTCTGAACCTGAAGTCTTAAGGATGTAATGCGGTGGCGAGGTAAAGAATCTACCCAAGTGGTACTATTCATGAGAGTCCCAATGAATTCCAGGCTCTGTACTGGAACTAGTTATGATTTGGCAAGATTTATCGAGATACCCAAAGTGTTGCAAATCTGGAGCAAATAGTCCCTGGCTGGTACAAGTTGATGCTTGGATGGGACAGTGAGCTGCCATTCTAGATATGGCAACTGGAATCCACTGAACCTCAAGTGAGCTGCTACTACTGCCATGCATTTGGTATAAACACCCTGGGGTCTGTGGTGTGTCCAAAGGGTAAAGATCTAAATTGGCAAGGATAGGCTCTCAGCCAAAAGACTGAATGTCTCCTGGATTGGCTGTCTATTTTTACGTGACAGAAAGCATCTTGGAAATATACAAAGCACATTCAATTGCCCTTGTGCAGAAAAGACAGGATGGACTGGACCATGACCATTCAGTACTTAGTCTTCTTTACATACTGATTCAACTTGCTTAGCTCCAAAACGAGTCTGAGGTCCCCTGTTTTCTTTGGCACTAAAAGAAGTGTGAGTAAGTTCCGAATCCTATTTGGTCAGGTGGGACCTTTTGAATGATTCTTCTCTAGCAGCTTTTGTATTTCTTGTGGTGCATCGTTCCTCTGACGGGGTGAACATTGGGAATTTTCTTCCTTTGAGGAGGAGAAAGAAGGGAAAATGATACATACTAACTTCCAGATATTACTCTTAGCACCCAAGAATCTTTTGTGATATCTATCCAGGTGTCTAGATGCAAACAGAATCACCCCCCCCCCAAATGCCTCCAAAGTTGGACAGTTGGGCAGCACTTCAGGTGGCTGATAGGGCCTCTCTGAAAAAGAATCTCTAAAGCCCTGGTTCTGTGGGCCCCGTCTGCATCCACATTGACATCTACTGTTAAAGTTCCTCCTCTGCAGGAATTTTCCCTACGCAAATGCTGGAAAGGTCCCAGAGACTTACGGAACAAAATTTTCTTACCACCTCTCTGATTCCTAGAGAAGGTCCGCTGAGGCATAGAAAACTTGATCCTTAAGGCAGACGGGGGCCTTTCCTTCTTGTTTGCTAAGGGTAAACATATCTTTTATTGATGGCCCAAACAAGGAAGTGCCATCAAATGGGGCATTAACAAGAAAAGAATTTATATCTTACCATAACGTTCCAGCTGTGTTGTTTCATCTTCTTTCATTCATCACTGATGGGTTCAGTTCTGAGCCCTCGGAGCAGAGTCGGCCTATTACCAAGCTCACGCCAGCCAAAAAACTCTTGTGCTAAGTCTCTACTCAGAATGCCCTTCTCCCTGCTACCTCAGATCGAGTTTGCTAAGAAAGGAAGTAAAGCCAAGGCCACTTCTACACAAGTACCCTAGTGCACCACTTAGACCCAAAGCATTCCCCAGGAGCCTTTGGAGGGGGAAGAAGGGTGGGAAATGATGAATGAAAGAAGATGAACACAGATGGAACGTTATGGTAAGACTTAACTTCTTTACCTGATGTTGTTTCCATTTATCAGTGATGGGACAGAATCCCAAGCTACCTTGAGGTCCATGGGTGTCCCTTATGGAAGAACATTCCTGAGTACCACTGAGCCAAAGGCAGCTCTCCCCCTGGAGACCAGGTTCAATTTGTAATGATTGATAAGGGAATGAGGCTTCACCCAAGTAGCTGTTGCACAGATGTCATCCATGGATGCCCTGAAATAGAATGCTATAGAAGTTGCCATAGATCTAGTTGAGTGGGCTTTAACTTTTGGCATGGATTCATTACGGAGGGAATAAGTGACATGTATGCAGTCCCTTAGACATTTTATGTAACCTTGGAAACAGCCTCTCCCATTTTGGGATTCCTACTATTTCAGAAACTGTTGTTGTGCGATGTACAGCACAGATAATTATTACAGTCAAGTTAAGTAAGGCAAAATGTAAATCCCTAAACCAAGCATAGTTTCCTTTAAAAGGATAGTCTTACAATCACAGCGCAAGTGAACTTTGAAAGACTTTGTTAAAAGCCATTATTAAAAGGAATTTTTACTAAAGACATTTTGAACAAACAAATTATTCCTACTATTTCACGGACTGTTATTGTGCGATGTACAGCACAAGTTATTGTTACAGTCAAGTTAAATAAAACAAAGTGTAGAATGTCAAGTATTTACAAAAAGTGTACCTATGTCAAGTAGTTGTGTTACACGTCGCCAATAAAAAACTACTGCTCATGTATAATTTACGTGTGATATAAAATACCTGTATGAAATACACAGTATTTACATTTTAAAGTATATGATGTCTTAAAGTGTAAAGTTATATTGTATGAAAATGCTAATGTTTAATCCTTAAAACCATTCCTATAAATTAGAGACCGGGTCTGACCCGATAATTAATATTCTCCAAGTAATAAAAGAAATCCTGATCATTAAGCCATAAAAAGGTCTTAGAAGTGTACTCTTCTGTGCTCTACGAACTAGACAAAATATATTTGCTCCGCGTTCCTATTGTATCCTTTAGTAAAAGTAGCTGTTGAGTAGCTGAAATTGGAAATTAAAGTGTTAAATATTAAATATTAAATAGTAAAGTCCTGGTGCTAAAATAGATTATCTCATGTAGCTCTTAAGTTTGAGAATACAGGAGATATTGCAATGTTCATTTAAGCCGGGACTATTAAATGCCTCCAATTTTATTTGCCACTCAAGTTCCTTATTTTCTAAGATCAACGCGTTGGGGCCCCCTCTGATGTTGTATGGGACATGGTCTATGGCGATAAGTGAAAACTATGGCCTTCACAATTCATAATGTGCTTCGCCAAGGCGTTATCTTTTTTCTTTTTCCTAATGGCATACGAATGCTGGTAAATCCTGTCTTTAAATTTCTGATCTGTTTTACTAACATAGTATGCTGGGCAACAGTCACATATGGCCAGGTAGACAACTGATCTAGTGTCACAATCCATTTTATAAAGAATGTTGTATTTTTGACCTCTAATTTGGAACGTAGAACCTGTCCTCAAGTACTTACACCAATTACAATGGCCACACAAGTACGTTCCCTTCTGTTTAGAGAGGAAGTCCTGTTTTTTGTTCCTTTCTAATAGACTTTTCAAGTTATTGCCTTTCCTATAGACTATTAGAAGTGAACTGCCTAATTTCTCAAACAGTTTGGCATTACTGGTAATAAAATACCAGTTCTTGTATATGATGGATCGTATGAGGTAAGAATCTTTGTTAAAAGTAGTTATAAAGCTGGTAGTGAATTTAAGACCAGTGTTGTTAAAGTTAGCATTATCTCTCCTTTCACATGTACTTAAACTAGTTTCAGTCATATCTGGACCAATTTCATGAGTACCTAAAATATCATTACTTATTACTGTGCTACTAGTTAACAAAGGTGTGTATAAACCTGACTCTCTTTTGTTTCTAACTTCTTGTGTAAGTTCCAAAATTAGTGAGTTGGGGTAGTCTCTGCTAGAAAACATACCTCCAAGTGTGAGGCATTCTTCCTCAAAGCTTTCAGTTGTGCTGCACATTTTTGCAGCCCTGATAAGCTGTCCTTTCACTATAGATCTTTTTTGTCTGTAAGGATGCAGGCTCGAGAAGTGAAGAAATGAATTACAGTAAGTTGATTTCCTGTAAATAGATGATAAAAAGAGGCCCCTTGTACTGTTTTTTGTGAGTCTAACATCCAGATATTCAATCTCTATAGTGGAAAACTGAAATGTAAACTTAAAAAAATTAGTTGTGTTATTCAGATATTCAACCAAAGCTCCAGCCTCATCAACATTACCTTTAAATAAGATAAAGATGTCGTCAAGGTATCTAGTATAGTATGATACCTGGTGCTTAAAGTCACTGTTGTATAGTATAAATTGCTTCTCCCAATAAGCAACAAATACATTTGCAACACTGGAGCCGCATGGTGATCCCATTGCAATACCTTGTGTTTGTAAGTAGTATTGCTGGTCAAATATAAAAAAATTAGAGGATAAAATAATATCCAGTAACTCAGAGACAGTATCTATTTCTGTCGATGGAGCACCCAGATCACCTAGTATGTTACTAACCCATTCAATAGCCTCGATATGTGGGATCGAGGTATATAGATCGACGACATCTATAGAAAGGAAGTTTTAATCTTGGTCAAATGGAATGTTATTAATGTCTCGAAGAAATGACCAAGAGTCCTTGCAGATGTGGGGTATTAGCTTCAGATACTTACTCAAGATTTTATCCACCAATTGTGCACAGGGGTGGGTCATAGAAGACCTACCATCCACCAAAGCCCTCATGGGGGGATTTGTTAAATTTTTTTGAATTTTTGGGATTCCAAAAATCACTGGTACTTTGGGGAACGTGATGTCTATGTAGTGGTAGGTATCTAGATCAATTTTTCCAGCTAAAAATAGGTCCCTGAAATACCCTCTATTTCTGGAGTAAACTGTATTCATTTCGTTCTTTGATGAGTGAATGTATGCTTGGTTATCTAGGACAGCTGCCATTTTTTCTCTGTAATCATTATTGTCTAAAATTACTAGTCCACCCCCTTTATCTGGTTTTAAAACCCTAACTGGTAAACTACACAAATTGTTTAACAACACCATTTGTTCTTTAGATGTATTGTTCTTCTTAAAACCTGAATAAGTTTTTTGGTTCTTGTTTAAGTGTCTGAAGTCAACCTCACACGCTCTTTCAAATAAGATAAGGTCCGGATGTAATACTGGGTTAAATACACTAGGTAATTTGAGGTTACAGGTTTGTTGTAGTGTTGTGCTAGGAAACAGAATGTTAAAGTTTAATTTACGCACAAAACTTTTTAAGTCTATAATCGTTCTAGTGAGGTTGAAAGTCTGGCTAGGCACAAAAGTATTGCCAACAGCTAAAAGGTCTATAAGATTTTGATCAAGTGTAACAGTAGAAAAGTTATAGACCTTAAAGTCCCCTTTACTGTTATAGGAAATCTTTAAGTTGTTAACATCAGGTACATCAACAATGTTAGTAGAGCTCAGTTCTGATATTTGCTCCAGTTCCTGGTCTTCCGGTTGAACTGGCGGTTGTTGTTGTGGTACCCTAAAAAAATACTATTGTTACTGTTGCCTTGATTAATTTCTCCTCCACGTTGATTATAAAAAGAAGGGTTAGAGTTGTTGTTGTTTTTATTCGCTTTTATTCGATTACTTCGTCTGGGCCCTTGTTCTAGATCTAAGTCATGTTCCTCTATAATGGTGTCTAAGTTGACATCAGTTTGTTGGCCAGAGCCTTCTTCATTGCTAGTAGGAACATCTTGGGAGCCCATGAGATTAGTACTGGGTTTATGTAATACCAGCTTAGGGTAAGCTTTTCCTTGCTGGTATGAAAATCTGTCCCTATTAAATTTTTTAGATTTGTTTGTTTTTAATTTAGTCAAGAGGACGTCAACGCTGTTGAATATTCTGGTGTAGTCGTATTTGTATCGGATAAAGTCAAGGTCAAGTTTGATCAAGTTATCCAGCTGGTTAATCTCACTTGTGAGAATGGAAATGCACAGTGAGTAATGCTTGATCAACAGTTCTAATAACTGTGAACCTTGAACATCAAAAAGAGTTTTTAGTTCAGATAGAAATGCTTCATCAATGAATAACCCTGTAGGAGCAAAAGTACTTCTAAGCCCCTTAGGTATGATATGGTCTTGTAGACATTGCTTGAAATAACACACCTCCAACTGAAGTTTTTTTGAGTTTTACAAGTTTGTAATCCATTACCTTTAAGTTATCTGCTATGTTGTTGTTAGACATACCCATTCTCTTTGCCGGTAGTTCCTGTGGTTGTTGTTGGGTGAACGAAAATGCTTCAATTTCACCAATCCATTCGCTAAGGATGGGAACTCCAATGAGCATTGAGTTCGGGTTCATACCAGCAAGGAAAAGCTTACCCTAAGCTGGTATTACCTAAACCCAGTACTAATCTCATGGGCTCCCAAGATGTTCCTACTAGCAATGAAGAAGGCTCTGGCCAACAAACTGATGTCAACTTAGACACCATTATAGAGGAACATGACTTAGATCTAGAACAAGGGCCCAGACGAAGTAATCGAATAAAAGCGAATAAAAACAACAACAACTCTAACCCTTCTTTTTATAATCAACGTGGAGGAGAAATTAATCAAGGCAACAGTAACAATAGTAATTTTTTAGGGTACCACAACAACAACCGCCAGTTCAACCGGAAGACCAGGAACTGGAGCAAATATCAGAACTGAGCTCTACTAACATTGTTGATGTACCTGATGTTAACAACTTAAAGATTTCCTATAACAGTAAAGGGGACTTTAAGGTCTATAACTTTTCTACTGTTACACTTGATCAAAATCTTATAGACCTTTTAGCTCTTGGCAATACTTTTGTGCCTAGCCAGACTTTCAACCTCACTAGAACGATTATAGACTTAAAAAGTTTTGTGCGTAAATTAAACTTTAACATTCTGTTTCCTAGCACAACACTACAACAAACCTGTAACCTCAAATTACCTAGTGTATTTAACCTAGTATTGCATCCGGACCTTATCTTATTTGAAAGAGCGTGTGAGGTTGACTTCAGACACTTAAACAAGAACCAAATAACTTATTCAGGTTTTAAGAAGAACAATACATCTAAAGAACAAATGGTGTTGTTAAACAATTTGTGTAGTTTACCAGTTAGGGTTTTAAAACCAGATAAAGGGGGTGGACTAGTAATTTTAGACAATAATGATTACAGAGAAAAAATGGCAGCTGTCTTAGATAACCCAGCATACATTCACTCATCAAAGAACGAAACGAATACAGTTTACTCCAGAAATAGAGGGTATTTCAGGGACCTATTTTTAGCTGGAAAAATTGATCTAGATACCTACCACTACATATACATCACGTTCCCCAAAGTACCAGTGATTTTTGGAATCCCAAAAAATTCACAAAAATTTAACAAATCCCCCCATGAGGGCTTTGGTGGATGGTAGGTCTTCTATGACCCACCCCTGTGCACAATTGGTGGATAAAATCTTGAGTAAGTATCTGAAGCTAATACCCCACATCTGCAAGGACTCTTGGTCATTTCTTCGAGACATTAATAACATTCCATTTGACCAAGATTACAACTTCCTTACTATAGATGTCGTCGATCTATATACCTTGATCCCACATATCGAGGCTATTGAATGGGTTAGTAACATACTAGGTGATCTGGGTGCTCCATCGACAGAAATAGATACTGTCTCTGAGTTACTGGATATTATTTTATCCTCTAATTTTTTTATATTTGACCAGCAATACTACTTACAAACACAAGGTATTGCAATGGGATCACCATGCGGCTCCAGTGTTGCAAATGTATTTGTTGCTTATTGGGAGAAGCAATTTATACTATACAACAGTGACTTTAAGCACCAGGTATCATACTATACTAGATACCTTGACGACATCTTTATCTTATTTAAAGGTAATGTTGATGAGGCTGGAGCTTTGGTTGAATATCTGAATAACACAACTAATTTTTTTAAGTTTACATTTCAGTTTTCCACTATAGAGATTGAATATCTGGATGTTAGACTCACAAAAAACAGTACAAGGGGCCTCTTTTTATCATCTATTTACAGGAAATCAACTTACTGTAATTCATTTCTTCACTTCTCGAGCCTGAATCCTTACAGACAAAAAAGATCTATAGTGAAAGGACAGCTTATCAGGGCTGCAAAAATGTGCAGCACAACTGAAAGCTTCGAGGAAGAATGCCTCACACTTGGAGGTATGTTTTCTAGCAGAGACTACCCCAACTCACTAATTTTGGAACTTACACAAGAAGTTAGAAACAAAAGAGAGTCAGACTTATACACACCTTTGTTAACTAGTAGCACAGTAATAAGTAATGATATTTTAGGTACTCATGAAATTGGTCCAGATATGACTGAAACTAGTTTAAGTACATGTGAAAGGAGAGATAATGCTAACTTTAACAACACTGGTCTTAAATTCACTACCAGCTTTATAACTACTTTTAACAAAGATTCTTACCTCATATGATCCATCATACACAAGAACTGGTATTTTATTACCAGTAATGCCCAACTGTTTGAGAAATTAGGCAGTTCACCTCTAATAGTCTATAGGAAAGGCAATAACTTGAAAAGTCTATTAGAAAGGAACAAAAAACAGGACTTCCTCTCTAAACAGAAGGGAACGTACTTGTGTGGCCATTGTAATTGGTGTAAGTACTTGAGGACAGGTTCTACGTTCCAAATTAGAGGTCAACAATACAACATTCTTTATAAAATGGATTGCGACACTAGATCAGTTGTCTACCTGGCCATATGTGACTGTTGCCCAGCATACTATGTTGGTAAAACAGATCAGAAATTTAAAGACAGGATTTACCAGCATTCGTATGCCATTAGGAAAAAGAAAGAAGATAACGCCTTGGCGAAGCACATTATGAATTGTGAAGGCCATAGTTTTCACTTTATCGCCATAGACCATGTCCCATACAACATCAAAGGGGGCCCCAACGCGTTGATCTTAGAAAATAAGGAACTTGAGTGGCAAATAAAATTGGAGGCATTTAATAGTCCCGGCTTAAATGAACATTGCAATATCTCCTGTATTCTCAAACTTAAGAGCTACATGAGATAATCTATTTTAGCACCAGGACTTTACTATTTAATATTTAACACACTAATTTCCAATTTCAGCTACTCAACAGCTACTTTTACTAAAGGATACAATAGGAACGCGGAGCAAATATATTTTGACTAGCTCGTAGAGCACAGAAGAGTACACTTCTAAGACCTTTTTATGGCTTAATGATTAGGATTTCTTTTATTACTTGGAGAATATTAATTATCGGGTCAGACCCGGTCTCTAATTTATAGGAATAGTTTTAAGGATTAAACATTAGCATTTTCATACGATATAACTTTACACTTTAAGACATCATATACTTTAAAATGTAAATACTGTGTATTTCATACAGGTATTTTATATCACACGTAAATTATACTTGAGCAGTAGTTTTTTATTGGCGACGTGTAACACAACTACTTGACATAGGTACACTTTTTGTAAATACTTGACATTCTACACTTTGTTTTATTTAACTTGACTGTAACAATCACTTGTGCTGTACATCGCACAATAACAGTCCGTGAAATAGTAGGAATAATTTGTTTGTTCAAAATGTCTTTAGTAAAAATTCCTTTTAATAATGGCTTTTAACAAAGTCTTTCAAAGTTCACTTGCGCTGTGATTGTAAGACGATCCTTTTAAAGGAAACTATGCTTGGTTTAGGGATTTACATTTTGCCTTACTTAACTTGACTGTAATAATTATCTGTGCTGTACATCGCACAACAACAGTTTCCGAAATAGTAGGAATAACAAGTTTGCCAAAAATGTTTCTAGCAAATGTTTTAATAATGATTCTTAAAGTTTTTTAATGTTTACTTGTGTTATGATTGTAAGGGGATTCTTTAAAGGAAATTACACTCGTCTTAGTGATTACTGTTGTGACGTCACTGAGTTTTTTAAAAACAGTAATTTGGCGCCACTTTTAGCTACTGAAGTTATAGTAGCGAAAACGCTGTATCTCTGTCTGAATTAAATTGCGTTAAGTCTACATTCTGTAGTTTGTCTTCCTTCGTTTTGGACCCCTGTGGCATCTTGTTTCTATCAGTTTGTTTTAGTTCAACAGTTTGTTTAGTCTCCTCATGAACATCTAATTATATCTTCTTGTGCATACAAAGGGCTTTTTTCTGGTTATACTGGACGTTTGAACAGTATTTTGCCACCAATGTATCATGAGTAGAACATTTTTACTGCCTATGCCTTTTTTGGGGCAATTAACATAACGTGGGTCCATTAATATTAGGGGAATCCACTTTGACATCAATCTTTTTACTTTTCAAGCTGCCTAAAATTGGTTTATACCCTCCAAGCATTGGGTGCCATTTTCTGAACTGGTTTTTGCTCATTTTTGGGTGTGTGCTTGATACTATTTTGCAGTTTGGCAGAAAATTAACACACTGTATGTAAGACTCAAACAGCTTTGAATGCAGGATACATTCTGAGGTATTAATATTGGGGAACGCATTTTGCCTCATCTTTGCGACATGTATAGGTATGAATAAGTGAATACTTATGGGTTGAATGGTCGCCATCTTGTTGGATTTGGCTACAGTTCATTCTTAAGCACAGGTGGAACATTGGGGACTTATCTGATGAACGTTTAATGGTGGAATCAGCGGTATACTTTTGCTAAATGTCGGATTTGATTTGGATTCACAGTTCCAGGATTTTATACTTGTTCTTTTGAGGCAGAGATATGCAGTTTGGTTCAACACTGACAAATTCAGCTTTGGACATTTAGGTGGGCTATGATTTTTTCACATAAATTTGTTTTTGAGTTAACTATAAGATAATCTTTACCTGGGATTATTTCTGTGTTTTTTCCAACTTTTTCTATGTATAAAACTTGACTTTACTAGTTTATACAACTAATGTGGATTAGTTTAACTGTTGTTGGGAATACTGGTGATTTCATGAGCATATTTGTGTCAGGTTTATCAGTTGGATTCTAATACTCATGGAATAAGCAATGCCCAATTGTTCAGGACAGAACTTGTAATACATTTACAATTGCTATATCTTAAGAATTTACGACTTACTGCAATAGGTTTGGCTGAGTATATATACTAAACATTAACTCTAGCATTATTTGTGCTTTGGGACTGTGGATTTTTGAATCGGTTTTATGAGGCTACTAATTGTTACATCAGTTAGAAGTCCTCACAAATCTCCTCTTTGTGTACTTTATATAACTATTCATGCACTGTTTGGTGTTTAGGAAAAAGAAGTTATGTCTTACCATAACGTTCCATCTGTGTTGTTGATCATCTTCCATTCATCACTGATGGGTTCGGTTCTGAACTCTCGGGACTGAGTAGGCCTAATACCAAGCTTGCGTACATCAAAAACTCTCGAGCTAAGCTGCTACCCAATATGCCCTTCTCCCATTTACCTCAGATCGAGTTTGCATACAACATATAGAAGTAAAAGCAGAGGCCATTTCTGCGCAAAAACCCTGAAACACAACAAGGACCCATAAGATCCACCAGGAAACTTTGGAGGGGGATGGAGGGTGGGATGTGATGAATGGAAGAAGCTCAACAACACAGATGGAACGTTATGGTAAGACATAACTTCTTTATCTGATGTTAATCTTCTTACCATTCATCACTGATGGGACAGAATCCCAATCTACTTGAAAACCTGGGTGGCCCTTATGGAAGAACATTCCTGAGAACCAGTGAACTGAAGACCGCTCTTCCCCTGGAGACAAAGTCCAACTTGCAATGTTTAATGAAGGTATGGGGTTTTTAGCCCAAAAAGCTGCTGTGCAGATGTCATCCATGGAAGCCCTGGAGTGAAAAGCAACAGAAATTGCAATGGCTCTTGTTGAATGAGCTTTGACATTGACAGGTTGAGGTTCATTTGCTTGCGAGTATGAAAAAGTAATAAAATCTCTGAGCCATTTAGATAAAGTGACTTTTGATATGGCACATCCCATTTTTTGTCCAGAAAAGGAGAAGAAAAGCTGATCCAACATGAGTAAGGATCTAGTCATGTCGAAGTAAAAACTCAATTGTCTATGTACATCCAATGAGAGCAGACAGTATTCTCCTTTATTGGAATAATTTGGGAAAAACACTGGAAGCTCAATAGACTGGATGACAGAGAAATCAGAGATTACTTTGGGGAGAAAGGAAGGTTTAGTATGAAGAGATAATCCATCTTTATGAAAGATTAAATATAGACTCAATGCATAACGCTTGTAGTTCCGATATCCGTCTACCTGATGTGACTGACACCAAAAAGATATTTCAATGAAAGAAATTTAAGGTCACATTTTGCAGCAGGCTCAAAAGGGGGTAAAGAAAGAGGCTGTAATACCAGAGAGAGATTCCATGTCTCAACAGGCTGCTTGATTGGGGGTCTGCTATGGAAAACTCCTTTGAGAAAGGTCTTGCAAATGTGGGTGGAGATAAGCGGAATGCCTTCTAGACCATTATGAAAATTGGAGATAGCTGCCAAGTGGACTCGAATAGTGGAAGATGAAGCTCCATTGTCGAAAAACTCAGAAAGGTACTGAAGTATAACGGATGCAGGAGCTACGAAGGGGTCTAGCATCTGTTTTTTTGACCAGAGAGCGAACCTTCTCCACTTATCTCTGTAGAGTTTTCTGGTGGATGGTTTATGGTAGGCCAGAATAATATCGCGAACAGGTGAGGAGAGGGATTCCTGCCTGGCGACTAACGGAAGTAGAGAAACCAAGCTGTCAGCTTGAGAGTGGACAGATTTGGAGGAGTCAAACCTTGGGGGTGAGAGATTAGGTCCTGATGAGTGTTCAGGATCCATGGAGGTTGTAACAGGTGAGGCCGGAGGAAAGGGGAAACCACACTTGTCGAGGCCAGAATGGGGCAATGAGGATCACCTTGCATCTCAACTGAATTGTTTTCTTTAAGAATAGAGATATCAAGGGGATTGGAGGATAAGCATAGAGGAATCGGTGGGTCAATCGTGAGTCAAAGCTTCTCTCGGTGACTCCCCTTCTAAGAGAAAAAGGGCAAAGAAGCTGCTGCATTTATTATTTGAGGGAGAAGCAAAAAGATTGCAGCAAGGCTGGCCCCAAAGGCTGAAAATTTCTGCCGTCACAATCGGAATGAGAGACCACTTGTGTGGAAGGAGGATGCATCTGCTCAGCCTGTCCGCAATCATGTTGGAGTTCCTTGGGATATGCGTTGCTATAAAAAAGTGGTTGGAAGCTACTGCCAAATTCTCATGACCGCTCGACACAGGGGGTAGGATTTGGTCCCTTCTTGCTTGTTTATGTACCAGACTACTGACACATTGTCTGAATGGACTGCAATCATTCCCGATGGAAGGAGGGGATGTAGTGCCTACAAGGCCAACAACACCGCTCTCAACTCCAGAACATTGATATGCAAGTTGGCTTCCAAGCTGGACCACGTGCCTTGGACCGTCTTTCCCTGAAAGTGGCCCCCCACCCTATTAGGGAAGCATCTGTGGTCACCATGGCGCTGGTTTGAGGGGTCTGGAAGGGGCTACACCCAGAGAATTTCATCTGTTCTTATCCACCAAAGATCTTGCTTGCGGGAATTGGTGATGAGGATCTGTGAGTTTAAAGGGTGAATATTTGCCAACCACTGGGACAAAAGGAGCCATTGCAACAGTCTCATTTGTAATCTTGCCAGAGGAACAATTGGAATGGCTGCCGCCATAGACCCCAGAGCCTGTAGAACTTCTCTTGCTCACACCTTTCTTTGACAGAGTATCACTTGTACCTGTAATCTTAACCTCTGAAGCCTGTGAGGTGGAAGAGAAAACCTGGCTTGTTCGAGTACTGAATACTGCACCTATAAATTCCAATTGCTGGGTAGGATGAAGATTGGATTTTTCCCAGTGGACTGTGATGCCTAGAAACTCCACCAGTGAGAGAGTGTAGCAGAGGGCCATGATCAGTAAATGCTTGGTGGGGGCGGAGAAGAGCCAATCGTCTAAATATGGAAACACCTGGAATCCCTGAAGTCTCAGATGAGTTGTCACCACTGCTAGGCATTTCGTGAACACTATGGGGGTCGTCGAGAGACCAAATGGCAGGGCTCTGAATTCATAATGATTGGCTCCTAGCCGGAAGCGAAGGAGATTCCTGGAGCATTTGTCCATTTTCATGTGGTAATATGCATCCCGGAGGTCTGGCGAGCATATCCAAACATCCTCCTGAAGAAAGGGGAGAATGGATTGTATAATGGACCCTGCGGAATTTTGTTTGAATCACTGAATTGTTTAGTTGGCTGAGATCCAAAATGGGTCTCCAGTCCCCGGTCTTTTTTGGCACCAAAAAGAATCTAGAGTAAAAACCAGATCTGCACTGGTCTGGGGGTACTGGTTGGATGACTCTTTTTTGACACAAATTTCTTATCTCTGAAGTTGCTTCTTCCCTTTGACTGGGTGGAACATCGAGAAGGTACTTTGAAGGCTTTGGGCGAGATATTAGAGGAATGTAATAGCCTCTGGAAATTATTCTCTGCACCCACCGATTGTTTGTAATAGAGTGCCAGGCAGTTTGGTGCAGAGAAAAACGAGCCCCGACTACTTCCAGAGGAAAGCAATCGGGCAATGCTTCAGGAGCGCTGATAAGATTGTCTGGAGAAAGAATCCCTGGAGTCTTGGTTTTGCGGAACCCCTCTGCCCCTAAGGGGGTGTCTTCCACCACTGAAACCCCCTCTGCCTCTAGGGGGAATCCTCACCACATGTGCTGCGGAAAGGGCCTTGAGATTTTTTGTGCCATAATCTTCCCACTCCTCTGGTTCCTGAAAAAGAATGTTGAGGTTTGGAAAAACATAGGCCAATGGCAGACAAAGTCTTTCCGCCCTGTTCGCACCTGGCCAGTGTATCCTTCACTTTAGAACCAAACAAGGTGGATGGTTTGATAGGGGCATTCAAAAAGGAGGACTTGAAGGAGTCCGTGAGGTCAGAGATGCGCATCCAGGCATGGCGTCTCATGACTAAGCCTGTACCCGCAAGCTCTAGCTACCCCTTCGGTTGCGTGGAAGAGCAACCTCATGGATGAGTTGGAGACAAACTCAAGGGTGCCAAGTTGAGAAGCAACCTTGTCTCGTGCCCAGTCAGAAACTTGACCCGCGAAAGCTCCAGAAAGTTCGGAGATAAGATCCCTTTGGAGCCTCGTAAAATGTGCCAAGTAATTCAGAGCCCTGACTGCAAAGGTTGTTGAAGCAAAAACTTGCTTCCCTAGTCTGTCCACAGCCCAGGTCTCTCTGTTGGGCGGGTGAACAGCAGGACTTTCCTCCACAAGGTCCTTTTTCGTGTCCGCCACCACCATAGCGTCTACTGGCAAGCCTCTAGATCAGTGGGGATGCTCCTCTTTTGGGGAAAGAATTTTGTCTGGCCTTCGGGGGATGGCCTCAATAGAATCAGGGTACTTCCATGCATGCTGCGCGACGAGCTGGACTAACTCGTCAGCAGGTGGGGTCACCCAAGAAGTAGAAGGCCAAGAGTGGAAAGCCTGCAGGACGACAGACTCCTCCGAGAAAGCACTGGAGGGCTTCCAGCCACCCCTCTGTTTCAATGTTACCAGGATGTCTCCGGAGATGACATAGTCAGGGGGTGACCATGGGGATCCTTCCCCATCATCATAGTCCGTATCCTCTGAGAGAAACTCCTCTGGAGAGTCAAGGCAATTCTTCTTAAACGCCTTCTTCCAAGGGGGTTCTTCAGTGGGAATGTCTGAAGACTCGGAAGGGAAATTACCCTGGACAGGGGTTTCCTGAGACTTGTGCTCTCGGTATCCTGGGGAGGTGACCAGTGGTAGCTGTAGCTCAGTGGGAGCAGGGGGAAGATCCAACATAGGGAGAGCACTTCCAGAAGCAAGCACCCTCTCCATCACCCAGAAAGCTGGCCTGCCCGAAGAGGAATGGGAGCCCGGAACAGAGTAAGACCATCTCGGAACCGGGTTCCCACCCCGTTCCGAGGGAGGGAGTCTCAAGCAAGATTGGGGTGGGTGCCGCCCCCGGATCAGAGGACAGAACCAATAAAAAAAACTTGGAACCGTACTGAGAACCAAGGGTTCCACCCCCCCAACCATGAGACTGAGGAAGAGATGGTTCCATAGGAACTGAAACCCAAAGGGGGGCCTCGAAGCCTCAGAGAGTCAATGCTGGCACCGAGGAAAGTGTTCCCACCAACGACGTTGGAGTTATGGGCCTCAGACCTAATGGATCCGAGGGAGGAGAATACGTGGGAGTATTAGACCCAAACCCCAAAGTGGGATGAGTTTTTGGAAAGTTTGTTATCCCTCTGGCTGTCAACAGCTGGTCCAGCAAGCACACCACATTGAATTCACAAAGACTCCTGGTGGACCTTACAGATACTCTGGAAGGGGAGTCAGGCCAGTCTAGAAAAGGGCTATAAGCCTGGCCTAAGAATGGGTGCAATGAAGGGGAATACTGGGTCCATGGTGTATGAATTGTCGGCACCGAAGATTCGAACATGGAAACAGGCAACAGAGGAACTAGTGGTGCAGAGAAAGAACTCGGTGCTGCGGAGACACTTGGAGTAGAAGTTATTATAGGCTCCAAGGGGATCATTGGAACAGACTATGCTGCGGTGAGAGATGAAGTCGGTGCAGAGACTATCGAAGGCAATAAGGTTGGAGCCATAGTCGTTACTGTAGCTGAGGCTAGTACCGTAGATGTCGGTGCCGACGATGGTGCCGACGTCGAAGTTATGGCAATGTCCACAGAAGCAACTGGAGCTGAGCTCAGAACCAGAATAGTCAGAGCCGAGGAAGCAATCTTATGTTCCGTAGAAGACTTGTGAGCCTTGTGTTTTTGGGACTTACCCTTATCACCAGCCTGTGAAGAGGGATTGGAATGTGGACATTTCTTGTCCTTCACTGGAGGGGTTGACACCTCTGCCACAGAAAGGGCCTCTGAGAAAAGTGAGGATAGTAGGCCATTCAAGATAAGCTTGTTTTTCCTCTCATTCAGCGTCCGCTAACTAAAACTCAGACCAATCTGGCAAGGAGGTTTCACAGAGAGGTGAGAAACACGCAAACAATATACACAATCATCATGTAAATCGCTGTTGGGGAGTTTGCCATTGCAGGAAGTGCAATGTTTGAACCCCGAAGTCCCTTTTTTATCAGACACATCCAACATACAAAAAGGCAACCAAACAAATTACTGATAGAAGGTACAGAAAAGAAGTAGAAAAGAGAGAGATACCAACAATGATATCAAACGATACCATAAGTGTAGGAGAGGATGTTACGAATTATGGTATAAGAAATACCCGATGGGTAGAGCTAGATAGAGAAATAGGGTAGAAAAATCAGTTAGATTAGAAAAAAAGTTTCAAATGACAGCAAATTTTATAAAAATATGACACTTAGCTGGAGAGCTCGATAAAACGCTGCTATACGGCTGCGCGGCAAACGAGATCTAGGGTAACTGGGAGAAGGGCATTGTGGGTAGCAGCTTAGCTTGAGAGTTTTTGGTGTACGTGAGCTTGGTAGTGACTGGTATCTCTATTACCTGTATCTGTTTAAACTGTAAAGTTATAGTATGATAGTGGAGCTTTTCTCCTCGGGCCTCTGCTGAAAATGGACATGTATCCAGCCAGACTAGCCCGGTTAACAAATGTAAAATAAAAAAAATAAAAAAAAATAGTATTAGGCCAACTCTGTTCCGAGGGTCCAGAATCTAAACCATCAGTGATGAATGGGAAGAAGATTAACAACATCAGAGCTTATATTTAATACCACATTCATATATTGTTCTGGGCTATATCTTTGGATATTATAACAATATTCCTTATTTGGGCATTGTTTATTAACAACTCAACCTTTGGGACCTGATATTCAAGACCTTATCCTCATTAGGAACAGGCTATACTGAAGGTGAAATCCTTGGCAGGAAGTATATTCACATTGGTGGGGTCAATTTTATTACTATTATCAATACCTATTTAACATTAGGATGTTAGGCATATATGACTATGGGTATGAACCTTGCTTGTTCCATGGTCTGGCTTCCTTGGGATGGCAACAAATATTTATGAGCGGCAAGGACTATTACAGTTCATAGTCAACATTATGGTGAAGATTATGGATATGCGGACTATGGAGGTCACAGATGCGCATCCAGGCATGACGTCTCATAACAATGCCTGAACCCGCTGCTCTAGCCACCCCTTCGGTCGCATGTGAGAGCAACCTCCTGGATGAGTTGGATATTGACATCAGGGCTGCTAGCTGCGAGGCCACTTTGTCCCTGACCTCGTCAGAGAACTGTCCTGCGATTGTCCCAGAGACTTCGGAGATCAAGTCCTTCTGCAGCCTCATAAAATGTGCCAAATAATTCAGGGACCATACAGCAAAGGTCCCTGATGCAAAAACATGCTTCCCAAGTCTGTCCACCACCCGGGACTCCCTGTTGGGCAGGTGAACAACGGGACTTTCCTCAGCCAAGTCCTTTTTCGTGGCCATCGCCACCACCATAGCATCAACTGATAACCTTTTGGACCAGTGCGGATTGTAAGCAGGATGGGACAGAATTTTATCTGGCCTCCAGAGGATTGCCTCAATGGAATCAGAGTTCCTCCACGCGTACTGCACGATGAGCTGGATGAGTTCGTCAGCAGGCGGGGTCACCCAAGAGGTAGATGGCCAGGCACGAAAAGCCTGCAAGAACATGGACTCCTCAGATGAAGGGATGGAGGGCTTCCAGTCACCTCTCTGTTTTAACATTTCCAGGATGTCTCTGAAGGAGACCTCATCAGAAGGTGACCGTAGGGACCCTTCATCATCGTAATCCATGTCTTCCTTTAAGGACTCGTCAGGCAAGTCCACATGCTTCCTCTTGCACGTCTTTTGAGAGGGCTCCTCAGTGGGGGTCTCTGAGGACTCGGGAGAATGGGTACCCTGAACAGGGGTATCCTGCGGCTTCTCTGCCCGGTGTCCTGGGGGGTTGGTCTGTGACAGCTGCAGCTCAGGGGATGAAAACTGGGATTCAGACATCGTATGAGTGGTACCAGAAGCAAGAACTCTCTCCATCGCTCGGAAGGCAGGCTCGCCCGCTTGAAGAAGGATGGGAGCCCGGAACCGAGAAAGATATCCTCAGGACCGGGGTTACACCCCACTCAGACGGGCCCACCCCCCACAGGTGGAGCATCAAGCAAGATTGGGGTGGACCCAACCATCGGTGCTAAAGAGGGAAATGAGGACAAAGTCGGCACCGTACCCCAGGCCGGTGCCCCCGTCCCCCAATCCCCAGATTGAGAAAAGACTGGTTCGGTGGGAACCAAAGACCAAAGGGACAAACTCGGAGCCAGAGTGAGGTGCACCGTACGCACCGAGGTGGTGGGTTCCAAGAAGCATATCGGAACAGAAGGCTTTGGAACCGAGATGGTCAAAGTAGGAGTGTAAGATGGGGTCCGTGGATAAGGCAACCCAAATCCAGCAGGTGGATGGCTTTTAGAAAGTGATGGAATCCCCCAGGCTACCAACAGCTGGTCCACAAGACACACCACGTCGTGTTCCAAAAGGCTCCTGGTGGATCTACTGGATACTCCAGACAGGGAATCAGGACGTTCGAGAAATGGGCTATACGCTTGGCCCAGAAACGGGTCTACTGAGGGAGAGCATCGGGTCCGTGGTGCAATGTCTGCCAGCAACGAAGTCTCTAGTTTCGAGACCAGAAGCAAAGGGGTCAGATCCAGTGAGATCGGTACAACACTTGGTGCCGAAGGGGCACTCGGAGCCGAAACGGTCAGTTCCAAAATGGAAACTGAAGTCGAAGGTGTGCCCTGAGCCAAAGTAGATACAGGTGCCAAAGTCGAAATAGGCGTAGTACGATCTATGATCGGTGCTGGAGGCAGGGTCTGTGCCAATACAGGCATCTGCATCAAAGGTTTTGAGATGGTCGGAGCCAAGGAAGGCAGAGCCGAAGAGTTAGATTTATGCTCAGACGATTTCCCAGGTTCGCTCTGATCACCCGATGATGAAGAAGGAACAGACTGGGATCTCTTTTTGTCCTTAGAAGGAGGGGTTGACACCTCCATCGCAGAAATGGCCTCTGAGAAGGGAGATTTAAGTAACCCCTTCAGAATGAGTTTATTTTTGTGTTCATTAAGAGTGAGTTGGCTGAAACTTTGACAAATATCGCATGGAGGCTGCACCGAAAGGTGGGCCACTCCTAAACAGTATACACAGTTGTCATGCAAGTCATTGTTAGGTAACTTGCCCTTACAAGAAGTACAATGCTTAAAGCCAGAGGTACCCTTCTTATCAGACACTTTAATAGAAAGGACACCACAACTAACTGTATAATCCAACAATAAAGAAGTCACTCAGTCAAAAAAGCACAAGAAATCACAAGGAAATATTAATATTACAACATACTGTATATGTGAAGAAAGGGAAACACCTGAACAGAGATAAAAAAGCTAACAGATTAGGCAGGAGAAAGCAATACCAGCTATGGTATTGAAGAAATACCGCAAGGGTAAGGGAAAAGGCCGTAGCAACAATGGTACTTAAGTTTACCAATGGTAACGGGCAGAGTGGAGAAAATTCAGTTAGATCGAAGAAGAGACACTAGAAATACTAAAGGTTTGGTAAAATATGAAGATATCCAAAAACTTTTACACAAATATCAAAAAAGATTTTACTTAGCTGAAAGCTTGGCTAAAACGCGGCTATGCAGCAAACAAGATCTGAGGTAACAGGGAGAAGGGCATTCTGGGTAGAGACTTAGCTCGAGAGTTTTTTTGGCTGGTGCGAGCTTGGTAATATGCCGACTTGGTTCCGAGGGCCCAGAACCGAACCTATCAGTGATGAATGGAAAGAAGATAAAAGTACAGTTTTGTACCTACCATAAATGTAGATGTCCGAACTGGATAGCATCTGCAGTCATAACAACTGGGTTGTCCTGTCGTCAGGCAGCCCTTCGGTCGGCCGGATTCCAAAGTCCGGGTCCGGCTTCGGCTGATGTCGCACTTCACCCGACGTCATCTCTGCTGGTCTTGGGGTATAAAGGCATCAGCCGACGCCATTTTCCTCAGTGTTTCTTGCCCCAGATGCCAGTTGCCCTCTTGGAAGGCTAAATTTTGGGTAAATGCCAATGTTTCCAAAAGATAGAAGGCAAACACAAAAAATAAGCATGTATGTACATATATACAAACAAATACACCATAAGAGACTCCCCCACCAGCTAGCTATTAGGAGGGTAAATACCTAGGAGTACCACAGAGGGAAGGAGGGAGGTAATCATGACTGCAGATGCTATCCAGTTCGGACATCTACATTTATGGTAGGTACAAAACTGTACTATGTCCTTCATGGATGCATCTGCAGTCATAACAACTGGGTAGAATACCATAGCCAACTAGGGAGGAGGAAGAATAGATTATGGTGTGGTTAGGATCCCTTGCAGTACAGCAGTGGCAAACCCTGCTCGGGATCTGGAATACAGAGGTAGATTATAATGCTTGGCAAATGTATGCACGGAGGTCCAAGTAGCCGCCTCAATAATGTCCTTGGTTGCCACTCCTCGTAAGAAGGCTGTGGTAGTGGCTGTTGCCCTTGTAGAATGAGGCCTTATGTTCTGTGGAATTGGTTTTCCATGGAAGGAGTAACAGAATCGTATGCAATTTCCTATCCATTTGGAGATTGTCTGTTTGGAAATTGCTTTTCCTTCCTTCCTGTTGCATAGGCTACAAACAGCTGGTCAGTTTTTCTGTTACTTTTTGTTCTGTCCAGGTAGTAGCGTAGCTGTCTATGTACATCCAAGGTATGCAGCATTCTTTCCCCTCTGTTTTGTGGTTTGGGGAAGAAGGTAGGTAGGTGGATTGCCTGGTTTAAAGACACTCTGGATACCACCTTAGGCATAAATGTAGGATTAGTCCTCATGGACACTCTACCTTGGTGGAAGATTAGGAAGGGTTGTACTGCCATTAGGGCCTGAAGTTCAGAAACCCTCCTTGCTGAGGTTATTGCCAGTAGGAAAGCAGTTTTCCATGACAGATGCTGTAGGTCTGCTGTTGCTGCTGGTTCAAAAGGTGCGAGTGTCAACTTTTCTAGCACAAAGTTCAAATCCCAAGCTGGCAATGGTGGTTTTCTAGGAGGTTTTACATTCTTGATCCCTCTGAGGAACTGCCTGAGTAGAGGATGTGAAAAGACAGGTGGATCAAAGCTGTATTCTGCTGAAATAGCTGATGCATGTATCTTGATGGAGGAATAGGACAGGCCTGTATGTAGAAGCTCTGCCAAGTACTCCAGAATGTTAGCAATATCTATATTCGACACATCTTTTCCTCTTTCAGCACTCCAAATGACAAACCTTTTCCATTTTCCTGCATAGTTCCTTCTTGTTGAAGGTCTGCGGGCTTCAAGGATAATGTCTTTAACCCTTTGGGAAAGATCTGGATTAGTTGCTGCTATGTGATGTTCCATGCAGTCAGTTGCAACGTTTTAAGGTTTGGATGCATGATGCTGTAGTTGTTCTGAGTTAACATCAAAGGCATCAGGGGTATTGACCACATTTTGTCCCGAGACATGCTCCTCAGCAATGGGTACCAGTGTTGTCTTGGCCAGTTCGGAGCTATCAGGATTATCCTTGGACGTTCCTCCTTGATTTTTAGTAATACCTTGTGTATCAAGGGAAGAGGTGGGAATGCATATGCTGTCAGACCTTTCCAGCTGAAGGAGAGCGAATCCACTTTCCATGCAAGTGGATGGAATGTCCTTGTGCAGAATTTCTTGAGCTGGTGATTGAGAGGGGAAGCGAATAGATCTATCTGTGGCATTCCCCATTTCTTTGAGATGGTCTTGAAGATGTCCGGGTGTAGCATCCATTCGTGAGCATCCAAGGTGGTTCTGCTTAACATGTCTGCTAGAGTATTCTCCTTTCCCGGTACAAATATTGCCTGTAACTGGATGTTGTAGCTGAGTGCCAGATTCCAAAGGTCCAAAGTCATTCTGCATAGGGGGTATGAATGAGTGCCTCCCTGTTTGTTGATGTACCACATGACTGTGGTGTTGTCTGTCCTTATCATCAAATGGCCGCCTTTGAGAAATGGTCTGAATTTTTGGATTGCCAGTTTTACTGCCAGCATTTCTTTTAGGTTGATGTGCAGGTGAAGCTGGTCCTGCGTCCACAATCCTTGTACGCATTTGTCCAGCATGTGAGCCCCCCATCCTAGGTCTGAGGCGTCTGTTGTGATGGTTTGGCTTGCTTGATAGTTGTGAAAGGGTAGGCCTGGGTTTGACTGGCATGCTTGAGCCCACCATAGGAACTCCTGTTTTAGGCATGGGATTAGTGGAATTTCTGCTTCTAGGCTGTGCCTGTGTTGGGACCATAAATTCTTTAGGTACCACTGTAGTTTTCTCATATGCAGTCTGGCATGTGGAACCAAGATTATGCATGATGCCATGAAGCCCAGGGCCTGCAGAACTTTTCTTGCTGTTAGCTTGTTCTGTTTTGTTAGTGCCAAGAAGTAAAGAGGGAGTTCTTTTCGTTTTTCTGTAGTTAGGAATGCCATTTGTTTTACTGTGTCCAATTCCGCGCCCAAGAATGTCCTTGTTTGGGATGGTATCAGCCTTGACTTTTGTAAATTGACTGTGTATCCCAGTCCTTGTAGCAAGTAAATGACCCTTTGTAAATCTGTTGTCAGCTTGCTTTTGTTGTCCCCTTGTAGCAGGCAGTCGTCCAGGTATGGATAAATTTGGATTCCCTGTAGTCTGCAGTGGGCGATTACTGATGCCAGGCATTTTGTGAATACTCTGGGCGCAGTAGATAAGCCAAAGGGCAATGCTGAGAATTGATAGTGCTCTGATCCTGCAAGAAATCTGAGGTATCTTCTGCAAATTGGTCGAATGGGGACGTGCAGGTATGCCTCCTTGAGATCTAGAGTTACCAGCCAACACTCCTTGCCCAGCATGGGAAGAAGTTGCTGTAGGGTCAGCATTTTGAATTTTGGGACAATGATGTATGTGTTTAAGGTGGACAGGTCTAGAATAGGTCTCCAACCTTTTTCCTTTCTTGGAACTAGGAATAGTCTGGAGTAGAATCCTTTGCCTTGTTCTGTTATTGGTACTCTTTCCACAGCTCTCATCTTTGTTAATTGCATTATCTGCTGTAGAGCTTCTGTTTTTTGATTTGGAGGCAGGTTTGGCATTCCTCTTTTGACTGGTAAAGTGTGGAAGTGGAACCGGTAACCTTGGTCTATGGTTTGCAAAATCCACTTGTCTTTTGTGATATAGTGCCAGTTCTTCGAAAATAAGGTTAATTTTCCGCCTAATGGTGCTGCTATTTGTTCCCTGGTAGGCGGAGTTAGAATCAAGTCACTGTGATTGTGCTGTTGTAGTGGTAGTGGCTGTGTCTGTGCCTCTGTTATTACCTTGCCACTGTCGTCCTCTGTAGGCACCCCTCTAGATTGATTTCTGCCTCTGGAACGTCTATTCCTGCCCCTTTGGGATCTTGTGGAGTCAGGAAAGGACCAATTTTGGCAGGCCAGTTCCTGCTAAACCTTGGGGCTGAACCTGCAAGAAATCTTTAACCGTTTGTACAGATTTTGCCTTTTCTTCCATTTTCTTCATTACCTGCTGGGCAGGTGTACCAAACAAACTGGCCTTATCCATAGGAGCATCTAATAACTTAGCTTTAACATGATCCGGTAAGACCTGTTCCTTCAGCCATGCATGTCTTCTTATCACTGTGCCAGTCATGGCTGATCTAAATGAAGCCTCCAGTGCATCATAGCCACATTTTAAGGAATGGTTACTAACCTGTTGTATGTTATTTACCATTTCTAATACAGATTTCTTATCTATAGAGTCATCAGAGGATAGCTTTTTAGTTAACTGATCAAGCATAAACTCTTAGTATTGTATCATGTGAAACTGACAGTTTAAAGCTCTAGCTGAGACAGTAGCTGAGGTGTAAACTTTTTTGCCCCATCTGTCTAAAGACCTGGCTTCCCTTTCAGAAGGAATAGGGTTTTTTGCTGTGGTCGAGGCTACTGCCTTAGGCCCCTGGGATATAGTTTCGGGGTCTGCAAGTGGGGCCTTGTATAGGTGATGATGAGTGTCTGGCACCCTGTAAAATCTATCTGGTTTGGCAGGGGCTGGAGGTAAGGAATCTGGTGCAGTGCAGACATCATTAAATGCATCGTCCACAACAGAGAGGACAGGAGGTATAGCTAAGGGCCTGTGTTGTGGTAGGTGCAGAAAAGTTCTAGTCTTTTTCTGGAATCTGAGAAATCCTGTTCCTGCCATTGGAATTGTTCTCGCATGGCATGTAAGGTTTCCCCAAAGGAGAATTCTTCTGGTGGAGAAGCAGCTGGAATGGATTCTTCAGCATCTGAGTCTTCATAATTGGAGAAAGGAGCCTCTGGCTGGTCTGTAATATCTGAGTCATCCGCAGAATCATCAGAGGACACAGGCTCGGGGGGCTCTGCTCTAGGTCTCTTTTCTGGGGGCTGAGAGGCCCTATCTGGGTGAGATTGAGATCCCCTAATTAAGGATATTAAATCTTCTGCCAGAGTAAGCATTTGTGAACTAGAAGTGGGCCTGGTTGAGGGGGGTTTAACAGGCACTGATTTAGTAGATTTGGCCGCTTTAGCCCTGGCAAAGGCCTTAATAGACATGGCTGCAGGAGGCCTAGCAGCACCACGTGCTGGGGTAGAGACATCCAAAGGGATAGTGTCTGATAAGTCACTAGTAACCACTGTTGTAGGTAAAATTTCTGAGGCCGATTCAAGTGAAGTAGCAGGAACCTCAGTAGTAGTCATTGATTCGGCTGTACTTTGATCAGTTTTCTCGGTTTCGGCCGAAACCGAGACACTCGCTGTTTGCTTAACCATGGTTTTGGCCGAAACCGCGGACCGCGAGTGTCGGTCTTTTTTTGCGTTTTTAACAATTTGGGTAGTCGGAGGATCCGACGGCATAATGTACGCAAAATCTGAGCCGAAAAACTGTTCAGCAAACTCCGACCGACGCCTAAGCGTTCGTCGGTTGAATGAAGCACAGGCCGAACAGGCTGCTACGTCGTGGCCTGGGCCTAAACAAGGCAAACAGTAAGAGTGGAAATCTTTATGAGGTATTTGTTTCCCACAAGTTAAACAGTTATTGACTTTTCTGACATCGGCTGAGGCAAGAAAGAGTCCCCAACGGGTACTTAGCTTTAGAAGTCTTGAGTAGTATTCGGTAGTAGTAATCTCTGGATCTGACCGACCGGCACTTGTGAACAGCTTCTGCTTGAGCCACGCGGCAAGAAAGACTGAGGAAAATGGCGTCGGCTGATGCCTTTATACCCGAAGACCAGCAGAGATGACGTCGGGTGAAGTGCGACATCAGCCAAAGCCGGACCCGGACTTTGGAATCCGGCCGACCGAAGGGCTGCCTGACGACAGGACAACCCAGTTGTTACGACTGCAGATGCATCCATGAAGGACATCAACATTAGATGACATCTTTTAGGGCTCTGCAAAGTCACATAGCCACATCCAGGCGTGTCTCCTAAAGGCGATGCCAAAACCTGCTGCTTGTGAGGTCCCTTCATCTGTGTGAGAGATTAACCTCATTGAAGCATTTGAAATAGATAAGAGAGTGGCCAGTTGCGAGGAAGTCTTTTTGAAATCCTCAGCAAATATGGACTCAAGAGAGTATTTGATAGTTCTTTAGTCAAATTTCTCTGAAGCCAAGTAAAGTGCACCGGATAATTAAGCGACCTCAGAGTGAAAGTAGCTGAGGTGCTCACTTTCCAAATCTGTCCAATGCTCTGGACTCCCTGTTAGGCGGATGGACAGAAAAGCTCTGTTCTGCTAGCTCTTTCTTAGTGGCTGCCGTCACCACCATAGCATCAACTGGGACTCCTTTGCTTCACTAGGGTCTGTCTGTAGGTGGGGCCAAAAACGTCAGGGAGCTTGGGATGGGCTCAACAGTATCCGGCTCCTTCCATGTCTGGCAGGAAACCAGATAAAAAAGTTCATCTGCGGGGGTGGGTGGGTACCAAAACATTGAACAGGCCAAAATCAAAAGTCTCCAAGAACAAAGATTCTTTGGGGGGGGGGGGGGTTGGGCTGAGCAACCATTTTTCTGCTTCAGGGCCTCTAGAATACCTTCAAAGGAGATGTCATCCCAGTGGTGACCAGGGGGATCCCTCCCCATCAAAATCGGTGTTTTCAGTGAGAGACTCCATGGGGGAATCTATGAGTCTCCTCTTACACATTCTCTTCCAGGGAACCACTTCCGTGGGATGTTCTGCAGAGATGTCGCAAGAGAGGGGGGAGTTCCTCCACTGGAACTGGCTGTCCCTGTGGAATAAATCTGACAGACTCAGAGCTTGGAACCAATGAGTGGGTAAGATCTGAAACATGAGAAGACTGTTCTCTCTGGAGAGAAAAAACCCTTTCCACCACCCTGAAGGCAGCGGGACCGGGAGAAGCCCTGACCAGTCACCTAAGAGCCGATGATTCCGAAGAAGGTAGATCTAGACCACAAAATCGGATTCAAACTGTCCAGGGCCAAAGTTCCAAGGGGAAAGGATGGATTAGACAAAACTGGAGTCGACCCTACCCCCTTGGATCCAATACCAACACTTCTGCTCAGAGACCAGTTCTGATCGGAGGGTACCAGGGCAGAACCAGTCAGGGAAACAGTCAGAGTAGAAGAAAGAAGTTCTCTCAGATTCAACACCGAGCCTCTTGGGTATCCCGGATCCTTGGGCTCCAAAACCAATGGATGGATCGGAGGAGGAGAAATAAGTCTTGGCTGTAACAGGCATACTCACAGATCTGATAGGGGATGAAGCTTGTAAGACCCCCATTTGGATCGGAGATCTGAGAAACTTTTGCATTCTTCCTATCCACAACTGCTTTCGACAATCTTCTGGAGGACCTAGAGGTAAAGGTGGAAGGGGGCCTGGAATGCTTCTGTGTTTTTTGGAGAAGCTGAGCAGGTAAAGTGGATGAAACTGGATTCACAACATACTCTTGGAGTAGCACTCCTAAAGGAAGTACCCAGCTTCAGATGTGATGACTTAGGATTCGAGGGGGGAGCCATTGGACTTATTGTAATAACAGTAGAAGCTGAAGCCTTAGGTTCCGAAGGCTTTGGATCCAAATGTAGAAACATCTTCAGATCCAGAGATGTCAGATCAGAGAGTTTCCTAGTCTTTGTTGATGGCTCCAATGAAGACCTAGGGGACTTCGAGGGAGAATGCTTTCAGTGCTCCAGAGAAGCAAACTTACTAGGTCTGGCAGGGTTTGAGCACCTGGAGTGGAAGGCGGCCCCTTAAAATAAGTTTATTCCTTCCATCAGCCAGAGCTCTTGGGTTAAACATGGAGCAGATTCTGTATGAAGTGTCCAAGTGCCCAACTCCCAGGCAATAAACACACTCCTTGTGGGCATCCGAGTTTGGGATTTTATGCCCAGATGAAGTGCATTTCTTAAAGCCTGTGGGTTTTCCAGACATGATTTCTTCAGAGAGGAAGAAAAACAAAACACTACAAAAAAATAACCAACAGGTTAAGCAAGCTTTTTTTTTTTTTTTTTTTTTTTTTTTAACTAAACAGGGAAAAAATGACCAACTATGGTAGGGAGAAATACCCAAAGAAAAGAGTAAAAGAAAGAAATACAACAATGATGGACACAGTACTATAAAATAGTACAAAAGAGGAAAAGAAAGTCAAATAACCCTGACGACCATCGAAAACTAGAGTGAGGGAGGAAAAAAGTAATCAAAAATTTAGTAATAATCAAAACTCACAATAGCAGTAAAAGTGCTTGAGAGTGGAACCTGCATCTGTTCGCGAAGGTGGCAAATGAGATCTGAGGCAACAGGGATGGAGTAGGACATTAATGGGAGAGGAAGGAGTTTGAGAGTTGGATCCAAAGTCAGGTAAATGTGGCTGAGTCGGATCTGGATCCATACGTGAGGAAGAATGAAAAGGACAACAGACTTTTTTTTTATCTTATTCTTTTTGTGGCTGGTAGAAGGAAGGAGAGAGGATATATCATTGTAAAACTGAAAAAGGAACCGGTTCCCAGTGAAGCCTAGCAGCAACATTCAGTAAAACACATAGGTTGCAGTCTTTTTTTTTTTTTTTTTTTTTTTTACAAAAAACGGTAAAAAGTACTTTAAACACTTACACAGACTCAAAAGTAAAATAGCAAAAATGTTACCAAGGAAAAGCTAGTTCTAACAACTTTTTTTTTCCACAAAGGTAAAAATAAAAGCTTTGGTTTAAAAGTTATTAAAAGTTGTGTGACTGTATACAAAAACACTTTCCCCCAGCATAAAATAACTAATTTCACCGACAAAGTTCATCTTCTGTCATAAAAGTAAAAGTCTTTTCCCCCAAAAGTTAACTTAATCTGCTCAGCAATGGAAAGTACTAGCCTACAGTTGATACTCTATTCTCTTTGGCAGGAGGAAAAATACAGTTGTGTACACTTACCATAAATGTAGATGTTCGAGTGTATTCACTGTTGCAGTCATCACTTGTGGGTTATCCCCAGTGGGTAGCCCTCGGCAGGCCTGAATACCACAGTAAAGGATTCCCTCATGCATCAGCTGTTCTGGGACTGTGGCTGACGTCAGGCCATCGGGCTATAAAGAGTGACAGCAGATGCCATTACATCAGTTTTTCTTGCCCCCGAAGGAAGGAGCCCCTGAGAAGATATAGAGATACGGCAAGAAAGAGGATAGGTGGGAGGGAAATAGGACTGTAACAGTGAATACACTCCAACATCTACATTTATGGTAAGTGTAACTGTACTATGTTCTTCGTGTTTCACTGTTGCAGTCATCACTTGTGGGATGATTCCCAAAGCTGAGGAAGTTGGAGGAGGCATGCTGCACAGGTTATGGGGATGCTAGCATGCCCTGCAGGACTGCAGATGCAAATCATGCCCTGGTTTTGGAAAATGTATCCATCTGGTAGTGCTTGCTGAAAGTATGGATAGATGTCCATGTAGCAGCCTCCAGAATTTCCTTGGAAGGAACCCCCCTCAGAAAGGCTGTGGAGGTAGAGGCTGCCCTTGTGGAATGAGATCTAATGGATTTGGGAGGACTCTTTCCATAGAAAGCATATCAGAAAATAAATGTATGCAATGACAAATCCATTTGGAAATGGTCTGCTTCGTAATGGGTTCTCCTCTGCCCCTGGGGTGAATGAAACCAGTAGCTGGTCAGACTTCTTGACTGATTTGGGCCTGTCAAGGTAACATCTCAATATTCTGTGTACATCTAGGGTATGGAGAATTCTTTCTCCTTTATTGATAGGTTTTGGAATGAAAATACGCAGGTGTATGGCCTGGTTGAGGGTTACATCAGAAACCACCTTAGGGATAAAGGAGGGGTTGGTTCTTAGACGGACCCTGTCCACATGGAAGATGATGAACGGCTCAGTGGCCATAAGATCCTAGAGCTCAGATACTCTCCTGGCAGAAGTGATGGCTAGCAAGAAAGCAGTTTTTAAAGAAAGAAACATGAGATCTGCTGAGGATGCTGGCTCAAAGGGGGGGTAAAGTCAACTTTTCCAGTACAAAGTTCAGATCCCAGGCTGGTGCAAATGGTCTGATGTGAGCCACACCTCTGCGGAACTTTTCCAAGAGGTGTTGAGAGAACAAGGGCTGCTCCACTTGGACATAGGCTGAGATGGCTGAAGCATGAGTCTTGTTAGAGGAGTAAGACAACCCCTTTTCTAGAAGTTTTGCCAGGTAGTCCAGAACCAGTGGTAGAGAGGCATGGGTGCTCTATGGAATATGATTTCCTGGTGCTGGGTTTATGGGCCTCCTTGATAATGTCTAACACTTGTTCACTGAGGGCAGAAGTGTCATCCTTCTTTGTGTAATCAGCCATGGGTTTAACTTGAGTGTGGCAAGGCCTGGGTGCAGAAGCTTCCCTCTCTGCTGTATGAGAAGGTTTGTTGTGGGGATAGGAGGATGGGAAGATGTATGCTCAGATTGAGAAGCAAGGGGGTACCAGTGCAGCCTCGTCTAGTCTGGGGCGATGATGACAGCCCTTGGTCCTTCCCTCCCTGATCTTGAGAAGCACTCTGGGTATCGGGGGCAGTGGGGGGAAAGCATACAAAAACAGGCTGCCCCATTGGAAGGAGAGGGTGTCCACACTCCAAGCTTCTACATGAAACTCTCTTGAGCAGAATTTGGTCAGTTGGCAGTTCTGGTAGTTTGCAAAAAGGTCCATGTCTGGTTTCCCCCAGATAGGTCTGATTTTTCGGAAGGCTTCTGTGTTCAACTGCCACTCGTGGGGGTCCAGGAGGTGTCTGCTTAATTGATCTGCTAGGGTGTTTCGTTTCCCTGGAAGGTATTGTGTTATCAGATGCAGTCCCAGATTTGAGGCTGACTGACAGATTTTCATAGCTAAGCGACACAGGGGTAAGAATGCTTGCCCCACTACTTGTTGATGTACCCACATGACAGTAGTGTTGTCTGTCTTTATCAAAAGTACCCATGGTGACAGGTGTTCTTGGAAGGTTAAGATTGCCCTGTGTACTGCCAGCATTTCCTTCAGGTTGATAATGTAGATCCTGGACCACCTGTTCCCAAAAAGCCTGGGTTTGCAGGGTTCCCTTGTGCACTCCCCAAGCTATGTCTGAGGAGTCTGTGGTTATGGTTTGGTTATGTGGGTGAAGGATAAAGGGTAGGTCCTTGTTCAGAGTGCAAGCCTAAGCCCACCAGAGGAGCTCCTTCTTTAAAGAAGAAATCGGGGGAGCTGGTGTTCCACTGACAGAGTGTTGGCACCAGAGGTTCCTTAGGTACCATTACAATTTTCTCATGTGCAATCTGGCAAGGGGTACCAGCAGGATGCAGGCGGACAAGTATCCCAGAGCGTGCAGGATTTTTCTGGCAGTAAGGTGGGTCTTGTGAGCCAGATGGGTGAAGTGAGAATGTAGGAAGGCCATTTGTGCAGGGGTGTCCAGAAGGGTGCCCAGGAAGGTTAACCTTCGTGTGGGCTGTAGCTGAGACATTTCCAGGTTGATGGTGAATCCCAGTGAGGTTAGTAGGGTCTGCACAAAGGAGAGGTCCTGCAAGAATCTTTCCTTGGCTTCAGCCTGGATGAGGCAGTCATCGAGATAGGGATAAATGTGAATGCCTTTCTGTCTGCAAAATGCAATGACTGGAGCCAGGCACTTGGTAAAAACTCTGGGAGCAGTGGATAAACCAAAGGGCAGAGCAGAGAACTGAAAGTGTTGGGGCCCTGCTCTGAATCTTAGGTAACTCCTGCAGGATTGTCTGATAGGGATATGCAGGTAGGCATCCTTCAGATCTAGGGTCATTAACCAAGCTTGAAAAAGCAGCATAGGTAGTAGTTTTTGCAGAGTTAGCATCTGGAATTTTGGAACTAGGAGGGACAGATTCAGGGTGGAGAGGTCTAGGATAGGGCACCATGTGCCCTCTTTTCTGGGAACCAGGAACAGTCTTGAATAAAATCCTTTTCCTGCCTGCCCCTTTGGCACAGGTTCTACAGCACCTTGGGCATGAAACTTTCTGATCTGATGAATAGCTTCTGTCCTCTGATTTACAGGGACATCTGGGCAACCTGAGCCTTTGGCTTTTCTTTGAAATAGAATCTGTACCCGCTGGTAATAATTTTCAGGA
Organism: Protopterus annectens; assembly: GCF_019279795.1. NCBI lineage: Eukaryota > Metazoa > Chordata > Ceratodontiformes > Protopteridae > Protopterus > Protopterus annectens. The sequence continues at coordinate 703,603,188 of NC_056749.1, read as the reverse complement.
CGCATAGATCTGAAGTGATGGCTTGCCAGTTTTCCAGGAAGAGGGAAAGTCTTCCTCCTAGCTTGTCTGGTGACCTGAGGGGCAGAGGGGAGGGGAGAGAGTCAATGAGAGTTCTTGGAAAAGTAAGTGGGCATAGAACTCCCATGCCTACGGGCAGCAGTGGACCACTGCCTGGTTCTTTGTTGGCTGTGAGACTGGTGTCTATGGATTCTGTGTCTGCGTCCCTTCCTCTGGACTGGTTTTGTCTGCGAAGGAAAGGACCACAGTTTCTTGGGGAAGTTTCTGCTGAACCTGGGAGGCTGTACTTGTAACAAGTTCTTGACAGTTTGCATGGACTTGGCTTTGTCCTCCATTTTCTTAATGACAACTTCTGCTTTAGGTCCAAACAACTGGTCCTTATCCAAAGGGGCATCTAACAGTTTGGATTTATCCTGGTCAGGTAAAGGTTGTTCCCTTAACCAGGCATATCTTCTGATCACTAAGCCTGTAACTGCAGCCCTGGTAGAAACTTCCAAGGCATCAAAGCCACAATGCAAGGAGTGTTTGGCTACCTGAGACCTAGACTGTATGAGGTCAGTTAATTCTCTGGTTGTACTATTGTCAGGAATGGAAGTTAACTTCTGTTATATTAGATAGAGAACATTTTGCTGGAATTTCAGCATGTGGAATTGGCAATTCAAGGCTCTTACAGCTAAGGTGGCTGAGGTGTATACCTTTTTTCCCATTCTGTGTAAAGCTCTGCTTTCCTTGTCAGCTGGAATTGGATTCGAAGTACTAGCCCTAGCTCCCTTAGGGCCTTGAGTAATGACTTTAGGGTCTGCAGTAGGGTTTTTAAAAAAATATCTTGCACCCTGGAATATCTTCTCGCTTCCTGGGTGCTGAGGGAAGTGTGTCTGGGGAAAGGGCAGATTCTAGAAAAACATCCTCTACTACAACCAGGATAGAAGGAATGGCCAGAGGCTTATGCTGAGGCAGGTCAAGGCTCTCTGTCTCTACTTAGACTGAGGGTAATCTTGAGCCTCCCATTGAAAGTGTTGTCTGAGGGAGTTTGTTTCCCCAAAAGAAAGGTTCTCGGGGGGGGGGGGGGGGATCATCAGCATTAGAGTCCTCAAATGCTGCAAAGGGTGGGTCTTCCATGTCTGACTCTTCAAGAACAGATTACACTGATTCCTGGTTGGAGAGTACTTCAAGAGAGGTGTCCCTTTTTCTTTTGGCTGGAGTAGGAGGATGGGGCTAGCTTCCCTTGATAAGAGTCATCAAGTCCTCTGCCATTCTGAGCAGTTGCTGCGAACGAGGGGGAAGTTGGCTGGTCGTAGGTCGGTGGTTGGGTCCTTAAGAAGGAACCTTCTTGGGGGTAGACTTAGGCTTGGGCCTGGATGGGTCAGTAGTCTAATACAAGGTTAGTTTAACCAGCAGCATTGTTGGTCTAACCCTGGCTTCAGTTGTTGGAGGTGTCTCAAAAAGAAGCCGGTGCCTGTGAAGTGGCTCCAGACCAAAGCGTGTGAGAAAAAGTCGACATACCGGCAGGGGGAGGTGGATCCGGCATCATACCAGACTCCGAATGGGTCTCGGTAGAGACCTACGATAGTTCCTCGGCTGGCGTCAGGGGCTGCGAAGGCACCTCACTGAGTTCAGCTGTAGCAGTGAGTTGTGAAATACCAGACTTTTGACCAAGTCGTCAAAGGGGCTAACTTTTTGAGGCCTAACCTTTTCCTTGTCTTTCTTTTTCCTAGGTAAATCAATAGTCAGCTGAACGACCGATGCCATTTCGCAGTGAAAAGACTCGCTAAAATGCCTAGCTACAATTTCCGCTCTTCTTCTTCTTATGGTTCTAGCATTAAACAAGGAACAGAACCAAACAACCAGGAACACAGTGTTCTGGGCCTATAACAAGTGCTGCAGAGGGAATGGAAGTCTTGGTGTGGGATCTGCTGTACACAACTGAGAATTATTTACTTTCTCTGACATCAGTTAAAAACAAGCAAAGGGTTCCCCAATGGAGTACTTAGCTTTAGACGGTTTCCCTCACTCTGGCAACGGCCGACCGATGCACTCACAAATCTGCTTCTGCTTCGGGCTCTACGGCAAGAAAGACTGATGTAATGGTGTCAGCTGTCACACTCTACAGCCCTGACGACCTGACATCAGCCACAGTCCCAGAACAGCAGACACAGGAAGGGAATCCTTTACTCTAGTATTCAGGCCAACCGAGGGCTTCCCAGCAGGGATAAACCACAAGTGAGGACTGCAACAGTGAAACATGAAGAACATGTTCTGAAGGGACTGGCACCCAAATCACTCTCTCAGCTCAGCATGAGCTGAATGGTTCTGGAGCACGGAAGGTGCCCTGGAAGCTGAAAGTCTGTTGCACCCTTAGCTGGATATAACCTATACAGCTAAGGCTACTGCACCAGTTACCATAATGACTTACAGCTAAAGACTACCATCAGGAGATCAAAGCAAAACATGAACTGAAACTAGCATCTAAATCAAACCAGCGATAAACATGAAAGTTATGCACTTACCATAAAAAGAAGCTATGTCTTACCATAACGTTCCATCTGTGTTGTTGATCTTCGTTCATTCATTACTGATGGGTTATCGGTTCCGTCCTCGGAACCAAGCTGGCCAATATCAAGCTCGCGTCAGCCAAAAAATCTTGAGCCAATGTCTTACCCAGAATGCTCTGCTCCTTGTTACCTCAGATCGAGTTTGCAAGTTGATAGATAAAAGTAGAGGCTACCTCTGGTCATAACAGACCTACAAAAAAGAGGTACATGAGATCAACCAAGAACCTCCGGATGGGGGCAGAGGGTGGGAAGTAATGAATGAACGAAGATCAACAACACAGATGGAACTTTATGGTAAGACAACTTCTTTATCTGATGTTGTTAATCTTCGTTCATTCCTTGCTGATGGGACAGAGTTCCCAGCTACCTGCATCCCTGGCCCTCATGGAAGGACATTCCTGAGCACCATGGAGCCAAAGGAAGCTCTACCTCTGGAGGCCAAGTCCAATTTGTAATGAAGAATAAAGGTATGAGGTTTAGCCCAAGTTGCAGCTGAGCAAATATCATTGAGGGAAGCCATAGAAAGGAAAGCTGCTGAAGTTGCCATAGATCTTGTAGAATGTGCTTTGATTCTATGAGGCAAGGTGAGATTGTTTTTGTTGTAGATAAAGGCAACACAATTTCTCAGCCATGAATCCAATGTAACTTTTGATACAGGATGACCCCATCTAGGTCCAGTAAAAGCCAGAAACAGTTGGTCTGATTTATGGGTAGATTTTGTTCTGTCCAGATAATCGTATTTGCCTATGAACATCCAAGGAGTGCAGGCAATACTCTCCCCTGTTAGAATGGTTAGGAAAGAACACTGGAAGGTCAATAGATTGATTAACAGATCGCTCTGACACTACGTTTGGTAAAAAGGTAGAACTAGTTCTCAGTAATACCCTATCTTTATGGAAGATGAGATAGGGAGGTTTGATGCATAAGGCCTGAAGTTGACAATCGCCTGGCCGATGAGATTGCAATTAAAAATAAGAAGTTATGTACTCACCATAACATTCCACATGAGTTGTTCATCTTGCCTTCGTTCTTGACTGATGGGTTCGGAGCCGACACGGCCATATGCAAATCTAGAGGTCTTCCAGTAGCTCAAGGCCAAGCCCCCTATCCCACAATGCACTGTAAATTGCTTCATATCTTGTTTGCTGCGTATACTATAACCATATATAATAGTTATTCCTCTATAAAGTAAGAAGACATTGAGCAACCAGGATGAAGCAACATCTAGGTCTACTATTAGCCAGGAGGGGGTAGGAGGGAGAATGAAGGCGAGATGAACAACTCACATGGAACGTTATGATGAGTACATAACTTCTTAATGTGAAGTTGTTCAATCTCGCCGTTCATTCTTGACTGATGGGTAGCGTCCCAAGCACCATCAATCTCGAGTGGCTCATGGGAGAACATTTTTCAGGACCGTGGACCCAAAGGATGCTCTATACCTGGAGGCCTTATCCACTTTGTAATGAGTGATAAAGATGTGAAGTTTTGACCAAATGGCTGCTGCACAAATGTTATCAAGGGGAAGTTTGGCTGAAAATGCAGTGGATGTAGAAACTGCTCTGGTTGAGTGAGCTTTAATCCTGTGTTGCAGCAAGGGCATATTAGCAGCTGAATAGGCAAAAGTGAAACTCCATTTAGACGGAGTTGTTTTAGCCACTGGTTTGCCTTTTCTGGATTCAGAGAATGAAACAAAAAGTTGGTCTGATTTCCTGAAATCTTTTGTTCTATCCAAATAAAATCTGAGCTGTTTGTGAACATCAAGTTGGTGCAGCATAAATTTGTTGGAATGATTAGGGAAGAAAACTGGTAACTCAATTAACTTGGTTAATATTGGTTTCTGAACAAACTTTGGGCAAAGAGGAAGGATTTGTCCTAAGAGATAGTCTGTCAGCATGAAAAATCAAATAAGGAGGGCTGACAGATAAAGCCTGAAACTCTGACACACTGCGGGCAGAAGTAATAGCTACCAGAAAAATGGTTTTCCACGACAAATATTTGAGGTCACAAGATAATGCTGGTTCAAATGGAGGGAGAATCACATGTGAAAGCATAAAATTTAGATTCCATGGAGAATAGGGAGTTTTCACAGGTGGTCTCATATGAAATGTCCCCTTGAGAAAAGCTTTGGATAACTTGTGGGACATGATATGTAAACCGTCAACTCCAAGACGAAAATTAGAAATAGCAGCCAACTGAACTCGAAGTGTTGCTGCTGCCGCTTCTTTGTTAAAGATCATAGTAAAAAATTCTAATATGGATGTCATGGGGGCTTGGTAAGGATCAATATTATTCTTAGAGGCCCATATGGAAAATCTCTTCCACTTACTAAGATATAATTTTCTAGTGGATGGCTTATGAGAAGACAAAAGGATCGGTTTTGCCTCACTGGAAAGGTTATAAAGCCTGGCTAGGAGGGGAACTGGAGCAGCCAATCTGTCAGCTTCAATGATTGCAGAGAGGGTTGAAGGTCCCCCGACAGATGTGTCAGGAAGGATCCTCCAAGAGATGATGTTGAAGGAATGGGAACCAAATCTGCCGAGGCCAATGAGGGGCTATAAGGATGATGGTCCTTCCCAGGGATTTTGCATTCTGTAGAACCTTGGGTATCAATGGGTATTGGTGGAAATGCATTGAGGAGACCCGGGGGCCAATCATGTACGAGTGTGTCCCTTGTGGCTTCTCCCGGAAAGGGAAGTAGGGCAAAGTAGCATCTGCATTTTGTGTTGATGTGACTGGCAAAAAGGTCGTAGCAAGGCTGGCCCCATTTGCGGAAAATCCTGTCCGCAATCTCTTTCTTGAGGGACCACTCATGTGGCAACAAGATTGCCCTGCTTAGTTTGTCTATCAGGTTGGATCTCCCCGGGATGTGCATTGCCAACAGAAAGTGCTGGGTGGACAGAGCCCACTGCCAAACTCTGAGGGCTTCTCGGCAAATGGGGTAAGACCTGGTTCCCCTTTGCTTGTTCAAGTACCAGGCTACTGACATATTGTCTGTCTGAATTGCAATCGTTCTGAGAGGAAGACAGTCCTGGAAGTACTGCAACGCCAAAAGTACTGCTCTCATCTCTAGGATACTGATATGCAAATGTGACTCCTGATCAATTCATGTGCCTTGGGCAGTGTTTCCCTGAAAATGCCCCCCCCCCCCAATCAGGGAAGTGTCCGTGGTCACAATGGTTACTAGAGAGAGTAGAACAAAGGGGCGTCCTATGGTGACATGAAGAAACGTCAACCATCACTGGAGATCTTTCTTGCAAGAGCTTGTAATCAATACTGTGTGGTCCATGGGTAGTTCCTGGTAAGACCACTGAGTGAAGAACAGTCATTAAAGGATCCACATATGCATTCTTGCTAATGGTATGGCTAGGACTGCTGCAGCCATCATACCCAATACTTTCAGAACTTCTGAAGCTGGTGCTCTGTCTTTCAATATCAATGTTCTCACATGCTGATGAAGAAGAAAGACTCTTTCTATTGGTAATCTTAGAGTGGTGGTTGAGGTGTCTAGCTCTGCCCTGATAAAAACGATATGCTGCGATGGCAACAAGGCAAACTTTTCTGAGTTGACTGTAATGCCTAGATGACTGCAGAGTGACAGTGTACTCCTTGCCTGAATAAGTTGATGCCTGGTGGTGGCGGTAAAGAGCCAATTGTCTAGGTACAGACACCCGGAATCCTAGACGCCTCAAGGGAGACGTGAACACTCTGGGGGTTGTAGTGAGAACAAAGGGCAGGGCTCGAAACTGAAAATGACTGGCTCCCAGCCAGAAACGCAGGTGATCTCTGGATGGCCTGGCCATCTTTATGTGGTAGTATGCATCCTTGAGATCTATTAAGCACATCTAATTGTCTTTCCCTAAGAAGGGAAGTATAGACTGAAGCGTGACCATCCGGAACTTCTCTTTCTTTACATATTGGTTCAGTCTCCTGAGGTCCAAAATGGGTCTCCAGTCCCCTGTTTTCTTTGGAACCAAAAAGAATCTTCAGTAAGTTCCGGATCCTGTTTGGTCTGCAGGGACTGGCTGGATGACTCTTTTTTTATAGCAACTTTCAGACCTCTACAGTTGTCTGTTCCCTGTAACTGGATGGAATGTCAGGGATTCTCCTTATAGATGGAGAGGGGTGTGGCGAATGGTATAAAGTACCCTCTGTAAATGATACTTTGTACCCAGCTGTCTTGTTTTAATTTTTTGCCAGGCGTTTGGGTACAAAGATAAGCGACCCTGGACTGCCTCCAGAGCAGGACAGTCGGGCCTCCTTTCAGGAGTGCTGGTAGGGCTGCCCAGAGAAGTGATCTCTGTCATCGTGATGTTGCGGATCCCCTCTTCCGCGAGGGTGATATCTTCCATTATTTTCCCCTCCTCTGCCCCTGGAGGGGGGGGGGGTTCACCATGTGTGTTTTGAAAGGCTCCTTGGGTTTTCCGGAACCACATTTTCTCCCCCCTTTGACCTTTGGGATAAGGTCGGGTAGGGGTGGAAAAATGGACTCCGACGGCAGACAGAGTCTTTCCCTCTTGTTCACACCTGGTCAAGGTTTCCTTCACTTTAGGCCCAAAGAGGGATGAGCCATCAAAGGGGGTGTTCATGAAGGATGACTTGCAGGGCTCCACGAAGGAACACAAGTGCATCCAGGAATGTCTTCTAAGAGCGATTCCTGTACCCGCTGCACTACTCGTTCCATCAGCTGCCTAGGATATGAGACACATGGATGAGATGACAATGGAATTTAGGGTAGAAAGCTGGGCAGCAACTTTATCAGAGGCACCTACAGCCACTGTTCCCTGAAGTTATCTCCCAACTCCTTAAGGAGATCTCTTTGCAACCTAGTAAAACAGGTTAAGTAGTTCAGTGAATGGACAGCAAAAGTCGCTGAACTGAACATGCGTTTCCCATACCTATCCATGATCCTAGACTCTCTATTAGGAGGATGGATAGACAAGGAAATTTCGTACATTTCTTTTTTGGTGGCCGCCGCCACCACCATGGCATCAACAAGAACTCCTTTGGTTAAGAATATTTTATCTGGTGGCGCTGATATAAACTTGTTAGGCCTCCTAAGGACAGGCTCCATGGACTCCGGTGACTCCCACGCCCTACGAGAAACCAACTGCATGAGCTCATCGAAGGGCGGAGACACCTAAGAGGAGGAGGGTTGACACCCGAAAGCCTTCAGGAAAACTGACTCATCCTTAGTAGGGTTTTTGGACTGCCAGTCCCCCCTCTGCCTAAGGATCTCAAGTATCTCAGCAAAGGAGATATCCTCAGAGGGGGATCGTGGGGACCCTTCTGACTCATCCAAGTCAGTATCAGATATTAAAAACTCCTGTGGGGAGTCCAAGTGTCTCCTCTTGCATAATCTCTTCCTAGGAACCTCCTCAGTGGGGGCTTCTGGACAGGTCTCAGAAGAACAGGGGTACCCTGTGGGGCTACCTGGGGCTCTGGGTCTCTACGTTTAGCCTGGATGATGGAAGCACAAGCAGACACAGGCCACTTTAGGGGATGAGGAAGCAAGGCCTGAAGTCGAGGATGTCTTGGGAGACAAAGCTCTCCTCATGGCATCGTAGGCACCACGGCTCCGATAGGAAGGAATCGATGTATCCAAGGGAACCGTCAAACCCTCCCACACCGAGGCAGTGTGCTCCGAGCCCGAAGTAGGAGCCGAGCTTATCTGAGCTGAAGCTCCGAGAGGGAGAGTCGGCACCGTAACGTCGGTTTGACTAACCTCTCTGGATTTGACTGGAGAGTGTCGGCTCCTAGAATCCCCAGTCGGCGCCGAGGATGTCAAGAGTGGATGGAGCAGAGGACACTGGAACAGGCCTGGACCCCAACGGCTCCACGATCAACAGGTCTGATTCTTCTGGCTCCGAAGGGCCCGCACGGCTCGGAGGAGGAGTAGACAAAGCAGGAGTAGTGGTCTTCGGCTCCAAAGCCGCTTGGGTCGGAGCCAACAATTTAACAAGGACTGTTGTCTGGAGAAGCTTCTGCACCAATCGATCAATATCCACATCCGAAAGGCTGATAGATGACCTCAATGAATGAATAGATGGTGCCGAGTGGAGCAAGGCACTTCGGATACCGGCTCCAAGGCTGTGGACCGGCTCCGAAAAGAAAAGTCTGCTCTGAAACTAGTGGAGCCGATGTCTCTCAACAGATTTTTTCGACTTTTTAGATTGTTTGGAGTCCTTAGATTCAATGGATGACTTGGAGGACTTAGAGGATTTGCTAGCAAAATCCTGGTCACTCAGTGCCTCTTGAAAAGGGTGTTTTAACAACCCCTGTCCATTAATTTCCTTTTCCTTTCTAACAAAACCCTGGAAGAAAAGGAATGACAGCACAAGATTCTTGCAAGTGGACAACTCCCAAGCAATATACACATGTAACATGTCCATCAGTAGCTGACATTTTCTGGTTACAGTCCGGACATTTTTTGAAACCAGACTGGATGTTTTTCCCCATCATCCGCCATACCACCACTCTGAACACACGCGGATCAACAATTATTGTAAAATTAGAAATAATAGGCTCTAAACACACAGAATAGCCTAAGATAAAGGTATTCAAAAACTGCTGCACTATAGAAAAACTATCTAAACAACCACACCCACAGTTACACTATACTATCCAAAGATAACTAGGCCAAAAAATGAGGTACGATATTTAGAGAGAGATAATATGGAGAAATATATATAAAATACATGGGAAGGGAACTGTAATGAAGCTATAAAAGCTCAATATCTAACTACCTATATCCAAAATTCACTAAAAGTATATAATAAAGTACTAAATAGAAAATCTTTAAAGATTACTGGCTCGAGCCTTTCACTGGAACCTCCGATCAGATGCCGCAGCAAACTACATCTGAGGTAATTCACAGTGCACTGTGAGATTCAAGCTACTGGAAGACCTCGAGCTTTGCATATGGCCGTGTCTGAGCTGAGGGATCTGCTCCAAACCCATTAGTCAAGAATGAATGGCGAGATTGAACAACTTCACATCAAAGTTTTCCAAGAAAGATATTTTACATCACAAAGATGCAGGTTCAAAAGGGGGAGCTGTTAGAGCTTGCAGAACCAAAGCCAAATCCCAAGGTTGCACGGGTTCTCTAAAGGGAGGTTGCAGGTGGATAACCCTTTTCAAGAAAGTCTTACAGAGTCTGTATGACATAAGTAAAGAATCTTGAAAACCAATATGGAAATCTGAGATGGCAGCTAAATGTACACTGATAGTAGAGGCAGACACCCCAGAGTGGAAAAGATGGGATAAGTAATCCAATACCACAGAGACTGGGGCTGACAAGGGGTCTAATTGTTTATTTGCTGCTCACAGAGAGAACTTTTCCATTTGATAAGATAGATTAGTCTGATGGAAAATTTATGAGATGCAATAAGAATATTACTCACAGGGGATGAGAGGTTTTCATGCCTGGCAATCATTGGAAGTGGAGAAACCAAGCTGTCAGTTTCAGAGTTGTTAGATTGGGGTGAATCAGACTCTGAGGATGGCAGTTAAATGTTGGGGATGGATTGAGTATCCACTGTTGATCTAGCAGGTGAGGCCAGAGGAAAGGAAATCAGAATTGTTGTGGCCAATATGGAGCAATGAGGATCATTTTGCTCTTCAACTGTTGTGCTTTCTTTAGAAAGTGGGAGATGAGGGGAAGAGGAAGATAAGCATAAAGAAGACCCGAGGGCCAAGCGTGGACTACAGCATCCCTTGGTGACTGTCCCCGAGGGGGTATTAGGGCAAAGTAGTTGCTGCACTTGCAGTTGGTTGGGGAGGCAAATAGGTCGCAGCAAGGCTGGCCCCAGCGGTTGAAGTTTTTTGCCGCTATCAGAGGATTGAGGGACCACTTGTGAGGTTGTAGAATGCACCTGCTCAATTTGTCAGCTATCACGCTGGAGCTCCTGGGATTGTGCATTGCAATTAGATATGATAGCCTCTGGATATTATCTGTTGTACCCAAGAGTCAGTTGTTATATTTTACCAGGCAGCGGGGTACAAGGAGAAACTACCTCCGACCGCTTCCAAAGGTGAGCAGTCGGGCAGCGCTTCAGAAGTGCTGATAGGGTTGGGCAGAGAGAGAATCTCTGGAACCCCAGTTTCGCGGACCTCCTCTGCCTCGAAAGGGGCGTCTTCCATTGGAGTTTTCCCCTCTGCCTCTAGGGCAGAACTCGGCACGTGCATCCCGGAAAAAACCCGGTGATTTCTTGTGGCACATCTTTCCACTCCTCTGATTTCTGGAGTAGAATCACTGAGGAGTTGACACCAACGGCACACAGGGTCTTGCCATCTTGCTAAAGTGTACGCTAGGGTAGAAAAATATTAAAATAAACTTTTGAGAAAAATTTTAAGTAAGAACAATGTATAAACTTTCAAAAAATTAGACACTTAGCCGACAGAGTGGCTTGACACGGCTGTACAGCAACGTGGCAAACGAGATATGGGGTAACATGGAACAGAGCATTCTGGGTAGGACCTTGGCTCGAGAGTTTTTGGCTGATGCAAGCTTGATATTGACCGGCTCGGTTCCGAGGATGGAACCGATAACCCATCAGTAAGGAATGAACGAAGATTAACATCAGACTGCTACACTACATCCATGTTGTTTTCTTCCATGGATCTCAACGATTATGTATACTGGATCTAAGCGGATCTGAATCTGGAATTTTAGACAAGACTTTCAGCTCCAAAGATCAGGCTCCTCCCCATCAATTAATGCATCGGTACCCAGCAATCCTTAGACAGTTTGCCCTACCAAGCCAAAACATAAAACTATGAGTTAAGAAAATAGGATCATATGAAATTACTAGGCTAATGGACCTAGGGCCTTCACAAGTCTAGCCAAGTTACCCTTGTTTCCATGATCATCAACTACTGCCCCTGCCCAAGAGAGACACAGTTGGAACTCCTGGGATGAATTTATAGTTACCCATCCAATTTTCCAGACTGCGTTTAAAGAGGGCCAATGAGGTGCTCTGTTTGACATGAAGTGGGAGTCTGTTCCAAAGGTGTGATAACCTCAGGGAGACAAATCTGTCCCTCCAGCAGGTTGTACTAATGTCACATACCAGGTTAAGGTCTTTAGAGCAAGTAACAAGTGTGCCATTTGACTTGCGGATAGGCATTTCCAATAAAGCAAAGTCAGAGATTGCCCTATACACAAAGCAGAGATCGCCTCTGAGTAGTCTGTATGAAACAGAACAGTGTGACAATGATTTCAGTCAATCCACATAGAAAAGCTGCTGAAGACCTTGAACTTTCCTTGTGAGGAAACCTTTGTGGTCTCTCCAATTGCTACAGATCCTTGGAAAGGTACATATCAAAAAGGGGCGTTATTCTCAATTACTGGCCTGATGAGGGAAAGAGTACAGGGAGGTTAAAACGTTTTTTTTTTTTTTTTTTTCTGGAGGCAATGCCCTTACTTATCAGATGAGCAGCAGAGAATGCTCTTCTTACCATTGTGAAGACATGGTGATCAACCTGAGTTCCCAGGTCTCTCACCACTGACTGCGTACTTAGGGTATTGCTACTGATGTGGTAGTTAGCAGGAACATCGTCCTTACCAAAAGGGATGATAACACTTTGCATTGAGTTTAAGGCCATGACTTTGGCTTCAATCATTCGTTTGAGCAAGAACCTCTTGTGGGATGTTGATATTGTTTGGAGATTCTATGACCACTCCCAGTTTGCAGTCATCAGCAGACTTTGTCAGACACGGACCTTTAGGTTTTTCTTGTACTTCGGAGAAATAAATTCCAAACAGTAGAGGTCTCAGGACTGATCCCTATGGGAACACCACTGGTTACAGGTATGCTCTTGGAGGTGGATTCTCCTACTTTGACTGTATGGGTTCCATCAGTCAGCTATTTGCCGACCCACCTAAAAATAAAAGGATTGATACCTAGCAGGGTGAGTTTGTCAATGATGCCTGAGTGGGATATAGTGTCAAAAGCCTTGGCTAAGTCTAGGTAGGTTTTAAGCAGATTTCCCCTCGTCCAGGGCCTTGGTGACTATCTCAAAGAAATTCACCAGGTTCAACAGGCATGAACTTCCTTTGATAAATCCAATCTGAGTAGGGTCAAGTGTTTGGAGATTACCTATATCTTTGTTGATATGGTCCAAGATGATTCGCTCCATGGCCTTGCAGATAAGGCTAGTCAGGCTAATAGATTTACAGTCCCCAGTGTCAGTGGAAGCACCACCTTTGTGCAAGGAGATAATGGTGTCCATTTTCCACATTCAGCTGGGATAATGCCAGTGCTTAGACTACGACTGAAAAGGGTACCCAATGGTGTTGCTAATTCTTGTTGGAGCCCACAAGTAGGATGTAGCCAGGGATGTTATCAGGTCCCATAGATGGTGTGTTTTTGGCCTTGGAGAGGACTTTTACGACATGCACTTTACAGATACAAGGTAGGGGACAAACTGTAGAGATATCATGGGGTACATGTGGCAAGAACAAGAAAGTGAAGTTTTCACAGAACCTCTTGGCCAAGAGGTTAGCCATTTCTACAGGCTCAGTATATGTGGTATCATTAATTTCCACTTCAGCACAAATCTGGTCTTTTCTTTTTAGGTTATGGATGTAACCAAGAAACACCTTATGATTGTCCTTAGTTAAGGAAACTAATTTGGATTTGTAATTAGCTTTGGAGGACTTCACAAGAAGTCTTACTTGCTTGTTTAAGCTGAGGAGGAAGCGTTTCCAGCTTAGGGCCTGTTCCCTCTTACTCTTAGACAGCAATTTCTTTCTATTACTGTAAAACCTGTTAATGGCAGTTGTCCATTAGGCAAGGTTTGCACTTCCTTGAAGAGCTTGTTTTGGTCTTATCCTGTATGGCATAGTCAATGAAGTTATACAGGTGAGCGTTTTAGCAAAGGGCTTAACATTTGTACTTACCCGTAGAGCACATTTGGCGTGGTCATTACTGGACTTGAAACTATATTTACATAAAATGAATATCTGTGTTGTTGGATAATATATTTGGACAGTCTAGTGATTATAGAATAGCTAGTGTTTATAACCTGCCTCTCTATCCTACTTCATCTGTTTTTGAATGAATTTACGAAATGGACCTTCGGTGTTTGTTAAACAATGCTAATAAGTTTCCATTAGGTAGCAATTTTAAATAATAGAGAATGGGGGGCCTTGAATTCCTTGAAAGCCTCTAAAGTCAGAGTAATGAAATGCGATAAAGGGGGCGGGATGGTCTTTATGGATGTAAATGATTGAGGATAGGATGCTAAAAATACTAGAATCTCAGAATTATGAGTTTGTTGAATGAGGTTAATGTGGCACACCAAAGGGTAAGATCACACATTATTTATTGATGCTCGCGTGGTTTTACATTTGTATAATTACTTAATGATGCCTACACCATTAATTCCTGTGATTTCTGGAATCCCTAAAATCCATAAAGACCTAAATGATCCCCCTTTACGTTCCATAGTGGATGGGAAAAATTCTATATTAACAAGGTTTTTACTGAGTGAACATTAAATTTGTAGGGACTCTAGGTCCTTTTTGGAATGTATTAACTTCTTTATACAGCTATCCCTCACGCTTTAGGAATTGAGTGGGTTTCTGGTTTATTGAGGGAGAAAGGGGTGACCCCGTCGGACATTACCCTGACTGAGGAGTTGTTAGATATTCTTACTAATAACTATATATTGTTTGGAGGGAATTACTATTCACAAAAGAGGGGAGTTGCGATGGGGTCTCCCTTTGGTGCCAGTTTTGCCAATTTGATGATGGCATTTGGGGTATGAGAATTCCTGTTTAAAAACAAGCTGATTTGGGACAATGTACACTATTTTACTCATTATTTGGACAACATTTTTGTTATCCTGAAGGGAGTTAGGGATATGGTCTCAGAATTGTCACAATATTTTAATAATACGACTCATTTTTTTGAATTTACCTCAAGTTTTCATACAAAAAGCATTCCCTATTTGGATGTCGAAGTAATTAAGGATATGGTAAATCACAGATAAGCTGCTAGAATCTTTAGAAAGAGAACATACTCTAATTCGTTTCTACATTTTTCAAGCGCCCACCCTTTTTATCATAAACTTTCAGTGGTGAAGGGCCAACTAAGTCCAGGTGGCTAGTATGGTAACCCTGGAAGATGATTTCTTGAGTGAGTGCAATAAATTAGAGTATGTTTTGTAAACGAGATTATCCAATTACCTTAGTGGATGAATTAATTGGGAAGGTTCACCAGAAGAGAATTGCAGGTTTAAGCCTATTCTGGATAATAGTAATTTTGGGAATTGCAGCATGAATGCCCACCATTATTTATCCCAGTTGGAAGGTAATGACATAATTCAAATAATTTTAGTTTAAGTTTCATTACCCCATTCAGCTTAGACTCGGTTGGGCTGAGAGAGATTTTGACTAAAAACTGGTATCTACTACAGGATGACTCCACTATTAGAGTGAAGTTAAGTGACCAACCTAAAATTATAATCGGGAATAGAAAATTTAGTACCTAAAGGAGATTCTATTGCAATTCCAAAGCAGTTATATACTTAGCTAAATACCCAGGATGAAAGGGTTTTAACGTAGGAAAAGTGGATGAATTAATTGGGAAGGTTCACCAGAAGAGAATTGCAGGAAAGATGGAGCGCAAGTTCAAGGAGCGAGTTTATGAACACATTTACAGTATTAATAGAGGGGAAGGTTTTGAACTCTCTAGCAAAACATGTTTTACTTAACCTGGGACATTCCTTTAAGTTCAGGATTATTGACAAGGTTGATTATGATGATAGGGGTGGTCAGTTTTAAAATTAGACAGACAAGAACTTGTGTGGCAAGTCAGGTTAAATGTATATAATTTTCCTGATTTAAATTATTTGCGTTCAATTCACTGCCTGTTAAAATTGAAAAATTTGAATAGGTAACAGTTTGGTTTTTATTGTATTATTTGTGAAACAGGGAAGAAAGGGATGTGCAGTTGATGTCAATAATGATTGTCATGTGATGTTAAACGAGGGATATTAAAACTAATGTGAATGTTACTGTAACTTGTCTGAAGAAGTCTATATATTTTTATTGAATGAAAGCACTTACACAATATTAAATTATGTGGTTGGGTTCACTGTTGGAGTCAATTTTATTTTCTAAGTACATTATCTTTCTCAGAACATGCTGATATAACACACAATGTCTTGCGACAAGTGTACTCATTAAGAAACATTACCACAAGAGATATAACAGAGTGCAACAACTCTTCTGGCCATCAAAATGCTTGAGTCTGTAAACAGAAAACTTAAGAGAAACAAATTTAACATATGAAGAAAGATGTAAACAACTTTATCTTTATACTTTACAATACCATTATTTCAGATTTGCCACATGTTGTAGTATATTTGTTTGAGGGTAAGCAAGTTAAGATTTTTAGTATATTTTCTGTATTAACTACATTCTCATTCTATTTTACTTTATACTGCCTTAGGAAACATATCTGTATATAATTTTATAGCACAATTTGAATGGTTTGTTTATCATCATTTAGGTTTTATACTAACAATATAGGTTCAAGTCGACTGATTGTATTAGACCAGACAGTTATACACACGAACATATGTATGACTAGACCTTTATTTGGGAACCACTATCATGTTCATTTTACCATCATGAATCTTTGAATTTTTATGTGGTTTTAGGTATATTTTTGTGTAATCATTCCAGTAAATTGTCATATTATTAGGTTTCATTCCAGAAAGATGGATTGATGTTTTTGATTCAATATGTTCAACATGTTCACTATGGTGAACTAACATATTTATAGACAGATTTTTACGGTTCTTTTAGTATGTATAGATGGAGACTTATCATTATGTTTGACAATGATGCTAACGGTTATTTTAAATAGCTCTAAAGAAAATTTTTCATAAATTTTATGAATGGTATACATGTTTTATAAATACTCAGGCTGAATTTAAGTAGCCAGATTTTATATTTCAACACGCGTTTGCCCTTGTTTCACACATCAGCGCTAGGTTGGAGATAACGCTACATATACACATTTTATATACACCAGGTGATCTTATTTATTTTGAAGTTCAAAAGTTCCATATTAGTGATCATCAAATAGTTGTTGTAGCCTTATCATTAACGATGTCCCAGGCAGTCTTGAAAATGTTTTAAATTTCTCATTATATACTTTCCTCATACAATCGGCTCCGTCCATATTTGTTTTATTCTTAAAATTGAGAACCTGTTTGTGCTATGAGCTTTTGTAAGTTCTAGTTAGTATGCTAGATGAATTGCTCCTTGGTTAAATGTGCCCCAGCATTGATCATGTGCTTAAATACATCATGATCCATCAATAAATGTTATTACCATTTTCACAGAAAGTTTAAATAAGTTTATACTTGCTTTTATACAAATCCATATATAGATATTCATGTCTATGATTTTTTGCATTACATGACAGCAAGTTCTTTTTATTCAATGTTTTTTGCGTAATGTTTTTACATACAACGTATTTACGGGTGCCTTATGTAGGATGAAATATTTCGCTCCGATGGTTTGAAGCTGAATTTACATCAGTGTTGAACATTCTGTTCACCGGACAGAGAGCAAGTAGGCAAGATGCAAGAATAGGACTGTTACCTTATGCATTAAAATTTATATATTCATGTTCTTATATACACGTTTTGCATACATGTTTTATATATTTGTTTTTGATTTTGTTAGTTTAATATAGCAATGTTTAGGATGTAATGACACACTGTTCACGAGCATTTGGATTCCAACTGATTTAATTTAATGTCGGAATATATTTGGTTCACGCTCCTAAGCACACCCATAGTTAAAGAGGTTCTTAGAGAGTTTCTTTTCTGGTTCATACTTTTTTTGATGGTTCAGAACAGGTTTTACTAAAATTCCTAGTACAGGAACTTTTAACAGTAACTTATTATGTAAATATTTTTCACGCAACAACTTCTCAAGTTAGATCTTAGCAGAGATTTGTTAAAGCAGAATTGACAGCCCCACAATATGTGGAGTCTGAGTCTGCTTTTGTTGCCATTGTTTTTAATGGTTTTTAACAGTTTTGGACTGTTGTAAGCAGATGTTTGGTTTATGGGTTGATTGCTTAATTGTTTTCAATTAAAGAGTTCTTACCCAATATGTATATATAAGCATTGCTTGCTAAACTGTTTGTGTAAAAGATCTGAAGAAGCGTGTCTGTTGCACGCGAAAGCGCTTGTCCTAATAAATACTTCGTTTTATTTTCCATTTATTGTGGTGGTCGGACTCCAATTTGTTTTCTCACCATTATTTCCGAGGTATACTCATTACTTTATAAAGATTAAAAAAAAATGAATTAAGGGAAGCTTTGGGTTTAATACTGTATGACTGCACAAAGATACACAACAAATTTTTTGTGTTAACTATAAGAGGAAGCCAAGAAGGCCCTTTTGTGACCAACTGCACATATATTTGAAATACGCTACCATTACATATTCAGGATCATAGGAAGTTACTAGGGTATTGGCCCTAAGGCCCTTACAAGCCTAGCCAAGAATTTAGCCCATGTTCCGAAAAGTCAGCACCCAATGCCCTTTATCCAGCAGGACACAGGTGGAATCCCAGGGGTGTATTTTCTGTTCCTCATCCACTTGTACAGGTTGCGCTTAAAAAGGGTTAATGAGGTACTCCGCTTGATGTGGAGAAGGAGTCTATTCCACAAAAGGGGGAGTTGTCTCTGGGATATGCATCTGTTCCAACATCAAGCCCTATTGATGTCACAGACCAGGTTGAGGTTGCACGTGCAGTTTACTAGAGCGGAGCTAGACTTGCAGATATACAGCAATCCCATCAAGGTGGGGTCTGAAATTGCTTTGAATGCCAGACAGAAGTCACCTCTGAGGAGTCTGTATGAGACTGAGTAGAGGGACAGGGCTTTTAGCCTACCTCTGTACGGTAGATGTTTGAGGTCCTGGATTCTCCTGGTGAGGAACCTCTGTGGTCTCTCCAGTTGCTGCATGTACTTTGGGAGGCACATGCTAAAAGGGACATTGTACTCAATAATGATTCTTATAAGGGAAGAATACAAGGATGCTATGACCTCCTTTCCCCTGAATGAGATGCCCTTACTAATGAAGTAGGCTACGTAGAAAGCTTTCTGTACAATGGAGGCAATACGGTGGTCAAAAGTCAGTTTGCTATCAACCTGGGTGTCCAAGTCCCTCACAACTGACTGCGTGCTTAGGACCTTGTTATTAATGTGATCATTTGTTGGGACGTCGCTCTACCCAAAGGGAATGATGATGCAGTTTTTGGAATTCAGTGTGAGGCCATGTTCCTGGCACCAGTCATTTGTTTGGGTGAGACTCTCTTGGAGGATGTCCACATCACTAGGGGGAATTGATGACAGCGCCCAGCTTGCAGCCATAGCTCACTGGTTTTGGCCTGCACCTCAGAAACGTACATCCCAATCAACAGAGGCTCCAAGATCGATCCCGGAGGTACACCGCTCATTACAGGTTTACTGCTTGAGGTCGCTTCCCCTATTTTGACTAGGTGGGTTCTATCAGTGAGCAAGTTTGCTACCCATCTGGTAAAATGCGGATTGATGCCTAGTCGAGAGAGTTTATCCATTATACTGAATGACGTTCAGTCTACTAAAGAAAACTCTGTACCAGCAGTAAAAGAAAGTCAATGATCCGCTCTCTCCCAACACAATAACACTCCAGTGACTGCCTCCGCTCAAAAGGGTGAAATTGCTGAATCAAATCCAAGCACCACAGCCCGTGGTAGTAATAAAATTCATTTAATATAACACAAAAACGTTAAGCACTTTCACTCACATGTAAGTGAACTTCATCAGAACAATTAAACAGCTGTTACAAAATGTTTACATAGTGTCATTGGTGCCAAAACTTTGGAAACATTTTAAAAAGATTTAAAGCGCACCTACATACGTAGAAAAACTTCCTCATGTCAAATTATCTCATGTCAAATTGACAAAACATAACTAATCCAACCAACTCCACATAAAAAGTACAAATAATGTTAAAAAATCTATATTAACTAAACATATCAAACTACATAAAAACATGTATATATCTATATATATATATATATATATATCTATATATCTATATATATATATATATATATATATATATATATATCTACATATATATATATCTATATATACAAACTACCAATGCTGTACTATCAAAAAAGTACAGTTTTGTACCTACCATAAATGTAGATGTTCGAGTGTATACCCTGCTGCAGTCATCACACTTGGGTTATCCTGTCGTCAGGCGGTCCCGCAGTCGGCCCGAATTCCAAAGTCCTGGTCCAGAGTTGGTTGCCGTCGCCTCTTCCCTGACGTCAGTGCGCCACGGGTATATAAGAGGCATCCGACGCCATTTTCTTCAGTTTTTCTTGCCCCAGATGTCAGGTGCCCCTCAAAAGGTGGTCAGTAGATAGTACCAATAATAAAAGTTTAGCACAAACAAAACATCCCTCCAGCTATAAGCAAATACACCACAAAGGTTATATCAGATTTTAAGGAATTGAGAGGTTTCAGTTAGGTCAGAGGGGATGGAGGGAGGGTAACCTGGACTGCAGCAGGGTATACACTCGAACATCTACATTTATGGTAGGTACAAAACTGTACTGTGTTCATCATGTTACCCTGCTGCAGTCATCACCACTTAGGTTGAATCCCAAAGCTAAGGATGGGAGGTGGAGTCAAACAGGGTTAGAGGAGGCTAGAAGCCAAGGCCCTGCAAAACTGCAGTGGCGAAGCCAGCTCTAGACTTAGAGTAAAGTGGTAAGTGATAGTGTTTGGTGAAGGTGTGTACTGAACTCCAAGTTGCAGCTTCCAGAATATCCTTGGTTGGCACCCCCATGAGGAAGGCTGTAGATGTAGCTGCTGCCCTGGTGGAGTGGGGCCTTATGTTAGCAGGAAGTGGTTTTCCATGATGGGTGTAGCAAAAACGTATGCAATGTCCTATCCATTTGGAAATGGTCTGTTTTGAGATAGCCTTTCCTTGTGATGTTGTAGCATAGGATACAAAAAGCTGGTCAGATTTTCTGAAAAATAGAAGTTATGTTCTTACCATAACGTTCCATGTTAGTTGTCTTCTTCTCGCCTTCTTTCTTGCTGGATGGGTTCGGAGCCGACCTCGGCTCCGACTCGGCCACTCTAAAGCTCGAGAGTTGGTTCCACCGGCTCGAGGCTCCCCTTATATCCCACAATGCTAGGCGTGAATTACCTCAGATCTCGTTTGTGAGCTAGGCCCAGCTAATAATATAACCAGAAAAAAATGGAAAAAGAGAATCCACCTCTATAAACAAAGGGGAAGAGGAAAGGTGACCTAAAGCCTGATCTAGGAAAATATGCACAGCAGAGCATATACCTATAGCAAAGAGGTGGTAGAAAGAGAGGTCACAATCAAACTCCTCTAGGTCTGTCCAGGCCAGGGGGAAGGAGGGTGGGGCAAGAAGAAGCGAGAAGAAGACAACTAACATGGAACGTTATGGTAAGAACATAACTTCTATATGTTAAGTTGTCTATCTCGCCATTCTTGCTGGATGGGACCGTCCCTAGCACCTTGTCCCGGGTGGCCTAACGGAACAGACTCTTGAGAACAGTGGAACCAAAGTTAGCTCTATGCCTAGAAGCTAAATCCAACTTATAATGAGAAATGAAAGTGTGAGGAGTAGCCCAAGTAGCCGCTGCACAAATGGTGTCAATAGGCAGTCTGTCTTGGAAGGCTATAGAAGTAGCCAAAGCTCTGGTGGAATGGGCTTTAGGTTTGTTAGGCAGCTTTTGGTGTCTAATTTCAGAAACAAGGGAAATCAGAGATGTTAGCCATCTAGATAATGATACCTTTGAAACTGAAAGTCCCTTTCTGCCTTCTGCATAGGAGACAAACAGCTGGTCAGATTTTCTGAATTGTTTGGTTCTATCCAAATAGTACCTTAACTGACGACGAACATCTAGCCAGTGTAATTTTTGTTCAGACCTATTGGAATATTCTGGAAAAAACACAGGGAGGTCAATGCTTTGATTTAGGTTAGGCGAGGCTATCTTAGGCAAAAGGACGGGTTGGTTCAGAAGATACCCTGTCCTTATGGAACAACAGATAAGGAGGTCGACAGCTGAGTGCATGAAGTTCTGAAACTCTTCTAGCTGAAGTAATAGCTACCAGAAAGAGAGTCTTCCATGATAGCAATTTTAAAGAACAGGAGGCTGCAGGTTCGAAAGGGGGAAGAATCAAAGAACTAAGAACTAAATTTAGGTCCCAAGGAGGAGGAGGATTTCTTATAGGAGGTCTGAGTAGAAAAACTCCTTTCAAAAAGGCTTTGCAAAGCTTGTGGGACATTATGGCAGACTCTGAAATACCCACATGAAAGTTAGAAATAGCTGCCAGTTGAACTTTAAGAGTAGAAGGATATTAACCTGCATGAAAGAGTTCAGCTAGAAAATCAAGGACCATTTGGATGGAAGCAGTGAAAGGATCTATGTCCCTTCCTTGAGCCCAATAGGCGAAACGTTTCCACTTACTCAAATAAATCTTTCTAGTGGAAGATTTATGGGAAGCTATCAAAATATCTCGAACAGAGTGAGATATTTGAGGAAGCCTGGCTAAGGTTGGAATTGGAGGAACCAAGCAGTGAGGTTCAGAGAGGGAAGGGAGCGATGAAACTGACCCGACTGATGGATCAAAAGATCTGGAACTAGGTCCAGATGCCAAGGTCGCTCCAACAGAAAATGATGCAGAAAGGGGAACCAAACCTGTCGAGGCCAGTAAGGAGCAATGAGGATCAACGAGGCCTTCTGAGCGATAGCTTTCTGTATCACTTGAGAGATTAGTGGGAAGGGAGGAAATGCATACAGAAGTCCCCGGGGCCAAACTTGGACTAGAGCATCTCTGCTGGGCTGGCCTGGTAAAGGGAATAGGGTGAAATAATCTCTGCACTTGCTGTTTTCGGGAGTAGCAAAAGGTCGCAGCAAGGCTGACCCCACTTGAGAAAAATTTCTCTCACAACAGAGTCTTTCAGAGACCACTCGTGAGGCATGAGGATAGCTCTGCTCAACTTGTCCGCGATTTGATTGGACTTCCCAGGGATGTGCGTTGCTATCAGAAACCGCTGAGAAGAAATCGCCCATTGCCACAGTCTGAGTGCTTCTCGACACAGGGTAGGACCTGGTTCCGCCTTGTTTGTTGATATACCACACTACGGACATATTGTCCGTCTGGATTGCTATCGTTCCCAAGGGAAGAGAGTCTTGAAGGGCTTGCAACGCTAAAAGCACTGCTCTCATCTCTAGAACATTTATGTGCAAGTGGCATTCTTCTGGTTGCCATGTGCCCTGGACAGTTCTGCCCTGATAATGCCCCCCCCACCCGATCAGGGAGGCGTCCGTTGTCAGTGAAGCAACCGGAGGGGGAGGAACAAAGGGTCTTCCCAATAAGAGCTGAGGGGAAGACATCCACCACAGAAGATGATTCCTGCATGTTTGCGTGATCATAATGGTGTGGGACATCGGGAGTTGCTGGTATGACCATTGTGTGAAGAGCATCCATTGAAGGATTCTCATGTGGAATCTGGCTAATGGAAGCAAAGGTATGGCAGCCGCCATAATCCCCAATACTTTCAGAACTAACCTGGCTTTGACTCTGTTGCTGCTGAAGATGAGCGAGACCAGTTTTTGTATGTCTGTTATTCTCTGATCTGTTAGCCTCGCAGACATGTTGACTGTGTCTAGAATTGCGCCTATGAAGGTAATAACACGACAAGGCGACAAAACAGACTTTTCGCAATTTATTGAAATGCCTAAATTTTGACAAATGCGAAAGGTGTAGTCCCTGGCCAATAGAAGAAGATGCTTGGTGGGAGCTGTGAGGAGCCAGTCGTCCAAATATGGAAACACCTGGAATCCTTGACGTCTCAGGTGAGAAGCTACCACTGCCATGCATTTGGTAAACACCCGGGGAGCAGTGGTGAGACCAAAGGGCAGGGCCCTGAATTGAAAATGACTGGTTCCCAGCCTGAAGCGGAGGAATCTTCTGGAGCGTCTGTTCATTTTTATGTGATAGTACGCATCCTGAAGGTCTATAGAGCACATCCAGTTTCCTTTTCCCAATAGGGGAAGGATGGACTGCAGCGTGACCATCCGAAATCTTGTTTTCTTGACTGACTTGTTCAAGATACTGAGATCCAAAATTGGTCTCCAGTCCCCTGTTTTCTTTGGAACTAAAGAACCTTGAGTAGATTCCGGATCCTTGCTGGTCTGCTGGAACTGGCTGAATTGCTCTTTTTGCAAGCAGCTTTGAAATTTCCAAAGCTGCAAGATCCCTTTGAGCGGTGGAACATCTGGAAGGGATTTTTGATTGGTTTGGAATGCGAACAAAGGGAATGGAATAGCCTTCGGAAATGATGGACTGTACCCATTTGTCTTGAGTCAGGGATAGCCAGGCTTCTGGGTACAGTGACAATCTTCCCCCGACTGCCTCCGAAGGTGGGCAGTCGGGCAACACCTCAGGGATGCTGAAAGGGCTTATCAGAGAAGGCTTCTCGATTGCCCTGGTTCTGCGGACCCCCCCTGCCTCTAGGGCGACGTCTACCATTGTTGTTCCTGCCTCTGCCTCTGGCGGGGAACAGACTCTGTGCGTCAGGCGAAGACCCTTGACATTGTTTGCGGAACCACATTTTCCCACTTTTCTGACCTTTGGGGTAAGGCCTAGAAGGAGTAGAAAAACGGACTCCGATGGCAGAAAGAGTCTTGCCATCTGTCTCGCACCTAGTCAAGGTTTCTTTCACTTGAGGACCAAAAAGAGATGATCCATCGAATGGGGAATTAGTGAATGACGTTTTAAAGGGGTCCGCAAAGTTGCATAGCCGCATCCAGGCATGCCTACGTAAGGCCACACCTGTCCCTGCGGCCCTGCTCGCTCCATCAGCCGCATAAGAGGAGGCGCATGGAGGAGTTGGCTATGGAGTTCAGGGTAGCCAGCTGAGTGTTCATCTTGTCTTGAAAACCGCAGCCGTAGGATCCTTCAACATGTCACTCGCTTCTTTGATCAAGTCCCTTTGAAGACGAGTAAAATGGCATAGGTAGTTCAGCGAACGCATTGCAAATGTCGCTGACGAGAACATCCGCTTCGTACCTGTCCATGGACCTAGATTCCTTGTTAGGTGGATGGACAGGCACTGAAGGATCAGCTAGTTCCTTCTTAGTGGCAGCAGCAACCACCATAGCATCCACAGAAACTCCTTTTGTCAGAAACTGTTTATCTGCTGGTGCTGTAATGAATTTTGAGGGTCTCCTGGGAGTGGGGTCCACTGAATCAGGAGCCATCCATGCCTTTTTTGCTACCACCTGCATGAGGGGGTCAAAAGGGAGACACCCAGGAGGTGGAAGGGCGAGAGCCAAACGCCTCAAGGTACACAGATTCATCCTCCGAAGGGTTGAGGGCTGGCCAATTTCCCCTCTGCTTAAGGATTTCTAGAATGTCTGCAAATGAGACATCTTCAGAAGGGGAACGGGGAACCCTCGAATCCTCTAAATCTGTGTCAGAGGTGACGGACTCAGGTGAGTCTATGTGTTTCCTCTTACACTTTCTCTTCCGAGGGGGCTCTTCTGCCAAATCAGGAGAGGCCTCGGAAGAGGATGAGATCCCCACAGGGGATTCCTGAGGAGCTGGCTCTCTGCGGTCCGGGATGAGGGAGTGAGTCGACTTGACCTGAGGCACCGAAGAGGGAGGGACGGACGGAGCCGACTGTGGAGTAGAACCAGGTTCTAACACACTCCGCATGACCTAGAACGCAGCCCTGTCAGGCAGAGCCAGAGGTCCCGCTCGAAAGCTAAAACCTCCCTCGGCACCGACAGTGATGGCTCCGAGGCCGATGTCGGAGCCGAACTCACCAGCGCCGAAGCCCGAGAGGAGAGCGGGTGGGACAAGGGTCCGATGCCACTCACCCTCGGAGCCGGCGATGGAAGTCGGCGCTGAGATTCTTCTAAGGAAGAAATCGAGCCGGCGATGGAGCCGAAGACAATTGTATCAGCTCCGACGCTACCACAGTCTCGGTTCCGAAACGCCCCGGCTCCGAGCTCAACGGAGTCGGAGGAGGAACATATTGAGGGACAGGGGCAGGCATCGACTGATGAGTCGGGCTCTGAAGCATTTGGGCCAGTGCCTCGGACTTAAGTCGACTCACTACCCTCTGAAGGTCATGGTCCGATAGCCTCGATGACCTAGAGGAGTGAGATCTATGGCTCCGTTCAGACAGCAGAGGAGATGCTGGAGCCGAATGAACGGAGCCAAGGGATGGTGACCTAGACCTCTTCCTAGATGTCGGTTCTGAAGGTCTGGTCGGAACAGACACAGGAATTTCTAATACCTCGGCTCCAGCCGGAGCCGAGGAAACCACAGAAACTGTAGACTGAGACTCATCGGCTCCAGCCGGAGCCGATGTAGACGGAGGTTTCGTAGCCTTAGGTCTCGGCTCAGTAGCTGGAGCCGAGGACCTAGAAGCCTTGGAGGGCTTTCCCGAAGAGACAGTAAGGGAACCCTCAGGCTTGAGTAAACCTCTCAGAATCAGTTTGTTTTTTCTTTCCTGCAGGACCCTGGGGCTGAAGCCGTGGCATACAGCACAGGAGTCCTGCAGGTGCAAAGGCCCCAGGCAGTAGACACAAGAAGTGTGACCGTCTGTCAGAGACATTTTCTGACAGCACGAGTCACACTTCTTGAAGCCTGAGACCTTTGAGTCTTTAGACATTTTAGAAAAGTGTAATCACACACACCCAGTCAAACACACTGATTACACCTTATCCTATTTTAAACTCAAAAATAAAACAAACTACCAAAGTTTTAAATTATGAGAAAAACACACACACACCACTAGGGATGGAGGAAGAAGGCCGGAAGGCAAGGGGTAGAACTTATAAGTACTTGTGGAAAAAAAATGGGATTTTAGAGAGAAAGTGGGGGAAATTCCACTAAACTAAGGGAAACAAGTGTTAAAATTAAAATTAAAGGGGTTTAAGTATACTAACTTTAATCCAAAGTTACTCACCAAGAAGCCGGTAGAAACCAAACACCTCGATCGCTGTAGGGGCAAAC
This sequence comes from Protopterus annectens, assembly GCF_019279795.1. Taxonomy (NCBI): domain Eukaryota; kingdom Metazoa; phylum Chordata; order Ceratodontiformes; family Protopteridae; genus Protopterus; species Protopterus annectens. The sequence goes on along the minus strand of NC_056749.1, from coordinate 703,576,510 downwards.
GAGATCTGAGGTAATTCACGCCTAGCATTGTGGGATATAAGGGGAGCCTCGAGCCGGTGGAACCAACTCTCGAGCTTTAGAGTGGCAGTCGGGCAGGTCGGCTCCGAACCCATCCAGCAAGAATGAAGGCGAGATAGACAACTTAACATCCTTAGTTTTATCCTAGTAGTAACGTAGTTGCCTGTGAATGTCCAAGGAGTGCAGGAGTCTTTCTCCTTTGTTCTGTGGATTTGGGAAGAAGGTGGGTAAATGGATGATTTGATTTGGAGCCACACTATATGCCACCTTTGGCATAAAGGACGGGTTAGTTCGTAGAGAAACTCTGTCTTGATGAAAAATGAGGAAAGGCTCTACTGCCATTAGTGCCTGTAGCTCTGAGACTCTTCTGGCTGAAGTAATTGCTAGCAGCAGGGCAGTCTTCCATGATATAAACTTTAAATCAGCTGAGAAAGCTGGCTCAAAAGGTGGCAGCATAAGTTTTTCCAGAACAAAGTTGAGGTCCCAAGTTGGTGTTGGTGCTGTCCTAGGAGGCCTAATGTTTTTGGCCCCTCTGAGGTACTGCCTTAGAAGTGGATGTGAAAATAAGGGAGGATCCGTGTTGTAGTGAGCTGAAATAGCTGGGGCGTGGATTTTAATAGATGAAAAAGAAAGTCCTTTGTGTAACATCTCAGTTAAATATTGTAGAATCTGAGGTATGTCCGGCTCAAGGGTATTTTGGCCTTTAGCTTGGTTCCAGGCGCAAAATCTTTTCCATTTGTCTGAGTAGGCTTTCCTGGTGCTGGGCCTCCTGGCCTCTAGAATGACATCCATAACAGCTTGTGAAAGAGGAGCTGGCTGGTTCCTTAGGTGATTTGCCATGCAGCCAAATTTAAGGTTTTGAGCTGGCTGTGTAGAATCTGTCTCGCTGTGTGAGCAGAGGAGGAATTTGTGGTAAAATCCATGGTGGGCCGTGGGCCATGTTCCTTAGTAGTAGGTACCAGTGCTGGCGTGGCCAGTCTGGAGCAATGAGTATTATCCGGGGTCTCTCCATCCTGACTTTCAGCAGCACCTTTGTGAGAAGGGGCAATGGAGGAAAGGCATATACTGTCAGCATTTTCCAACTGAATGAGAGTGCGTCCACTTTCCAAGCTTGATGGTGAAATGTCCTGGTGCAAAATTTTGATAGCTGATACTTGTTTGCCAACCCCCAAAACTATGTCCGGGTGCCCCCATTTTTGAGTCATCATTGCAAATACTTGTGGATCCAGTTTCCACTCGTGGGGATCCATGATGTTCCTGCTTAGGTCGTCTGCCCATGTGTTATTTTTCCCTGGCAGGAATTGAGCTTGTAATTGAACTTGGTAAGCTAGTGCTGTGTGCCACAAGGTCATTTCTTGCCTGCATAGAGGGTAGGAGTGTGTACCCCCTTGCTTATGTACCACATTACTGTGGTGTTGTCTGTCCTTATTATAAGCTGTCCTGGATGTAAGAGGTCCTTGAAGGCTGTCAGAGCATTCTGTACAGCTAGCATTTCTTTTTGATTGATGTGCAGATTTCTTTGATCTGCAGTCCATATGCCTTAAACGCACTGTCCTGCCATGTGTTCCCCCCAGGCATAGTCCGATCCATCTGTTGTCATAGTTTGCCTGGCTGGGGGTAAGGTGAAAGGCTGACCCTTGTTGAGGTGACATGCCTGTGACCACCATAGAAAATCCTGTTGAAGGCAGGGAATGAGAGGTATCACTGTTTCCAAGCTGTGGCTGTGTTGAGTCCATACGCTTTTCAGGTACCATTGTAATTTCCTCATATACAGTTTTGCAAATGGTATTAGTAGTATGCAAGATGCTATGAAGCCCAAGGCCTGCAGAATTTTTCTTGCAGGGAGTTGGGTCTTTGTTGCCATTATTTTAAAGTATTGAGTTAGTTGTAGTTGTTTGTCTGGCGTCAGATAAGCCATCTGGGCCGTTGTATTCAAGCTGGCACCCAGGAATGTCATATTTTGTGAGGGCACTAGTTTTGATTTCTTTTCGTTTAGTGTGTACCCTAGGCAACTTAGAAGGTGTTTTACAAAAGCCAGATGTTGTAAGAGAATGTCCTTGCTTTCTGCTTGGATGAGGCAGTCGTCCAGGTATGGGTATATTTGAATGCCTCTGTCTGCAGTATGCAATTACTGGTGCCAGGCATTTTGTGAAGACCCTGGGTGCAGTAGATAAGCCAAAGGGTAGTGCAGAGAATTGGTAATGGGTTGAACCAGCAATGAAATGGAGGTATCTTCTGCAATTTTGTCTGATAGGGACATGCAGGTATGCCTCCTTGAGGTCCAACGTTACTAGCCAAGCTTTCTTGCCCAACATGGGAAGAAGCTGCTGTAGTGTTAGCATCTTGAATTTGGGTACTTGCAAGAAGGTGTTTAGAATCGAAAGGTCCAGAATGGGTCTCCAAGCATTGTCCTTTCTAGGGACTAGAAAGAGCCTTGAGTAAAATCCTTGGCCTTGCTCCTGTGTAGGTACCAGTTGAATGGCTCTCATGTCCTTGAGAGCTGTAATTTGCTTTTGTGCCTCTGCCCATTGATTTTGTGGCAGGTTTGGCATTCCTTTTATCCTTGGCAAGGTGTGGAAATGAAATCTGTGTCCTTGCGAGATAATGTCTAGGACCCATTTGTCCTTTGTGATGATGCGCCAGTTGTCTGCAAAAAGTGCTAATTTTCCTCCCAAGGGAGCTGCCAAGAGAGCTTTGCTTGGCAGTTTGAGGTTTAAGTCATTGTGTTTGTCTTCTAGTAGTTTGTCTTCTCCTCCCCCCTTCTGTGTTGCAGTGCCCCATTGGCGAGGTTTGTAAGGGATTTGTGCTTGACCTCTGCCCCTTGGGCTTCTGTATTTACTCCTCTGTGGTCTGTCAGAAGCTGGAAAGGACCAATTATTTGTTGGTCAATTTCTGCTGAAGCGGGGGGTTGTACCTGTAAGAAATCTTTGACCATCTGCATAGATTTTGCCTTATCCTCCATTTTCTTTAAAACCTCTTCTGCTTTAACTCCAAATAAGACATCCTGCTGTAAAAGGGTGCATCTAGTAACTTTGCTGTAACATGATCAGGCAGAGTTTGTTCCTTTAACCAAGCATGCCTACGTATAACAGACCCAGTAACAGCTGCTCTACAGGAAGCTTCCAAGGAATCAAATCCACATTGTAAAGTATGTTTGCCCACCTGTTCAGCTGCATGCAACAGATCCTGCATTTCCTTGAATTCAGACTGTTGAGGGTACATGCTCATCTTTTGTTTTATTTGAGACATTAGGAATTGCTGGTATTTCAGCATGTGAAATTGACAATTTAGTGCTCTCATAGCTAGAGTAGCTGAGGTGTAGACCTTCTTCCCCCACTTATCTAGTGCTCTGGAGTCCCTTTCAGAGGGTACAGGATTTTTAGCCATAGAAGCCTTAGCCCCTTTGGGACCCTGGCTTTTGTATTGAGTCAGGCACTCTATAATATCTGCCTGGTTTGGCTGGTGCCGGAGGCAGAGAATCTGGATTTAGACTAGATTCTAAGTAAACATCATCCACAATGTCCAAAACTGGAAGGATAGCAAGTGGTCTGTGCTGGGGGAGTAAAAGAAAAGTACAGTTTTGTACCTACCATAAATGTAGATTTTCGAAGATCCACATTGCTGCAGTCCTTACATATGGGTAGTCCGCTGTCCTCGGTCGGCCCGAATACCAAAGTATTAGGCTGACGTCGGTCAAGGCGCTTAAAACTGACATCAGGACGTCAGGGTACAAATGCGCATGACTGACGTCATATCCTCAGTCTTTTCTTGCCCCAGATGTCAGAAGGCCCTAAAAAGAAAGGCCAAAGCCAAAAAACAGCAAAAAAAACAACCAACCACCCCTGCACTAAACATATTTACAATATTTACAATATTCACAACCCAAACCACACAACCACCTCTAACTACAGAGGGGAAGGAGGGAGGGTAAATTGGACTGCAGCAATGTGGATCTTCGAACATCTACATTTATGGTAGGTACAAAACTGTACTATGTTCTTCATCTCACATTGCTGCAGTCCTTACATATGGGTAGAATCCCAAAGCAGAGGTAAGGGAGGATGGCAAAACTATAAAGCATTAGGAGCTGCCAAAATGCCCTGTAAAATTGCAGTGGCAAAACCAGCCCTAGATTTAGAGTAAAGTGGAAGGTGGTAATGCTTAGAGAAAGTATGCACTGAACTCCAAGTAGCTGCCTCCAAAATATCTTTAGTAGCCACCCCCCTTAAAAAAGCTGTAGAAGTGGCAGTAGCCCTAGTGGAATGAGGCCTAATCCCAGCTGGAATCTCCTTACCATGATGGGAATAACAGAAAGCAATAAAAAAAACAATCCACTTAGAAATAGTCTGTTTTGAAACAGGTTTGCCCTGAGAACCCAAAGCAAATGAAACAAACAACTGCTGAGACTGCCTGAACCCTTTAGTTCTGCTCAAATAATATCGCAACTGTCTGTGTATATCCAAAGTGTGCAAAATCTTTTCCCCTTTATTTTGGGGGTTTGCATAAAAAGTAGGTAAATGAATAGTTTTGGTTTAAAGCCACACTAGAAACCACTTTAGGCATAAAAGAAGGGTTAGTACGCAAAGATACCCTGTCCTTGTGGAAAATTAGGAAAGGCTCAACCGCCATAAGGGCCTGTAATTCAGAAACCCTTCTCGCAGAGGTAATGGCCAACAAAAAAGCAGTCTTCCATGATAAATATTTCAACTCGGCAGTCGCTGCAGGCTCAAAAGGTTGTAGAGTGAGTTTCTCCAACACAAAATTGAGATCCCAAGCAGGAGTAGGAGCTCACGTGGGGGTCTTATATTCTTTGCCCTCTAAGGAATTGCTTAAACAAAGGATGAGAAAATAATGGTGGGTCACAGTCATAGTGAGCAGAAATTGCTGCAGCATGAACCTTAATAGAGGAGAAGGACAAATCTTTGTCCAATAACTCAGTAAGGTATTGAAGAGCAACACTTAAATTAGGTTTAGAAACATCAAAGTCCTTTGCTGTACTCCAAATTAAAAATCTCCTCCATTTATCAGCGTAAACTTTCCTTGTACTAGGCCTTCTGGCCTCCAAAATAACATTCAAAACTTGTTGAGGAAGTTGAGACCCTCCAGGGTTTAAAACAGAATATGCCAGGCTGTTAGATGTAGAGAGTGAAGTTTGACATTGAGTAAATGACTGTTCTCCTGAGACAGCAGGTGTGGAATCGAAGGCAAAGGCCATGGAGGCTCCCGTACCAGACTTCTCAGTAATGGGTACCAGTGCTGTCGAGGCCAATCCGGAGCTATTAAAATCATGGTTGGCTTGTCCTGTCTGACCTTCAGGAGTACCTTTGGGAGGAGAGGCAGAGGTGGAAAGGCATACACGTGAAGATTGCTCCAACTGAATGAGAGAGCATCCACTTTCCAAGCTGTGAGATGAAACCTTTTTGTGCAAAACTTTGGCAGCTGGTAATTTAGAGGAGAAGCGAACAGATCTATGTCTGGAGTTCCCCATAACACTGTCAATTTTTGAAATACATGAGGATCCAATTTCCACTCGTGGGGATCCATAATTTGTCTGCTCAACACATCTGCTAAGGAGTTCTGTGCTCCTGGCAGAAACCTTGCCTGAAGATTCAGCTGTAAACTGAGAGCAGTCTCCCACAAAATCATTGCTTGCCTGCATAGAGGATAAGAATGTGTCCCCCCTTGTTTGTTGATGTACCACATGACAGTTGTGTTGTCTGTTAGAATCAACACCTGCCCTGGAAGAAGCAAATCCTTGAAAGCTATCAATGCAAATTGGACTGCTAACATCTCCTTCAAGTTGATATGTAAATGTCGAAGTCTGGCAGGCCACGTGTCTTGTATCCACTTTCCATTCAGATGAGCTCCCCAAGCTTTGTCTGAGGCATCTGTCGTTAGAATCTGACTCCCCTCTGGTCGGGTCACAGAGAGTCCCTTGTTTAAGTGACATTCCTGAGCCCACCACAAAAATTCCTTTTGGATGCAAGGTATTATCTGAATGACAGTGTCCAAATCTTGGCAGTGCTGCGTCCATACATTTTTGAGATACCATTGTAGCTTCCTCATATGCAGTTTGGCATTGGGAAGTACCAGAATACAAGATGCCATGAAACCCAAGGCTTGAAGGACTGTCCTTGCAGTCAGCCTGGACTGACGAGACAATTGGTGGAAGTAAAGAGAAAGATTCTTTTGTTTGTCCGGGGTCAAAAAGGCCATCTGGGATGCTGTATTCAGTCTCACACCCAGAAAGCACATGTCCTGAGAGGGTACTAGACTGGACTTTATTTTGTTCACAGAATACCCTAGGCATCTTAACACTGCCATCACATACTGCAAATGATGAAGAAGTTAGTCTTTTCCTTGAGCCAGAATCAGGCAGTCGTCCAAATAAGGATAGATTTGTATTCCTCTTAGCCTGAAGAAAGCTACCACTGGAGCCAGAACCTTTGTGAACACTCTGGGAGCAGTAGATAAGCCAAAGGGCAATGCAGAGAACTGATAATGAAAAGTCCCAGCCCGAAAACGCAGATACTTCCTGCAACAGGGCCTGATAGGAATATGAAGGTAAGCCTCCTTGAGATCCAGAGTCACCATCCAGTGATCTTTGCCCAGCAGAGGTAAAAGCTGTTGTAACGTCAACATTTTGAACTTGGGAATGTCCAGATATGTGTTGAGGATAGATAAATCCAAAATTGGTCTCCACGTGTTCCCTTTCTTTGGTACTAGAAACAGGCGAGAATAAAATCCTAGGCCCACTTCTGGCAGAGGGACCGGTTGTATAGCTCCTATTTGTAGTAGTAGAGAAATCTGTTTGTGAGCCTCTAGTCTTTGTTGAGGAGGAACGTCTGGCATGCCTTTGAAAGGAGGTAAGGTATGGAAATAAAACTTGTAACCTTGGTGTATGATATCCAATACCCATTTGTCTTGGGTAATTAAAATCCAATTTTCCTTGAAGAGTGCCAACCTTCCTCCCAAAGGTGCTGCCAGGCAAGAAGGATCTGGCAGCTGAAAAGTAGGTTATTGGGCCTGTTTACGAAAGGACTGGCCCCTGCCCTCACTCAAGACTGTGCAGGTGAACTCCATGTTCTAGGTCTGAAGGAACTCTGAGCTCTGCCCCTACCACGCCTAGATCTACCCCTAGACTGAGAATCAGAGGAAGGATACGTCCACCCCTTAGCAGGCCAATTTCTACTAAACTTTGGGGGCTGAACTTGCAAAAAATCTTTAACAGTCTGCATAGACTTAGCCTTGTCTTCCAATTTCTTCAGGACTGATTCCACAGGTGGACCAAACAACACTTCAGACTGCAAAGGAGCATCCAAAATCCTTGTCTTAACATGGTCAGATAAATTCTGATCCTTAAGCCAGGCGTGCCTGCGAAGAACTGAACCAGTGGCAGCCACCCTAGAAGAGGCCTGCACAGCATCAAAACCACACTGTAAAGAATGCTTACCCACCTGTTCAGAGACATGCACCAAATCTTGTAATTCTTTACAGTCAATGCCTTCTGCCAGAGCATCCACCTTAGATTTCAATTGTGAAAGGAGAAAATTTTGATATTTCAACATATGAAACTGGCAATTCAAAGCCCTCATAGCTAAGGTAGAAGATGTATAGACCTTCTTTCCTCATCTATCCAAAGCTCTGGCCTCTTTATCTAGAGGATACCGGATTCTTTACAACAGAGGCCTTGACCCCCTTAGGTCCTTGACTAACAGTTTCTGGGTCTGCCCTAGGACTCTTATAGAGATATTTATGAGCCTCAGGCACCCTGTAATACCTATCCGGTTTAACAGGCGCAGGAGGCAGAGAATCAGGATTAAGTGAAGCCTCTGAAAATACATCCTGCACAACATCCAGAACAGGGGGTATAGCTAAGGGCCTATGTTGAGGTAAAAACAAAAATTCCCTAAGCCTTTTCCGTGAATCAGAGAAGTCCTGACCTTCCCACTTAAAATGTTCCCTCATAGAATGAAGTGTCTCTGAAAAAGAAAAATCCTCTGGAGGAGAAGCAGGAGGAGTGGAATCTTCTGCATCAGAATCAGAATAAGGCGAGTACTCCTGCAGGTCTTCAGCCGAAGACTCTGAAACATCCGAAGCCTGCTCAAAACTTTCCAACACTGGCTCCACCCTAGGCCTCTTCTCAGGAGGGGGCAAAGAACCTATAATCAGAGTAATCAAATCTTCTGCCATTTTAAGCATGTGCTTCTTAGGCACAGACCCTGCTAAACTAGGACTGACACCAACAGAAGCTAAACCTGGCCTGCCTCTGGAAGAAGCCTTGGAAACAGAAGGAGAGGGCCTAACCACCCTGGGAAGGGAGGGGAGTACAGAAACCTGAGAAGCCCCTTCAGCCTGACCTGCCTCTTGAGAGGCCACATCCTGCAAAACCAAAGTTTCCCCCTGAGACTCCAGAGAAGCCTCCATCGGAACCACCGGTTCCACTGAAGCCTCTAAAGAACCGGCGTCCGGAACGGACGACTCATCTTGCCTGGGTTTAACCGCTTTGTCTTTGCGCTTCTTGGAAGCGGCGTGGAGTATCCGACGGCATATTATAATTGCACCGCTTTCCAAGACCAGCCTAGCACAATCTAACCTTCGCTAATAGTGCGTTTATTAAACCTAGCACAAAGCGACACCGACTACGTCGTGCTCAGGCCCCAAACAAGGAATGCACAAAGAGTGATAATCCCTATGCGGTATCTGTTTCCCACAAGAAATACAATTATTCACTTTTTCTGACATCCGGTAATACACTGAGGCAAGAAAAAACCAAAATATTCCCCAACGGGGTACTTAGCCAACTTGGATTCGTCTGAAACTCCGAACTCGAAAAATTTCAGAACGCCGAACGGCACTTGCAACGCTGCTTCTGCATCGGACCATGCGGCAAAAAAGACTGAGGATATGACGTCGGTCATGCGCATTTGTACCCTGACGTCCTGATGTCAGTTTTAAGCGCCTTGACCGACGTCAGCCTAATACTTTGGTATTCGGGCCGACCGAGGACAGCGGACTACCCATATGTAAGGACTGCAGCAATGTGAGATGAAGAACATCTCTCTGAGCCTTTTCTTTGAGTGGGAGTAGTCCTGCCTTCCCAGTGGAAATGTTCCCTCATAGTATGTAAGGTTTCCCCAAAGGAATAGTCTTCAGGGGGAGAAGCTGAGGGAATGGAATCTTCAGCATCAGAATCTTCATAAGGGGGAAAAGGAGTAATCCTGTTCCTCAGAGGAGCCTGAGGAAATAGACACTTGATCAGAGGAGGCATAATCCTCCTCTTGTCTAGGCCTTTTGTCTGGGGTGGGTTGGGAACCCCTGATTAAAGAAATCAAATCTTCAGCCATTTTAAGCATCTGTTTCTTAGGCATGGGGCCTTGAACTGGAGACTGATGTGCAGTCTTTGTTGGTTTTAGAGGAGTCTTAAGCTTAGCATAAGATTTTATGGTGAGAGTAGTCTGTCTGAAGACACCTTCTAAAACTGAAGGTGTTTCCACAGCACCGGCTTCTCCTTCTGCAATGTTGTCAGTAGGGCCTAAAGAAAATGGCTGTGTCGGCCTAGAACTCTCTGCTTGAGAATCCGAAGCGGTCTGGGGTTGCAATTCTGCGGTCACCAGGGGCTGCGTAGGTGCCTCACTGAAACCCGGAGAACCGGAGACTGTTTTGGATCTAGGCTGCCTGTCTTTATCTTTGCGTTTTTTTTTTATGCACGCCGGTAGTCGGTTGCTCCGATGGCATCGTGTAATTAAATTTCCTACCAAAGTAGTGTCGTGCGAAATCAAAGAGTCACTTTACAGTTCGCTTATTGAACCTAGCACAAAACCGACAACCAGTGACGTCGTGGTCTGGGCCTAGGCAAGGAATACAATAAGAATGAAAGTCCTTATGAGATATTTGCTTCCCACAAGAAATGCAATTGTTAAATTTTCTGACATCAGACTGAGGCAAGAAAAGGTTCCCCAATGGGGTACTTAGCTTTGAAGACTTCGGACTGAAATTCGATTGGAAAATCTCAGGTGTCGACCGACTGGCACTTGCGAACTGCTTCTGCTTCGGGCACTGCGCGGCAAGAAAGACTGAAGAAAATGGCATCGGATGCCTCTTATATACCCCTGGCGCACTGACGTCAGGGAAGAGGCGACGGCAACTGACGCCGGACCAGGAATTTGGAATTCGGGCAGACTGCGGGACCGCCTGACGACAGGATAACTCAAGTGTGATGACGGCAGCAGGGTAACACGATGAACATCTTTACATTACCTAATGTCAAGTAAGGGTTTGGTAGATATGTGGTCATTCAGACCTGGTGGTGTCGTAGCATCAGAAAACAACTGCCATCAAACTTCCTTGTAAGCTAATATACTTTTGTAATTACCCCCCTAGGGTCTATGACCACATTCTCCAAAATGGCAAATTTAAAATTATGTTTAACTCCAAACTTTTCTGTGTGTCTATATAAGGCATTATTTGCATCCTTCGCCCTGATACTACACAGGTGAACGTAAATACGCTTCTTAAAATTCCTCTCAGTTTTGCCTATGTAGTACCCTGGACAAGCCTCACATTTTGCCAAATATATAACTAATTCTGAGTTGCAATTACCCTGTTTGAAACTCAATCTAGTCTTACTGATGTTATCCAAGACTAGTCCCACATCTTCATTGATAGCAAAACACTGATCACTGATTGCACGCACCACATTTTGAAGTGTGCTTAATAGTAAAATCTAATCCTGTGTCCCTCAAACCCCCTTCCAACAAAGATTTTAAATTTCTCCCCATCTTGTGTGCAAATACAGGTCTAGGACCCAAAATATCTATCATTTCCTGGCCAACCATCAAAACATTCCAATTACTAATTAATATATCTTATTTTATTAGTATGTGGACCATATTCCAGGACACATGCCCTACTGTAAACTTTGGTAACCCTTCCACTATCTTTAAAGACGTTGTTCCTGTTTTCATCTGCACTCCTAGCTCCTAATAATGGGGAGTACTTCTTTCCCCTTTCACTTATAACATATTCTTTGACTTCTCTCATCATTTTCCAATCATATCCTCTGTCCTTAAATAGTTCAGTAATGTATCCTATTCCTTCTGTCATTTCTACATAATCAGAAGTCATCCTCACTGCTCTGATGCACTGTCCCTTAAATATGTTGTACATTAGATTTTAAGGATGATTACTGCTGTACTCCAAATATGAATTTGTGAAAGTATTTTTTCTATATATTCTGGACTTAAAACCAGCCACATCATTTGATATAAATGTGTCCAAGTATGCTACTCCTTCACTACTACTAGTTGATGTAAACTTGAGATATTCACTGCTGTTATTAATACATTCCATAAAGATGTTAAAAGAATCTTGATCGCCTTCCCATAAAATATAAATGTCATTTAAAAATCGTGAGTAACATTTAATGTTACCGTAATATTTACTCTTGAACACCACAGTTTCTTCCCAATCAAGCATTACCAAATTAGCAAATATGGGTTCACAAGCCGCCCCCAATAGGAGGGGGGGAAACTCTGGTTTGTCTAAATAGTTTGCCTTCGTAATAAATGTAATTATGGTCCAGAACTATGGACACAAGTCCTAGAACCAAACATACTCTATCCCACTCAAGATGACTATATTTCCTAATACTATATATGAAGGCTTCCATACCTTCATCTTTGGGAATACATGAAAATAGATTTATCACATCAATAGAAGTAAACAAATAATTTTGCTTCCAGATGTCAACTGGGTAATTCTTTAAAAATTCCCACGAATCCTTAACCATATGGGTAACTTTCCCATATAAATGTTTAAGCATAGTGTCAACTACCATGCCTAAAGGGAAGGTCTTATATTTACTGCCAGATATTATAGGCCTAAACGGTGGATTATTTAGGTCTAAGAATTTTTGGTATTCAAACTAGAGTGGCCAACTTGGGATATTCAACTCTCATAAAATTGTACATATCTTCAGACATTAGTCTGTCCAATAAAAATTCTTCAATATGTAAATCTATTTGTCTGTATGCAATGTTTATTTCATTTAAGGATACTATTTCATAGTTCCCTGTTCCATGCAGAATGTCATGCATTTTTGAACTATATACTAAACTGTCATAAATGACAATCCCCCCACCTTTATCGGGTTTCATTACCCGTATGGTATTGTTGGTTCTTAACCCTTTCAAGGCATTTTCTTCATCTAAAGATAAATTATGTACTAATTTTTTCCTTAAAGTCTGATTTTGGAACTGGTAAATCTGCTGTGTTACTAGCCTATCATACATCTGAACTCTAGGATTCATAGCTGGAATAAAAATGCTTTTTTTCTTTAGGACATCTTTGTTACTTTTTGATCTCCATTGTCCTTAAATAACAAAGTTAAATTTAATTTCCAAATAAATAAGTTGAATTCACTCAAACAGTCCACTAACCTGAAACATGTAGTAGGAATATATTTCATTCCTTTAGACAATAGGCTGAAATGTGCTTTATCCATTGGTAATGGTGTGTAATTATATATTCTGAAATGTTTGTAAGTAAAAATTACTCCATCATTGACAATGTTGAGTTCCTCTGCAGGTTCCTCAGTCCAAACATTCAATGTCTCTACTAATTTCTCTCTTCCCATCCTTCCTGGTGGTAGAAATTCTTCCTCCTCCACTTTCCTCCCCTTTTCCAGTCTATATATCTTCCATGCTTCCATTCCTGATGGAAACTTGAACTGTCCCTATGATTGTACTTCCCTGCATAGTCATTAGTTTTTTGATAGGTGCTACGGTAACATTGTCGCCTCACAATAAGACGCTATCCGGTTCGATTCTCAGCTAGAGCGTCTTCTGCGTGGAGACATGCGTGAATGGGCGTACCTTCTTTGAAGGTTGTGCGCCAGGGCTGGTAACTTGGCAAGTAAAAATCAACTACCAATCATTAGTGGACCGGAGTTCTGCTGTGGCAACCCCCTAACTGGGAAAAGCCGAAAGATACAACATCATCTTGAGAAGCTTTAAAATTGCTGTTGTAATGTTTGTCCATGTCTAACCCTTCCGAATGAAACCCCCCACCCCATTGATACACCAAACCCCTGTTGTACTGTTCAGTCTCTCTCAATTTTTTTACATTTCCTTTCGTGTACTTTTTTGGTTTTTAAATCTGCTGACTCAAATTGTTTCACATACAATTTCTCCCATTCCACAAACATTAAATCTCTCAGAATAATGTCATTTCAACTGCTCAACTTCATTCATAAATTTACATAGTTTCTCATCATTACATTTCAACAACAATTTCATATATTGAATGCCGAAAGAAACAACTTATTAAATTAATTCTTTACGTCACTATTCAATTCAATCCCCATAGGGATCTTAAAAAAACGTAATCCCATAGGTACTATGTTAGTATTAATACATTGGGACAAATACGCATTGTCTAACTTAATAGAATTTATAACATTTAACTTTTTCCCCAACAGATAGATCAAATCTTTTAAAGTTCCCTTTAATTTTTCTGGGTTAAACTGCTCGTTGGCATTAGCATCAGTAACATTATCAAAAGCACAATGTGTGTCAAAAAACTTTTTTAAATGTGTTTCCTTTTTCCTTTCTTGCGGATTAACACTTCTCACATTTTCATCATTCATATTAGGATAAACAGTACCTTTTTCACTGGTGCCTTTGGCATTAGTGTTAAAATATGTCCGCATGTATTGTTTTTTCTTCGGCTTTGTGCCTGTCCATTTGGCCTCCTCAGTAAGGTTACCGAAAGAAAAATCAAAAGTAAAGTCTGTGGAGGCGAGCCTGCTGTTACTCAGCTCCGCCCGATTAGATACAGCTGGTAAATCTATTCCTTCGGAGCTATGATGCCCCTTGTCCCTGACCATTGGGTATGTCTGGAGATGATGTGACCATAATCTATCCTTCCCTAGATCTTATTCCCCTTTCAACAGGGTCTGGTCTGTTCAAACAACAAGATTCAACTGATTTTAAATTAGAAAAACAACTGCTCTTTAGATTATTTCCAACTTCTTCGTTGGCCATATCACAATCAATAATGTCAACAGTGTTAGCCCCAAAAATTACAATAACAATCTAAAGAGCAGAATGTTTGTACTGAGGGACCTGCAGAGGACCTCAACATTGTTAATGGAGTAATTTTAGTTACAAACATTTCAAAATATATAATTACACACCAATACCCCTGGATAAAGCACATTTCAGCCTATTGTCTAAAGGAATGAAATATATTCCTACTACATGTTTCAGGTTAGTAGGCTGTTTGAGTGAATTCAAATTATTTATTAGGAAATTAAATTTAGCTTTGCTATTTAAGGACAATGGAGATCAAAAAGTAACAAACAATGATGTCCTAAAGAAAAAAAGCAGTTTTATTCCAGTTATGAATCCTAGATGTATGATAGGCTAGTAACACAGCAGATTTACCAGTTCCAAAATCAGACTTTAAGGAAAAAATTGGTACATAATTTATCTTTAGATGAAGAAAATGCCTTGAAAGGGTTAAGAACCAACAATACCATATGGGTAATGAAACCCGACAAAGGTGGGGGGATCGTCATTTATGACAGTTTAGTATACAGTTCAAAAATACATGACATTCTGCACGGAACAGGGAACTATGAAATAGTATCCTTAAATGAAATAAACATTGCATACAGACGAATAGATTTACATATCGAAGAATTTTTATTGGACAGACGGATATCTGAAGATATGTATAATTTTTTGAGAGTTGAATATCCCAAGTTGGCCACTCTAGTGGGAATACCAAAAATTCATAAGACATAAATAATCCACTGTTTAGGCCTATAATATCTGGCAGTAAATCTAAGACCTTCCCTTTAGGTGTGGTAGTTGACACTATGCTTAAACATTTATATGGAAAAGTTACCCATATGGTTAAGGATTTGTGGGAATTTTTAAAGAATTACCCAGTTGACATCTGGAAGCAAGGTTATTTGTTTGCTTCTATTGATGTGATAAATCTATTTTCATGTACTCCCAACGATGAAGGTATGGAAGCCTTCATAAACAGTATTAGGAAATATAGTCATCTTGAGTGGGATAGAGTATGTTTGGTTCTAGAACTTATATCAATAGTTCTGGACCATAATTACATTTATTACGAAGGCAAACTATTTAGACAAACCAGAGGAGTAGCTATGGGGGCGGCTTGTGCCCCCATATTTGCTAATTTGGTAATGCTTGATTGGGAAGAAACTCTGGTGTTCAAGAGTAAATATTACGGTAACATTAAATATCACTCACGATTTTTAGATGACATTTATATTTTATGGGAAGGCGATCAAGATTCTTTTAACATCTTTATGGAATTTATTAATAACAGCAGTGAATATCTCAAGTTTACATCAACTAGTAGGAGTGAAGGAGTATTTCGACACATTTATATCAAATGATGTGGCTGGTTTTAAGTCCAGAATATATAGAAAAAATACTTTCACAAATTCATATTTGGAGTACAGCAGTAATCATCCTAAAAATCTAATGTACAACATATTTAAGGGACAGTGCATCAGAGCAGTGAGTATGACTTCTGAATATGTAGAAATGACGGAAGGAATAGGATACATTACTAACTATTTAAGGACAGAGGATATGATTGGAAAATGATGAGAGAAGTCAAAGAATATGTTATAAGTGAAAGGGGAAAGAAGTACTCCCCATTATTAGGAGCTAGGAGTGCAGATGAAAACAGGAACAACGTCTTTAAAGATAGTGGAAAGGTTACCAAAGTTTACAGTAGGGCATGTGTCCTGGAATATGGTCCACATACTAATAAAATAAAAGATATATTAATTAGTAATTGGAATGTTTTGATGGTGGACCAGGAAATGATAGATATTTTGGGTCCTAGACCTGTATTTGTACATAAGATGGGGAGAAATTTAAAATCTTTGTTGGAAAGGGGTTTGAGGGACACAGGATTAGATTTTACTATTATGCACACTTCAAAATGTGTTGCATGCAATCAGTGTTTTGATATCAATGAAGATGTGGGACTAGTCTTGGATAACATCAATAAGACTAGACTGAGTTTCAAACAGGGTAATTGCAACTCGAAATTAGTTATATATTTGGCTAAATGTGAGGCTTGTCCAGGGTACTACATAGGCAAAACTGAGAGGAATTTTAAGAAGCGTATTTACGCTCACCTGTATAGTATCAGGAAGAAGGATGCAAATAATGCCTTATATAGACACACAGAAAGGTTTGGAGTTAAACATAATTTTAAATTCGCCATTTTGGAGAATGTGGTCATAGACCCTGGGGGGGGGGGGGTAATTACAAAAGTATATTAGCTTACAAGGAGGTTTGGTGGCAGTTGTTTACTGATGCTATGACACCACCAGGTCTGAATGACCACATAGCTATCAAACCCTTAGTTGACATTAGGTAATGTAAAGTTTTTGATAGTACAGCATTGGTAGTTTATATATATATATATATATATATATATATATATATATATATATATAAACATGTTTTTATGTAGTTTGATATGTTTAGTTAATATATATTTTTTATTATTTGTACTTTTTATGTGAAGTTGGTTGGATTAGTTATGTTTTGTCAACTTGACATGAGATAATTTGATATGAGGAAGTTTTTCTACATATGTAAGTGCGCTTTAAATCTTTTTAAAATGTTTCCAATGTTTTGGCGCCAATGACACTATTTAAACATTTTGTAACAGCTGTTGAAACGTTCTGATGAAGCTCACTTCCATGTGAGTGAAAGCGCTTAACGTTTTGTGTTATATTAAATTAATTTTATTATTACCACGGGCTGTGGTGCTTGGATTTGAGTCAGCAATTTCACCCTTTTGAGCGGAGGCAATCACTGGAGTATTACTGTGTTGGGAGAGAGCGGTTCACTGATGTTATTTTACCGCTGGTACAGAGTTTTCTCTATTATACTGAATGGGGAATAGTAGCAAAGGCTTTGGGCAGGTCAGGGTAGGTGATGTGCAGTCTTCCACTTGTCCATGTCTTTGGTGATCATTTTGACCATTTCAAAGTAGTCAACCAAATTTAACAGGCATGACCCCCCCCTCCCCCCCGAAGAAATCAAACTGTGTGGGATTGAGTGTTTGGAGGTTGCCAATGTCCTTGTTAACGAGTTCCATGATAATCCAATTCCATGGTCTTGCAGATCAGATTAGTTAGGCTGATAAGCCAATACTTTTCTGGATTGGTAGATGCTCCACATTTGTGCAAAGGGATGACAGTGGCTGTCCTTCACTCGGCTGGGACAAAGCCAGTACTCAGGCTTTGGTTGAATAGGGTGCCTAATGGTGCTGCAAGTTTCCGCCCGAGTTCATGTAGAATGCACCCTGGGATGTTATCGGGTCCCATGAAAGCTGTATTTTTTTGCCTTTGAGAGGGCAGTGATGACTTGCTCCCTAGAGATAAGGGGAGGGAGGCAGATGATGGGGATGTCCTGATTTACTGAAGGGGGGGGTCAAGAGGGGAGAAGTTTACACTGAACCTGTCTTCCAACAGGTTGGATACATCTTTGGCATTTGTGTATGTGGTGTCCTTGACCACCAGTTTGAGCAGATCTGAGTGCTTCTTTTGAGACTGCAGACATATGTGAAGACCTTATAAATGTCTTTAGTAGATGTGGCCAATTTGGACTCTAAGTTTGCTTTGGAGGATTTCACTAGTGCTCTTATTTGCTTGTTCAGGCTAAGGAGAGACTGCTTCCAAGTAAGCACCTGCTCATTCTTGGTCCTGGACTATTTTCCTTTTATTATAGAGTACATTTAATGTCCACCAGACAGGTTTACTCTTCCTTGAGGGGAATGATTTTGTCCTCTCTAGTATCCTTGATTCCATGCAGCTATATAAATGCTTGTACAGTACTTTTTATAGGTTTGGACATGTGTGCCAGTTCCTACGGAGGGGGAGGGGGCTGTAAAGCTGTTTATATCTTCCCTGAAGAGGCTGCAATCAACTTTGGAAAATTGTTTTGTTTGACCCTAGCTAAGGAGGGAGGGGGTTGGGGGAGATGGTGACTTCAAAAGTGACCACTTTGTGGTCGGATCTTAACAGGGAGGATGACACTGTAGGGATGCTGCAGTGGTTACTCATGATGGTTAATACCAAGTCCAACATATAATCACCTCTTGTAGGGGTGTTGACCAGCTGGTCCAAGGCATTTGCATTGAAGAAATCAAGAAATCTCTGGGCATTTGTGTTTTGGCACGAGTAGTTCTTCCAATCTATGCTTGGATAGTTAAAGTCACCCAGGATCAGGGTAAAGGGCTGAATCTTGATAGAATCTAAAAGGTTCAATTAGGTGGAGTGGGCATCATGAGTCAAAGTTGGGGGCCTGTAGCTAGCTATGATTTGAAAAGGGGTCTTGTCAACAGTTAACTGCATCTGGAGTGTCTCCTGTGGATCATACTGTTCGACCAGCCTAGAGGTGTATAGGCCTTTAATATATATTGCAACTCCACCTCCTTTTGCTTTGCTGCTCATGGTTTGGGGTCTGAATGTATAACAGGATGAGAAACCTGGTAATACTGGGGTGCTCTCTGCAGCTTTGAACCAGGTTTCTGTGACTGTACAAATGTCAGCATTTTCCAGGGTTAAGAATGCTTGCAATGAATGCAGTTTCATGTTTAGACCCCTAGCATTTAGCAGCATGACCTTTAATTTGCATTTTCATGAAATTTTCATGTTGGTAGTTTTGAATTCATGGCATTGTCTAAAAAAGGCATTATGGGGGAGGCAAGAGGCTTTGCCAGAAGCCTGAAGCCAAAGGGAGACAGATGCAGGCCATCTCTGGCAAAGCATCGTGGTCTGTTGATCATGTCTTCCCAGGCTGTCAGGTACTGGATCAACTTGGAATGACACCAGGAACTAAGCCAATTGTTAAAGTCAATCATTTTCTCTTTGTATTGGAGCATCATTCTGGGTGACAGTAAAATGCTGCTTAAGGCTAGGAACATACCTACCTGGAACACATACTCAACAAGCTTGATCATGTCTCTCTTCATATAGCCCAGGGAGGTATGTCTCAAGTCATTCATGCCAACATGGACTATGACAGAGTCATAGCAGTACCTACTGTTGAGAGACTTGAGTGCATGGGTGATATAACAGATTGTGGCACCTGACAAACAACTAACTGTGACTTTCTACTTAATCCAGCCTGGTGAGGGGCTACATGTGTGTGTCCATAATGGAGTCTCCTACGACCAATATGTTGGGTTTATGTTTAGGCCTTAGCGGCTGTGAGACAGGTGTGTGGACTACATGTGGTATGTGAGGTGGTGTGCATTGCAGTTCACGTGTGTTTTTGCATTGGAGGTCTCTTTTGTTTGTGTATGTTTTTGTTGAGGACCTCTGCATATGTGGCTGTGTGTTATGTAGTTGTGGATGGTGTTTGTGTTGACAACTTTCTCAGTGCCAGATATACTGGCTTGTGATCTAGATTCGTTATTTAATTGCATCTTTCACAAACTGTGTTCCTAGGTGGTAGTAGTACAGGGTTGTCCGTGCACATGAGGCAGTTGCTACACTGTCTCAGGACACCCATTACCAACCAGACTGGCAGGAGAAACCATAGGAAATTGTCCATCCACATTTTTCAGAATCTGAGAGAGAGAGAAGCCAGAGAGAGCTAAAGGGGTAAAGGGTGGAAGGTCTAAAGAGGGGTAATACTAGGTTATCACACAAGTGCTACTAACGGAACATTTGTAGTTGAAATACTTCGCTATGGGTTAAAAACAGTGCGGCTATGGTGCATGCCATGCAAACAAGTCCAAACCAGCTCAAACATGGGGTTTAAATACCACAAAAAAATAGAAGGTTCTAGGTAACACAGAAATCTAGCCAATCCTGCTAGTCCTTACTTTCTTTACCAGGCTGCGCCAGACAAGGCCCAGGCAGCCCTGCTACTCTCACTAGCAGAGGAGATAGGTCCTTACCAACACAAGACGGCTACCAGAAACACAAAAGACAAACACAAGACAACATGGTTGCCACAAACACAGAAGGCAAACAAAACAGCGCTGGATTCAGCAAACCTTGTATCCAGACTATACTACTCAATTCACGGGTAAGAAAGTACAGTTTTGTACCTACCATAAATGTAGATGTCCGATAGGTATGCATCTGCAGTCATAACATATGGGTTGTCCTGCCTCAGGCAGCCCTTGATCGGCGGATTCCAAAGTCTGGGTCTGGCCTCGGCTGATGTCGCATCTTCCCCGACGTCACAGCTGCTGGGGTATAAAGGCATCAGCCGACGCCATTTTCCTCAGTGTTTCTTGCCCCAGATGCCAGGTGCCCTCTAGGAAGGCTAAATTTGGATAAAAATTGAAAATTCCAAACAGAGTAAAACAATATATATATATATATATATATATATATATATATATATATATATATATATATACATACATACAAACAAATACACCATAATAGATTCCCCCAGCTAGCTGAAAGAGGGGTAAGCACCCTAGGAATACCACAGAGGGGAAGGCGGGTGGGTAATCCTGACTGCAGATGCATACCTATCGGACATCTACATTTATGGTAGGTACAGAAAGTACAGTTTTGTACCTACCATAAATGTAGATGTTCGAAGATCCACATTGCTGCAGTCCTAACACTTGGGTAGTCCGCTGTCCCAGTCTGCCCGAATACCAAAGTATAAGGCTGACATCGGTCAAGGCGCATTTGTCTGACATCAGGACGTCAGGGTACAAATGCGCATGACCGACGTCATATCCCCAGCCTTTTCTTGCCCCAGATGTCAGAAGACCCCAAAAAGATAAGGCCAAAACCAAAAAACACCAAACACTCCTGTACCTAAAATATGTACAATATATACAAATTTACAAAAAATAGAACCTCACCCACACAACCACCCCTAAACACAGAGGGGAAGGAGGGAGGGTAAATTGGACTGCAGCAATGTGGATCTTCGAACATCTACATTTATGGTAGGTACAAAACTGTACTATGTTCTTCATCTCACATTGCTGCAGTCCTAACACTTGGGTAGAATCCCAAAGCAGAGGTAAGGGAGGATGGCTAAACTATAATGAAGCAGGAGCTGCCAAAATGCCCTGCAACACAGCAGTGGCAAAACCAGCCCTGGATTTAGAATAGAGAGGAAGGTGGTAATGCTTGGAGAAAGTATGCACTGAACTCCAAGTAGCTGCCTCCAAAATATCCTTAGTTGCCACCCCTTAGAAATGCTGTTGAAGTGGCAGTAGCCCTAGTGGAATGAGGCCTAATCCCAGCTGGAATCTCCTTGCCATGATGGGAATAACAGAATGCAATGCAAAACCCAATCCACTTAGATATAGTTTGTTTTGACACAGGCTTGCCCTGAGAACTCAAAGCAAAAGAAACAAACAACTGCTGAGACTGCCTAAAATCCTTAGTCCTGCTTAAATAATAACGCAACTGCCTGTGTACATCTAAAGTGTGCAAAATCTTTTCCCCTATTTTGGGGATCTGCATAAAAAGTAGGCAAATGAATAGTTTGGTTTAAAGCCACACTAGAAACCACCTTAGGCATAAAGGAAGGATTAGTGCGTAATGATACCCTATCCTTATGGAAAATCAAAAAGGCTCAACCGCCATAAGGGCCTGCAATTCAGAAACCCTTCTTGCAGAAGTAATGGCCAACAAAAAAGCAGTCTTCCATGACAAGTATTTCAATTCAGCAGTAGCCGCAGGCTCAAAAGGTTGTAGAGTAAGTTTCTCCAACACAAAATTGAGGTCCCAAGCAGGAGTAGGAGCTCTCATTGGGGTCTTATATTCTTTGCCCCTCTAAGAAATTGCTTGAACAAAGGATGAGAAAACAATGGTGGGTCACAATCATAGTGAGCTGAAATAGCTGCAGCATGAATCTTAATGGAAGAGAAAGACAAACC
Source organism: Protopterus annectens (assembly GCF_019279795.1). Taxonomy (NCBI): domain Eukaryota; kingdom Metazoa; phylum Chordata; order Ceratodontiformes; family Protopteridae; genus Protopterus; species Protopterus annectens. The sequence goes on along the minus strand of NC_056749.1, from coordinate 703,554,550 downwards.
TTTGTCCAATAACTCAGTAAGATATTGAAGAGCCACACTCAAATTAGGCTCTGAAACATCCAAATCCATTGCTGCACTCCAAAATAAAAATCTCTTCAATTTTTCTGCATACACTTTACGTGTACTAGGTCTTCTGGCTTCCATAATCACATTCAAAACTTGTTGAGGAAGTTGAGACCTGCTGTGGTTCAAAACAGAATATGCCAGGCTGTTAGATGAAGAGAGTGAAGCTTGACATTGAGTAGATGACCGTCCCTCTGAGACAAAAGGTGTGGAATCAAAGGTAAAGGCCATGGAGGCTTCCTTACCAGATTCCTCAGTAATGGGTACCAGTGTTGCCGAGGCCAATCTGGAGCTATCAAAATCATCCTTGGCTTGTCTTGTCTGACCTTTAGGAGTACCTTTGGGAGGAGAGGCAGAGGTGGAAAGGCATACACATGAAGGTTTTCCCAACTGAACGAAAGAGCATCCACTTTCCAAGCTGTGTGATGAAACCTTTTCGTGCAAAACTTTGGCAGCTGGTGGTTTAGTGGAGAAGCTAACAGATCTATGTCTGGAGTTCCCCATGACACTGTCAATTTTTGAAATACATGAAGATCCAGTTTCCACTCGTGGGGATCCATGATTTGCCTGCTTAACACATCTGCTAAGGAGTTCTGTGCTCCTGGCAGAAACCTTGCCTGAAGATTTAGCTGCAAGCTGAGCGCAGTCTCCCACAAAATCATTGCTTGCCTGCATAGAGGATAAGAATGTGTTCCCCCTTGCTTGTTGATGTACCACATGACAGTTGTGTTGTCTGTTAGAATCAACACCTGCCCTGGAAGAAGTAACTCCTTGAAAGCCAGTAATGCAAACTGGACTGCTAACATCTCCTTCATGTTGATATGTAGATGCTGTAGTCTGGCAGGCCACTTGTCTTGTATCCACTTTCCATTCAGATGAGCTCCCCAAGCTATGTCTGAGGCATCTGTCGTTAGAATCTGACTCGCCTCTGGCGGGTCACAGAGAGTCCCTTGTTTAGGTGACATTCCTGAGCCCACCACAAAAATTCCTTTTGAATGCAAGGTATTATTGGAATGACAGTGTCCAAATCCTGGCAGTGCTGTGTCCATACATTTTTTAGATACCATTGTAGCTTCCTCATATGCAGTTTGGCATTGGGAAGCACCAGAATACAAGATGCCATGAACCCTAAGGCTTGAAGGACTGTCCTTGCAGTCAGCCCGGACTGAAGAGATAGTTGATGGAAGTAAAGGGAAAGATTCTTTTGTTTGTCTGGGGTTAAAAAGGCCATCTGGGCTGCTGTATTCAGTCTCACACCCATAAAGCACATGTCTTGAGAGGGTACTAGACTGGACTTTATTTCGTTCACAGAATACCCCAGGCATCTTAGCACTGCTATCACATATTCCAGATGCCGAAGAAGCTCGTCCTTTTCTTGAGCCAGAATCAGACAGTCGTCCAAGTAAGGATAGATCTGTATTCCTTTTAGCCTGAAGAAAGCTATGACTGGAGCCAGAACTTTTGTGAATACTCTGGGCGCAGTAGATAAGCCAAAGGGCAATGCAGAGAACTGATAATGGGAATTCCCAGCTTGAAAACGCAGATACTTCCTGCAACTGAGCCTGATAGGCACATGAAGGTAAGCCTCCTTGAGATCTAAAGTTACCATCCAGTGATCTTTGCCCAGCAGAGGTAAAAGCTGTTGTAACGTCAACATTTTGAACTTGGGAATGTCCAGATAAGTGTTGAGGATAGACAAATCCAAAATTGGTCTCCACGTGTTCCCCTTTTTTGGTACTAGGAACAGGCGAGAATAAAATCCTAGGCCCCTTTCTGGCACAGGAACCGGCTGAATGGCCCCTATTTGGAGTAACAGAGAAATTTGCTTGTGAGCCTCTTTTCTTTGTATAGGAGGAATGTCTGGCATGCCTTTGAAAGGAGGTAAGGTATGGAAATAAAACCTGTAACCGTGGTGAACGATATCCAATACCCATCTGTCTTGGGTAATTAAACTCCAATTTTCTTTGAAAAGTGCCAGCCTTCCTCCCAAAGGTGCTGCCAGACGAGAAGGCTCTGGCAGCTGAAAAGGCAGGTCATTGGGTCTGCTTACGAAAGGACTGACCCCTGCCCTCACCAGAAGACTGAGCAGGTGAACTCCCTGTTCTAGGCCTAAAAGAACCTTGAGCTCTACCCCTACCACGTCTAGACCTACCCCTAGACTGGGAATCATAAGAAGGATATGTCCACCCCTTAGTAGGCCAATTTCTACTAAACTTCGGAGGCTGAACCTGCAAAAAATCTTTAACAGTCTGCATAGACTTAGCCTTGTCCTCCATTTTCTTTAAAACTGCTTCCACAGGCGCACCAAATAACACATCAGATTGTAAAGGAGCATCTAAAATCCTTGTCTTTACATGTTCAGCTAAATTCTGATCCCTCAGCCAGGCGTGCCTGCGAAGAACAGAATCAGTGGCTGCCACCCTAGAAGAGGCCTGCACAGCATCAAAACCACATTGCAAGGAATGCTTATCCACCTGTTCAGAAACATGAACTAAATCCTGCAACTCTTTACACTCAATACCTTCCGCCAGAGCATCTACCTTAGACTTCAATTGTGAAAGGAGATAATTTTGGTATTTTAACATGTGAAACTGGCAATTCAAAGCCCTCATGGCTAGAGTGGAAGAAGTATACACCTTCTTTCCCCATCTATCCAAAGCCCTTGCCTCTTTATCAGGAGGAACAGGATTTTTAACAACAGAAGCCTTAACACCTTTAGGGCCCTGAGAAACAGTTTCTGGGTCTGCCCTAGGACTCTTAAAAAGATACTTATGAGCTTCAGGCACCCTATAATACCTATCCGGTTTAACTGGGGCAGGAGGCAAAGAATCAGGGTTCAGGAAGCCTCTGCAAACATCCTCTACCACATCCAGAACAGGAGGTATAGCCAAAGGCCTATGCTGGGGTAGAAACAAAAATTCCCTAAGCCTTTTCCTGGAATCAGAGAAATCTTGACCTTCCCATTTAAAATGCTCCCTCATGGAATGAAGAGTCTCTGAAAAAGAAAAATCCTCCGGAGGAGAAGCCGAAGGAGTAGAATCATCTACATCAGAATCAGAATAAGGAGGATACTCCTGCAAGTCTTCAGCCGAAGACTCAGAAGCCTCCGAACACTGCTCAAAACTCTCAAGCTCAGGTTCCACCCTAGGCCTCTTATCAGGGGGGGGCATAGAACCTCTAATCATAGTAATCAAATCTTCTGCCATTTTAAGCATATGTTTCTTAGGCAGAGACCCTGAAGAACTAGGGGAGACCCCCACTGAAGTTAACCCTGGCCTGCCTCTAGAAGAAGCCTTGGAAACAGAAGGGGAGGGCCTAACCACCTTAGGAAGGGAGGGGAGAACAGCTACCTGAGAAGCCCCTTCAGCCTGGCCTACCTCCTGAGAGGACACATCTTGTAACAGTAAAGTCTCTCCCTGAGAATCCAAAGGAACTTCTGGTAGAACCACCGGCTCCACCGAGCCCTCTAAAGAACCGACGTCCGGGACAGACGGTTCTTCCACCCTAGGCTTTGCTGCTTTGTCCTTGCGCTTTTTAGACAAAGCGGGTGTCGGAGCATCCGACGGCATGTTGTAATTACAACGCTTCCCAAAAACTAACCTAGCACAATCTAATCTTCTCTTAATAGTGCGTTTGTTAAATCTAGCACAAGAGCGACAGCCAACAACTTCGTGCTCAGGCCCTAAGCAAGGTATACACAAGGTATGGTAATCCCTATGAGGTATCTGTTTCCCACAAGAAATACAGTTATTCACTTTTTCTGACATCCGGTTAAATACTGAGGCAAGAAAAAACCAAAATATTCCCCAACGGGGTACTTAGCCAACTTTGATTCGGTCTGAAACTCCGATTTCAGAAAATTTCAGAACGCCAACCTGCACTCGCAATACTGCTTCTGCATCGGACCATGCGGCAAAAAAGACTGGGGATATGACGTCGGTCATGCGCATTTGTACCCTGACGTCCTGATGTCAGACAAATGCGCCTTGACCGACGTCAGCCTTATACTTTGGTATTCGGGCCGACTGGGACAGCGGACTACCCAAGTGTTAGGACTGCAGCAATGTGAGATGAAGAACATCTGTACTATGTCCTTCAAGGATGCATCTGCAGTCATAACATATGGGTAGAATACCATAGCCAAACTGGGGGAGGAGGTACTAAGATAAGGATGGTGTAGTTATGATCCCCTGTAAAACTGCAGTTGCAAAACCTGCTCGGGATCTGGAGTATAAAGGTAGATTGTAATGCTTGGCAAATGTATGCACGGAGCTCCAAGTAGCAGCTTCTAAAATGTCTTTGGTAGCCACCCCTCGTAGGAAAGCTGTAGTGGTGGCTGTGGCTCTTGTGGAGTGAGGCCTGATATTTTCAGGAGCTGTCTTTCCATGTAAAGAGTAGCAGAAACGAATGCAATTTCCTATCCATTTAGAGATTGTCTGTTTGGAAATTGCTTTTCCTTGCACTCCAGCTGCATATGCTACCATAAGTTGGGTCAGTTTTTCTGCTGGTTTTAGTTCTGTCCAGATAGTAGCGTAGTTGTCTGTGTACATCCAAGGTGTGCAGTAGTTTTTCCCCCCTGTTCTGTGGGTTAGGGAAGAACGTAGGCAAATGAATAGCTTGGTTCAAGGATACCCTGGATACCACCTTTGGCATGAAAGTAGGATTGGTTCTCAGAGACACTCTATCCTGGTGAAAAATAAGGAAAGGCTGCACTGCCATTAGCGCCTGTAACTCGGATACTCTTCTTGCTGAAGTGATTGCTAGAAGGAAAGCAGTTTTCCAAGATAAGAACTGTAAGTCTGCTGATGCTGCTGGTTCAAAAGGGGGTAGTGTTAATTTTTCCAGCACAAAGTTGAGATCCCATGCAGGAAGAGGTGGTTTTCTTGGAGGTTTTACATTTTTGATCCCTCTTAAAAATTATCTGAGGAGAGGGTGCGAGAAGATAGGATGATCCATGTTGTATTCTGCTGAAATTGCTGAAGCATGGATCTTAATGGAAGAATATGACAGGCCATTGTGGAACAGTTCTGCTAAGTATTCTAGGATGTGTGCTAGGTTTGCCAGTGTGACATTTGTACCCTTTGAAGCGCTCCAAATGAGGAATCTCTTCCATTTAGCTGAGTATGTCTTTCTTGTGGAGGGTCTACGAGCCTCCAGGATTATGTCCTTGACCCTTTGAGATAAGACAGTTTGGCTTTGTTTTAAGCAATTTTCCAGGCAGTCAGTTGCAGTGTTTTCAAGTTTGGATGCAGTGTCTTGAAGTTGTTCTGCGTTAGAAGTAGAGGCCATAGGGGTAGAGGCCATGAGTTCGTCCGAGACATGCTTCTCAGCAGCGGATACCAGTGCTGCCTTGGCCAGTCTGGAGCTATCAGTATCACATTTGGCTGTTCCTCTCTGATCTTCAGTAATACTCTGTACATCAATGGAAGTGGTGGAAAAGCATACACTGTTAGGGCATTCCAGTTGAAAGAGAGGGAGTCCACCTTCCAGGCTTGTGGGTGGTATACTCTTGAGCAGAATTTCTTTAGTTGGTTGTTGAGTGGGGAGGTGAACAGGTCTATCTCTGGCATTCCCCATTTGTTTGTTATGATTTTGAAGATGTCTGGATGCAGCATCCATTCGTGAGCATCCGTGGTAGTTCTGCTCAAGCTGTCTGCTAGTGAATTCCCTTTTCCTGGTACGAATTTGGCCTGCAGTTGGATGTTGAGATCCAGGGCTAGGTTCCACAGATCCATTGCCATCCGGCATAGAGGGTAGGAATGCGTGCCTCCCTGTTTGTTTATGTACCACATGACTGTGGTATTGTCTGTCCTTAGCAGATGACCTTGCTGGAGGAATGATTTGAATGCCTCGATTGCATGTTTCACTGCCAGCATCTCCTTTAGGTTTATGTGCAAATTCAGCTGGTCTTGAGTCCATAGGCCTTGGATGCACTTGTCTTCCATGTGTGCTCCCCATCCTTGGTCTGAGGCGTCCGTGGTGATGGTTTGCCTTGGATGTGGTTTGGTGAAAGGCAACCCTCTGTTGGACTGGCAGGCCTGAGCCCACCACAGGAATTCCTTTTTCAGGCATGGAATGATTGGAATCATGGTTTCTAGACTGTGCCTGCGTTGAGACCATACATTCCTTAGGTACCATTGTAATTTCCTCATATGCAGCCTGGCATCTGGGATCAAGATTATGCAAGATGCCATGTAACCCAGGGCCTGCAGGACTTTCCTTGCAGTGAGCTGAGTTTGTCTTGTCAAAGCCATGAAGTAGACTGGTAGTTGCTTTTGTTTTTCTTCTGTGAGAAAAGCCATCTGAGTTATTGTGTCCAGATCCGCACCCAAAAAGGTTATCCTTTGGGATGGCACTAGTCTTGACTTCTGGATGTTGACCGTGTATCCCAAGGCCTGTAACAGGTGTATGACATAGGCCAAATCCTTTGTAAGTCTTGTCCTGTTCTCCGCTTGTATTAGGCAGTCGTCCAGGTATGGGTAGATTTGAATTCCCTGAAGCCTGCAATGTGCAATTACTGATGCCAGGCATTTCGTGAATACTCTGGGCGCAGTAGATAAGCCAAATGGCAATGCTGAGAATTGATAATGCTCTGATCCTGCAAGAAATATGAGGTGTCTTCTGCAATCTGGTCGTATAGGGACGTGCAGGTATGCCTCCTTGAGATCTAGAGTCACTAGCCAAGACTCCTTGCCCAACATGGGAAGAAGTTGCTGTAGGGTCAGCATTTTGAATTTTGGCACAATGAGATATGTGTTTAGTGCGGACAAGTCGAGAATAGGCCTCCATTGGGTTTCTTTTCTTGGTACAAGGAATAGTCTGGAGTAAAACCCTTGGCCTTGTTCCGTAGATGGTACCCTTTCTATTGCTTTCATCTGAAGTAAATTGTTGATTTGTCTTAAAGCCTCTGGCTTCTGGTTTGGTGGAAGGTTTGGCATTCCGCTCCTTCTTGGTAAAGTTTGGAAATGAAACCTGTATCCTCTGTCTATTGTTTGCAATGTCCATTTGTCTTTTGTAATGCAATGCCAGTTGTTTGAGAATAAAGCCAATTTTCTGCCCAAGGGTGCTTCCAGTTGTTCCCTTGTAGGCGGAGTCAGAGTCAAGTCATTGTGTTTGTCCTGTGGAAGTGGATGTAGTTGCAGCTGTGGCAGTACTCCTCTGGTTGGCAGGTTGCCACTGGCGATCCCTGTAGGCACCTTTTGATTGACCTCTGCCTCTTGGGCGTCTATTCCTGCCCCTCTGTGCTTTGGAGTTGTCTGGAAAGGACCAATTCTTTGAAGGCCAGTTTCTGCTGAACCTCGGAGGTTGGACCTGCAGAAAATCCTTAACTGTTTGCACAGATTTTGCTTTTTCTTCCACTTTCTTTAGAATCTCCTGTGCAGGGGAGCCAAATAAACTTTGTTTCTCCATTGGAGCATCTAGGAGTTTAGCCTTAACATGGTCCGGCAAGGATTGTTCTTTTAGCCAGGCATGTCTACGAATTACTGCCCCAGTCATAGCTGATCTAAATGAAGCTTCCAGTGCATCATAGCCACATTTTAAAAAATGATTACTGACCTGCTGAGAATTGTGTACCAAATCCTGAAGGGCCTTACGGTCTAAAGGTTCAGGAGAAGAAAGCTTTTTATTCAGCTGGTCTAACTGTATCATATGGAAATGACAGTTTAAAGCCCTGGCAGAAAGAGTAGCAGATGTATAAACCTTTTTTCCCCATCTCTCTAATGCTCTTGACTCCCTTTCAGAGGGTAGTGGGTTTTTGTCAGTGGCAGCTGCAACACCTTTTGGGCCCTGAGAAATAGTTTCTGGGTCTGCAGCATGGGCCGTATACAAGTGGAAGTGGGAATCCGGAACCCTGTAGTATCTGTCAGGTTTGGCAGGGGCCGGAGGAAGTGAATCAGGGGCAGAGCTGACATCATTATATGCATCATCAACTACAGTTAGCACAGGTGGTATGGCTAAAGGCCTATGCTGTGGCAAGTGTAAGAAAGTCCTTAGTCTTTTTCTAGAATCAGAAAAATCCTGACCCTGCCATTGAAAGTGTTCCCTCATAGAGTGTAAAGTTTCCCCAAAGGAGAATTCCTCTGGAGGGGAAGCAGAAGGGATAGAGTCTTCTGCATCAGAGTCCTCATAAGGTGAGTATGGCCCTTCGTGATGGTCTGACAAATCAGATCCATCCGAGGAGTAGTCAGAGGAGAGAGGTTCAGGGGGTTCAGTCCTGGGCCTTTTGTCAGGAGGAGGTTGGGAGGCCCTGTCTGGGTGAGGTTGGGAACCCCTAATCAGAGAAATAAGGTCCTCAGCAAGACTGAGAATCTGGGTACTTGAGGAAGGTCTCTGTGAGGTTGTTTTTGCAGGTAAAGCTTTAGTAATTTTAGCTGCTTTAGCCCTGGAGAAAGCCTTAATAGACATAGAAGCAGGGGGCCTAGCTGCCCCACGTGCAGGAGTGGAAATGTCCAAAGGAATGGTGTCGGACAATTCTCGTGCACTTGCTTCTTCGGTAGGGATTTCTGTAGCCGACTCGGCCGGGGCTTGGCTGGCCTCGGTTGTCGGAGGAATGATTTCGGCAGAAGGAAGAACCGAGGCCTCGGTTTCAGCCGAAACGGAGACACTTGCGATAGGCCTAACCGTGGTTTCAGCCGAAACCGCGGGCCGCGAGTGTTGGTCCTTTTCCTTGCGTTTTTTGGCTAAATGCGTAGTCTGAGTCTCAGACGGCATTTTATATGTAAAAGCGGATCCAAAAAACTCTTCTGCAAACTCCGACCGACGTCTAAGAGTCCGTCGGTTGAAGGAGGCACAGGCTAAACAGGCTGATACGTCGTGGTCTGGGCCTAAGCAAGGAAGGCAGTAGGAATGGAAATCCTTATGAGGTATTCGTTTCCCACAAGTTAAACAATTATTTACTTTGTCTGACATCGGCTGAGGCAAGAAAGAGTCCCCAACGGGGTACTTAGCTTTTTAGAAGTCTTCGGTAGCTGAATCTCTGGATCTGACCGACCGGCACTTGCGAACAGTTTCTGCTTCGGGCACCGCACGGCAAGAAAGACTGAGGAAAATGGCGTCGGCTGATGCCTTTATACCCCAGCAGCTGTGACGTCGAGGAAGATGCGACATCAGCCGAGGCCAGACCCAGACTTTGGAATCCGGCTGACCGAAGGGCTGCCTGAGGCAGGACAACCCATATGTTATGATTGCAGATGCATCCTTGAAGGACATCATAGTAAAACTCACAAAAAGTGCAGATTAACCACTTACAGACAAAAACAGAACTTGCAGTATGAGCAAATAGTTAAACAGTAACGAAATACAGTAAAATGCAGTTAAACAGCAATGAATTGTTGTAGACAGCAATGGAATACACTTACAGTAATGAAATGCAGCTGATCAGTAAACTTGTTTAAAATAGTGCAAATGTGATAAATTAGCTCAGAATCACAACAGAAAAATAGCTCAAATAAAGCAGCAATTCAGTAGAATACTGTCATCAATTTAATCAGGCTACCAACAAGCAGTATCAAATGTGACAAACTAAATGCAGTTGTTGAACCCCTAAGCACATTTTTTTTAGTAAAAAGTGAGGAGAGAGAAGATAATTCAAGGTTAAGAAGCTAAAGGGGTGGGCCTTCACAACTGATCACACTGTGGTCAGTAGAATGAGTTGAAGCAATGGGGCCAAGAAGAGTGTCAAACACATTTTTATAGTAGAGGAGGGCAACTCAAGAGCCACCAAGCTTAAGACCACAACAGTTGAGCAGGTGTGTGGGGATACAAGATCAGAACAGAGATAAGGATCCAATTCACTAAGTCTAAAAAACAGTTGCACAGTTTAAACAGATATGCAGCAAATATTGTTTTAGTTAATCAAAAGTGCAGAAAACAGTTGAAAATAAGCACTTCTTTTGTAGTGTCACAGCAGGTTTTGTAGAAGAGCAGACCAAGGGCAGAAGGCCTAACTCACTGCAGCTTTGAGCAAACAAATTGGATACCATTATTAGGTTAACAAAAATTAGATTCTTCAGTATATGGCAAGGTATCCCTTCCTATTCTAAACTTAGAAAATAGCTAGAACAACAAAATGCGTGTTCACCTGCAGTTTTTGAAGGCTATAAAGTCTGAAACTTAAATGTACGTTACTATTTAATGACTTCAATCCTCGGTGACTTGACAGAAAACCAAAGATTTTGTATGCAGCACAAGATATGAAGCAAAAATCTGGACAATCTGCAAAAATCTGGGGTCCATATCAGAATCGCGAACATTCACAATGTCGAATCAGACATTGTCGACACGTAAACAGCGAAAGCGCAGAACATCGAAGAGGTAAACGGAAATCTCCATAAGGGGAGATTTCTGTCGTTTATTTCAATGTAGTGTGGTCTTGGAGCATATTTAAGTAGATTGCTCCCTGCTTAAAGCAAGTAGTTCTATTTTTTGACTGTTTATGTTTTTATTAGGTGTTCGATGTTACTGGACTTCGATGATATGGTATCAATCATATCGTATTTGAAGTTCAGTAACTTCGAGCACCTAATATAGACCAAAAATCTGGACATTTGAAAAGCATGCAAGGTAAGCATAAACATAAAAGGAATGTGTTCTAGTCTCTTTCTGACAGCACTCAGCAAGAGGTATACAGCCCCCACCTTGTATTTAGTTGTACATGGACCACATAAAGCTCCACTTTTGTGTGTTCTTGACATGAATGCTAAGATTCACCTCTCAAGCTTTGAACTCTGTGTGAATTTCTTGGTATCCATGTCTCAAACACTTAAACATGTTGAACTCAGGGACTAAATTATAATTCTCTATACTATATGATGTTTGCTAAAAAGAATGAAAAACAATGGAAAATAAAAGAATAAAGGGAAACAAAGTTACAAAGACTAAATACATTTTCCAAGAAGAACTGCATTCAGTGACTCACAAGAACATCAAATTAATTGGGGAAGGTGCTCAGGATGTGTTCACTTTCAGTTTGTGGGTTCACAGAAAGCACTTTCTGTAGCCAGAAATAATGCTCCTATATGTTAGGTGCCATACTGCATAACATTTTCCTAAAAAACAAGAACAGGTCCAGAAAGCCATTTATAAAGTCAAGTGTTATTTTATATTTAAAGTAACTTCACCAGAGGAAAGCAATATTGACTATTAAAAATAAATAAATCAACATCCTTGTCTGCAATATCAGAAATTGCAACTTATTCTTTAGAGAATTTCCATACATTGAAAAGTTTGACTTTCTGACATTATAGCAGTCTGTGGAGTAGCTATCCACCAAAGCTGGTAAGCAATGCATAATCACTGCCAGCATTTAAAAGATTTGAATTTCTTAGTGGGCGACTATAAATTTTGAACAAAGATACTGGGATACAGGCTCTGTGATGGCCATAAACTTACCCTACATTGTAAAACTGAATAGACCCTTTCAACAAGACTCAAACCAAACCAATTAGTAAAAACTACAAGAAAAACCCAGAAAAGCTAGAGTTTGCACTGTGTGATAACTTAAACCTCCTGTAATAGAGGCCCATAGGATATATGCAAAGGTTTTGGCTTTACTGGCCTGAATGCATCCACAAAGACTTAAAAAGGAAAAAGTAACAAGTCATGGACATTCAGAAGCCATACAGCTGAAACACTTGATGCCCTTAATGGGTCATTTGCATATATCCCACGGGCCTCTATTACAAGAGGTTTAAGGTAGCACATAGTGAAAAACTCTAGCTTGGCTAGGTTTTTACAGTAGTTTCAACAAGACTCAAGGAATTCCATGGAGATACTCACTTTGCTACAGAGGGTGAAGGAGGCCTCTTCATTACATTGGCTGGTGAAGGAGATCTGTTGCGAGTTGTCAAAGTAGAGTTTGAAGGGGATGGTGGTCGTTTCATAACAGGAGAAGGAGGTCGCTTTTCTTTTTCTGTTTTTTGTGCCGTTACCTAAAATGAAAATAGCATTTATTTCCATCTCCACATTACTCGTGCTGCTCATGTGAGGAAGTGACCAGAGGTCTAAACAGAAAAACAATAGACCATCACTAAACTTATTATTACACAGGAACTCAACAAGAAACACACTAAGAAAAACAAACCCCCAGATAGCAATGCTTAAGACTGAGCATGAAAAAATTAAAGTTATGTACAATTATCTACTTATCATAATGACATATAATATATTGTCTGAGTCTCTAGGACTTAGCTGTAGGCTCGTCAGCTCAACATGAACAACTTGTCCAGGTTCTGGCTCATGCCATCCTCCCATAACACACTTCACTAACTACACTTGCTATATTTCCTGATATATAGTGCCAGAGCTCAACACTAATGTAATGAACAGGATGAACTTGGATCATCTAGCTCTATCATTATAGTAAATACATAATTAACATCTAAAGATGATGTAGTCCATTCTCTTTAATCTCTAACAGAGCGTCTCACACATGACCGTTTGGGTGGTCAACAAAGTATCCCACTCAGTAAGGTGGCCCCAAATGAAGACTGCTCCCTTGATATGACATCCAGCTTTTAGTATCTTGCAAAAGTAGTTAGAAGTGCCCAAGTTGCAACTGTGCAAATGCCATCTATCAAAACATTTGTAAAGAAGTACTTCAAGACAGCCAAGGCTCTAGTAGAATGAGCTTTGGAGAAAGGTGATTAGCCATATTTTTCATAACAAAATTTGATGTTCAGTAAATTATTTTGTCAGAGTCAGTACAACGACGTTTGTCCAGGTATGTTAATGCAAAGAAAACAAAACTGATGGTCTTTTCTGAACTGCTTAGTTCTATGCAAGCAAAATTCAATTGCCTGTGGACATCTACACAATGCAAGATATACCCCTTCCTCCTTCACTGCAGTAATTGGAAATAAAAAGACAAGAAGATGAATGGAAGCCATCACTGGGGTAAAGAATGAGTTAGAGCGCAGCATTACCTTTTCTTTATGAAAAATCAAGTAGGGGATGACAATACACAAAGCCTGAAACTTGAACATTCTTCTGTCTGATTTAGTTACTATGAAAAAAAGTCTTCCAGGTTAAGAACTTTAAAGTAAAGAATAATATGAATAAAAATAAAAAGAATGCTTTACAAAATTCAAGAAATAAAAACATCAATCAGGCATATAAAGAAAAAATAAGTTTTGAACTGCGAGCAATATTTATACACGTGTGAACACTTACATGATTCTGCTACTTACAAAGTAGTTAATTATGAGGGATCTATATTATTTCATTGAAGTTTTACTTCTGCGAATACCTAATCATTGATCCCTTTGCATCGAACATCCATTCATTCAATGTACAAAGTAGCAAATGATTTTCATAGGGAAGGGAATTACTTGTCCACCACAGCAATCATCACACACACTACATTATTTCAACCCCCCACCACCACCAACCCACGCACCCACGTAGACATACCAACTCAAAGATCACATTACAGTGGGGAAAAGGGCACATTTCTAATGATGGCCAACTAATTCCCTTCCCTATAAAAACTATTCACTGATGTGAACATTTAATGAACAGATGATAGAAAGGGGTTGATAATTAGGTATTCACGGAAATAAAACTTCAGTGAAGTAATACAGACCCAATTATGAGATGTATGAACAACCTGTGTCCAACTTTATGAAATGAATAGGTAAGGAAGATTGTTTAGTTCTTTTTTTTTATAAAGACTATACTGGAAAATTCCAAACTGAGTGTTACTGCATTCGCAAACTTCAAAAAGACTTTAGCAGTGAGATGGTGTCCATCTGCATCACTGGAATCCCAATGTCAGGAATGAACCTGAGCTGCCAGAAGAGCAGACTGCGGAGATGTGTTGAAGCACCCTAAAGGCCAGCTTTGTTATCCTGAGGGGTGGGGGGGGGGGCTAATGCCTGAGTGACCTCAGGTGAAGACCAGGAGCCTCACAGGCTATCTCAGGTTAAACAAAGGGATGATGTCCTGATATCACTGCACTAGCAAGCCTCCATAGCTAGGGTGATTGAATGGCCACAGTGAGTACGATAGCTCCATAGCACCATGCTCATCATTCTTGGTCTCCCCATTGGATCCCTCATTCTTCCAGGCCTAACAATGACTCCTGTTGAGGTTAAGGTCAACTTCTTCAGAAGTCTGGAGGCTCACCCAGTGGAGGGTTACATCCAGGATATCCAGCAAGACTTTGAATTGAAAGCAGACTTCTTTGAAAAGGTTACCAAGGCAATGGATGAGGGCAAAACAGTGCATGCTGCCTACCTTGACCTGGCAAAGGCATCTAATACAATACCGCAAGCAGGCATTGTAAAACTCACAGATATAGGGATAAACCCCTATGTTATGTACTACTTAGCTTTCAGATAGTTAGGATGTGGAGACCACCTCCACAAAGAGGTCAGCCAGTAGTGAAGTCTCCTCAGGGCTGTTTGCTTGCTCTTGCTCCATTTTAGCATCAGCTTCTCAGATGTCAAGGCCAATGTTAAGGTTCTCTGGCTGACCGAGTTAGCAGATGATTACAAACTAGGAAGAGTCAGAGAATAACCCCCCCCCCCCCCTAACACAGACAAATGACTGGTGCCAAAGCCACAGCTTGGAACTCAAAGCCAAGAAATGCATCATAGTACTTTTTGAAATAACTCATTGATAAGAGTAGAACCAGTAGTAGGTTTTAGGATATGTATGTAGATAGTAACCTGGCTTTAGACCAACATGTGTGTTGAAGGTAATAAGGAAATTATTCTACACTGCACAACTTATAAACAAGGGCATGGCATGGAATCTAGGTCCAAGGAAATCATTGTTCCACTGTATTCGGTCCTCATCAGGCCCATCACTGAGTACAATGCTTCCTTTGGTATGTACCTAGCCAGGCAAACACAGCAACTGAAATGTCCTCAGAGGTTGTTCACAAAAAATAATACAGGGTATGAACACCATGTCCTATGCAGATTGCCTCAGAGCCTTCTCTCTACTTCCTACAGACTGTTGAGGTGCAATCTTTGGCCAGCATACAAGGCATCCTTGAATCTCATTATGATGGACCTCTTGCATATCCACAAAACAAACAGTATCGGAATTACTTGATATAGGGATTTTGGCTTTGCTTGTGATATAAATGGGACACACTGGTGGGACAGGTATGTGTCTCACAAAATTCCCCTTTTCTAGAAAAGGCTTCCCATCCATGTGAAGCAGAGCTCTTTCCTAACACTATTCAAGAGAAACCTGAACCAGTGGATGGGAAATTGGAAATACACCCCAGGTCTAATGGGCAAAGGCAGTCTGTCAATCTTGCCCTAGCTGACAAATACCCCTTAAAATAACACCCAAGGCACAAACTTACAGGATACAATTGGGATGCCTGGCTAGGCTTATAAAGGCCCCCGTGGTTATCGTCCTGGTATACACCAATGAAGCTATATTAAATCTGATGACAGCAGGGCTTCAGCCAGTAGTAATCTGTATACGTTGCATGCAATAACAAAGTAATAGTCTAAAAAGTTTGTGCAGTTACAGGAAAACACTGGTCTTATTTTACACACTGATGAACATCTACAAAACATTAAGATTCTTTACTCATCAAATGACAAAATTTAGCTGATATGCTTGTTCACAGTTACTATAGGTGTGATACTCAAGAAATTGTTTGTCAAAGGCTTATACCAAGTGGCACAATGCTAAATGAAAAGAATAAGTGTTTAAAAATTGCTAATCAATTTAAAAGTATTAACAGTCTTAAATTTCAAGTACAGGAC
Source organism: Protopterus annectens (assembly GCF_019279795.1). Taxonomy (NCBI): domain Eukaryota; kingdom Metazoa; phylum Chordata; order Ceratodontiformes; family Protopteridae; genus Protopterus; species Protopterus annectens. Next base: position 703,538,756 of record NC_056749.1, on the reverse strand, counting down.
AATTTTACTTGCGTGTTAAAGTAATCTGAATATGCTCTCAGATGCCCCTGCAACCTTTATTATACTGTTGAGACCAAGAAAGTTTAAGCTTAACTTGCAACAGTATTTGGGAGAAGGGCAATAATGTGAAAAGTCCATTTAACAAGCACTTTAGTGTTTATTGTAAAAGGCAGATGTTTACTACAAGCTTTTATATTACTATGGGTTACATCAAAGTTTACTGGTGTCAAATCAAAACAAAACATGCTATATTCCACATGGCTGCTGCCACCTTTTCAAATGCCCAAAGTGGGATTTTTTTTTTTTGGAAACTTGAGATTTTGCAGAACAAACTATACCCATGAGAAGTGCAAAGTACTAGGTTTCCATTTTTGTCAAAGAATTAAGAGTTTTCCTTGTTGTTTCAACTCCAATTAAGATGATTCAGACACACTTTTATTGTTTTATGGAACTATAAAGAGGAACTGCAGGAAATATTTGTTGCTTTGCGTCTCAAGACATTTGCCATTTTTCATGCATTTTTCTCAGGACACAACTGCCCAAATAGGGAAGGTCTTGCATAAATAGGGACAGGAGGTAAGCGTAATACTGCATCATGTGAGAACATGCACTTTAAAGTATAAAACACTGGCACCAAATATTTTAGCAAAGAAAAAATTAGAAATTAGTGCTTGCTCACCTGTCTTGCTGTTTCCAATGGCTGTTTTACATTTAATGTTTGTGCTTGCTCTGTTTTATAACCCTTAAAAGGTTTTGACAAAGTGTTATAGGCTGTTTTTTTTTCTTTTGGTTTTAATGAGTTTGCTACTTACTTTATTTTTATTTTATTCTTCTACATGGATGTTTGTGTAAGAACTGCAAGTCTCTTGAAAAAAGCTGGTTCAAAAGTGGGCAAGGTAAGCTACTGCTGTACAAAAATGTAAGACTACATAGAGGAAGCAGACTGCAATGAAATGCCAATGAAGATTCCTCTAAGAAAAGCCAAGCACACTTTTGAGAGATGTCCACAATTACTGATGTCCCAGAGAAAAATGGATATAACTGACAGATACAAATTTGATTAACAGGAAGTGGATACCGGAATCAGAGATGTGAGATAAATGATCTACAGAGCAGGAAATGAAAAAGGATCTAAGTCCCTAAACGTTGACAACACTGCAAACTTATGCCACTTCCCTTTACAAGCCTCCCTGGTGTTGGGGCTCTCGGCAGAGGTAAGGATTCTGCAGACCCTTGGATGGCAAGCATCATTCCTACTCATTATCAGAAGTGGAGAAACCAAGCAGCTAGACAGAGGATGTGAAGGTCCAGGAGAGGTAAGGCAAAGGGCAACTCAGCAGTGTTTAGAAGTGTGTCAAGCAAAGAAGCCTCCCAAGATGACGAGGCCACAAGAGGGGGAGCCATAACTGCACAGACCAAATGGGAGCTATGAGAATGGGCTTGGACCTGCTGGCTTCAGCTTTCCATATAAGATTTGGGATCAGTGGCAAAGGCAATCAAAGTCCTGGGGCAAATCTCAGACTACAGCATTCCTAGGCCATTGCACCAGAAAGACAAAGAAGGAAAATATACTGCTGCACTTTAAGTTGTTTTTAGGATGCAGAAAGTTCAGAGAAAGACTTCTGCTGGGAATGGATGATTCTGACAAGTTTAGAGACCACTCATGAGGGACCATAAAGCAGCTACTCACCGTACGCCAGAGAACTGTCCTGAACCAGAATGCTTTGACAATATCACCCATTCCCACACTCCCAAGGTGTCTCTGCAGAGTGGTAGGACTAGGTTCCTCTCTACTTGTTTATGTAAAACACCACAGACACGTTGCAAGAGTTTTAAAGTGCCTTCAGTGTGAGAAGTCCAACTTTTACCTCCTGACATGTTTCTGTGCACGGTGACATCCTGTTGTAACCATACTTACTGGATTGTCCTTCCATGACAATGCCTCCCAATCCAAACACTGAGGCTTTCATGGTGAGGGCCACCATGGGGAGAGAGAGCAGGGGTGTGTGCATCCACCAAATGAAATTAAATTTGTAAGATCATGAGATCCTAATCTGAAAGGAGAGACTGCCTTGAGGTGTGGGACTCCTGCATTTGAATTGCCTGCTGCACACCCTCATGTGGAATTTAGTGTGGGAGACTAACAAAATGGGAGATGTAATCAGTCCTCATACTTAAAGGTGTGAATGAGTTAGTAATGAGATTTTTTGCTGAGTGGCATCACCAGGTTCTCATGACAGACAGAATTCCCTTGAAGTAAACAGATTCTGCAAAATGACCATATGTGGGTTGCACCCTAAGAATCTTAAATTTTTGTGAGGGCTTGAACTGCAAAGTCCAGTGATAGGCATGATCAGTAAAGAATCTATTGCATTTCAAAAGCTGCTCCAACACTGGTGTGGTCAGGAGCCAGATATCTAGATGCAGGAAGACAACAGTTTCCTGCAAACTCCGGTGAGATGCCACCATGGTCATACATTTGATGACACCATATGAGCTGTGGTGAACCAAAAAGGAACATCCCGAAAAGTACAACTGCATAAGTAAACTTACTATACCGGTAGATGCTTGAGTGATCACTGCTGTAGTAGCTTTAGCTATATGGGCTATATACTGCATATGGTATAATAGCCATCCAGCTTCCAAAGTTTCAGGGCACCTTCCACACACCCAAACCATTAGTGAGCTTGAGCTGAGCTGACTAAAACATCAGGTTTGGGCACCAAGCCCTTCAGATCTTTCAAACCAACTGAAAGAGGGAGCGTAACCCTCGACAGGGCATTTCCAGTAAAAGAAAAAAAAAACAAATATGTCCACACATCAGCATAAAAGGCATACAAAAGCAAGGGGGTGGAGGGAGGGAGCAGCTACTGTAGCAGTCAGCATTCAAATATCTGTTACTGTAAGTTTACTTATACAACTGTATTATATTCCTATGGATCACTGCTGCAGGGGCCTTAACTATAAGAGTAGATTACCATGGTTTAAAATAATTGGGAGATATAAGGGAAAATCCTGGAGACCCCCCCATAGCTTGGTCCTTGAAAATCCTGTCCTAGACCTGGAGAAGTACTCTAGTTTATAGTACTTTGCAAAAGTATTAACAAAGGACCACGTTGCTGTTTCTACAACCTAACCCTTTTGAAAAACCCATAGATAACCGAAGGCCCCAGTACACTGCGCCTTGACCCTGCCTGGAATACGTTTATTGTGGTCTGAATAAGAAAATGTAAAAGCCTGAGACAACAATTTGAAAACAGTTTGCTTTGACGCTGATTATTTCTTGCGAAGGTAAGAAAAAGCAAACAGCTGATCAAAACTTCTAAAAGATTTTGGTCTGTCAAGGTACCACTTCAGTTGTCTGACATCCAAGGTATGAAGTACCTTTTTTCCATAATTTTTGGGTTCTGGAAAGAAAAAGTACAGTTGCAGCAGTTCCACTTACCTGTAAACAGTAGATGTTTGCAGAACACACTTGGCTTACTGACATATGGGTAGTAGTGCTCTGCTACCCTTCCCCATGGCAGCCAGACAAAATTCAGAACTCTTCCTACTGCCTGACTGCGAGGATGAAGAAGCAATCACTTTGCAAGACCAGGATAGCCAGCCACACACACACACACCTCAGTTTTCTAGGGTCTAACAGAAGAGCAGATGGAAATACAAGCTTTGCAAACACCTACTGTTTGAAACCAAAAAACACACATACAACAAAAAAAGGTTACTGAACCAAAACAAAACAGCAGCTCTAAAAAACAACTATATACACCCAACAAAAGGGGGGTGGAGAGAGGGTACAAACATCTACTGTTACAAAGTTGAGCATACACAACTGTACTATGTTCAACAAACACACTGCCTTAATGGCATATGGGTAAATAAATTAGAAGTTATGTACTCACCATAACGTTCCATCTGAGTAGGTAGCTTCATTTGTCTGCAACCTGTGGGTCTTGGATCCGATATCGGATCCGAGCCGGCAACTTGTTTCAAGCTAATGGATCCGAGCTCCTAGCTCCTCCCTTCACCCATAATGCCATGCTAACCCTCCATGACCCCAGATCTAGTTTGCCGCGCTTGTGGATAGCTGGATCCCCTTGAGCTCAGCAAGTGAATTGTTAGATAAGTTTATATTTTCTGTCAAACTTTCCTTTTTTCTTTCAAATTTTAACGTTTGTAAGTGTTGGGTACCCTTTAGTATAAAAATATTTTTCTTTAATTAGTTCCCTCCCTTCGTTTGGTCGTTAGTGAGTGTGTGTGTGTGTTGTGTTTTTGGGGCCTGTGTGTTTGTGTAGTTCTACCTTTTAAGTATGGCTGAGGCCCCAAAAGCCATTTTCTCACCTGGAAAAAGGCCCTTGCTAAGCCTGCTCCGGATCTAGAAAAAGCATCCTATTTGTAGTACTCTGCATGTATGGAGGAACAAGTTGCTGCCTCTAGAATACTTCTACAGTACACAGAAGAAAAGGCTGTGGTGGAATGTGGCTTTACATGAATACACCACTCCATGTTGCATGTAACAATAAAAAAATACCAGAGGACAACCAATATGCAACAGACTTCTTACAGAGACAGTGACACTTATTTGCCACAGGAAAGGATAAAAAGCTTTTCATTGTGTTCCTAAAGGGCTTTGTTCTGTCAAGGTACTATCTGAGCTGTCTATGTCATCCCAAGGTATGAAGTATCCTCCCTCCTTTATTCTTAAGTTGTTGAAAGAACACAGGGAAAATGATGAACACAGAATGAATTCTGAGACCACTTTCAGGATGAAGTGCGTGACACAACCACATTGCTATGAAAAAATCAGATGAAGTTGTTCCACTAAGAGAGACTGCAGCTCAAAAACTCATTGAGCAGATGTCACAGCAATAAGCAAAACAGTTTTTCACTTTAAAAACTTGAGATTAACATGAGCTGCCAGTTGAAAAGGACGTAAAGTAAATTTTTCAAAAACATAATTTAGGTTCCACGAATGACAAATTTGTTTGCAAGGGAGTCTCATAAGCAATACTCTTTCAAGAACTGCTTTATCAAGCGAGAATAAAACAGATGAGGATCCACTGGCAGACAAACAGATGGCTGCTAAATGCACCTTATTGGAAATATATAAGCACATCCTGAAGTAGCTCACACAAATATTTCAAGGTCAGAGGAATATTAAACTCAAATGGACCTTCTGCTTCTATTAAAGCACCAGTAAGAATACCTCATCCATTTGTAAACCTAACAATTTCTAGTAGCAGGATTTCCTGTCGCCTTTAATACCGGTTACATGTCCTTATTAAACAAATACCTAAATTGATTCAAGACTGAATTATCCAGACAGTGAAGTGAAGTTACTCTAAATTGGGGTACATCAGTTGCCCGAGACTGTGTGAGCACATCTAGTGTGTGAGGAAGTGTGGTGATTGCCCTTGGCCAATACCATTAACAAAAAGGACCAGGATTACCTGGGCCAATAGGGGTTTACCACAATGATCCTTGGCATTTCCCTAAAAAATTTTAGAAGTACCCTGTGAATCAGTGGAAAGGGTGGAAATGCATAAAAGAACATTCCTGTCCAAGGGAATGAGACTGCACGTGTCCTCAAAGCATGGCTGCAAGGATGTCTGGAACAAAATTTCTCCAACTGTTTGTTATGAAAGGAGGCAAACAGATCTATATGAGACATTCCCCACATCAGAAACACCACTGTCTTGAGCTTTCACTCTCGTGCAGGTCTGCCTAGGATTTGCTTAGCATGCCTCCCACAATGTTCTACTGTGATGGAATGTACAATGCCTGAAGAGTAAGAGAATACACAGAACCAGTGCCAACGTGCACAAAGCTTATACTCCCTTGTTTATTGAGGTACCACAACACTGTGATGTTGTCCATCACCACTAGAAGAGGACCTGGAGTCCAAAGGTGGAGAACTTTCAAGGTGTGAATCACTGCCAACATCTCCTTGACATGATGTGCTTTTTTGTGCATCCTTGGATACCCAAGTGTCTTGCACTTGCATCCCCATTGACAGCTCCCCAGGAGAATTCGAACAACAGCTCCCCAGGAGAATTCAAACAAATCTCTTTGGACAGAATGTACTGGCCACTGCAGGGAAGAAAGGAAGCTCTGGACTGATATTCAACGGATCTCTCCACCACTGTAATGCTCATCTGATGAAGGGGCAGCACTGGCAACTGGGATTCTAGGGAATGGAGATGTTGGGTCCAAAAACTGCAGTCATAAAATTGAATTTTTCTCATGTGAAGATGCAACAGTGGTATCATGTGAATCAGACACCATCAGTCTAAGAACTTTTAGGACTTCTCTTGCCGAGTTGACATTTCTCTTGGAAAATTTCAGAAACACCATCAAGCACAACAGGGACCATGTCCTGGAGTAGAAAAGTCATTCTCTTGTTTGAGTTGATCAAGCACCCCAGAAAGACAAGACCTTGAACGGGTGTCAGACATGGCTTCTTGACTTTCAACTTGAACCCTAGGTGAGAAAGCATGTTTGAGATTATCTACAGCGAATCCAAACACATGGATGCAGACTCTGCACAGATCAGCAAGTCATACAAGTACAGTAAAATGTGAATGCCAAGAGTATGACAGTGGGCCACTATTGGAGCAAAGCATTTGGTGAACACTTGAGGTGCAGTGGATAGCCCAAAAGGCAATAAAGAAAACTAATAGTGAGAACCAAATTCTCAGATATCTCCTGAAGAGATGAGCAATGGGGATATGATTAAGGCATCCTTCAAAATCCAAGGTCACCATGAAGTAGTTAACTGGCAACATACGAAGCACTGTCTGCAGGGCGAGTACCCTGAACTAGAGACCTTGACTGGCATATTAAGAAAAGAAAGGTCCAACACTGGCTTCCACAACTGCTTTTCTTTGGGAAGTAAGAAAATTCTGAAGTAGAACCTCTCATTTGTTCTGAAGGAGGGGGTTGGGTTCTATGACCCCTAGGTTAAGAATTTCCTGGATAATAGGAGGAAATAAAATCTGGTCTGGCAGATGAGGGAGAAACCCCCTGAATGGTGGCAGGTGGCATTTCCACTGCCATTTGTAACCTCTGCCAACAATGCTTAGCATGCATTTGCTGGAAACCACTGAAAGCTAGGCCAGGCTGCCTTGTTGAAAGCTACTTTGAAAAACAAGGCAACCGATGGGTACTTGATAAAAGGGGGTGCTGTGGCTCAACACAGTCATACGTTGGCAAGAAACACAAGACACAAACTGGAAAAGACAAAACGCCAAAGCTGAGCATAGAAGTTCACCAAAAACTTTAATGATTGGCGCTTTCGTCAGTTTAAAAACAATTGGACTTCATCATATAACAGTTAGTCATTCAATCTTTTACAACAAACACACCTCCAACGGTCATACGTTGGGTGGGGAGGTATCCTTTTTGGAAAATAATTCTTCTTATTCAGCTTGGTGGAGTTGTCTTACTGCAATTTCCTTTTACTCCCTTATTTCTGGTTCGAATGGGACTTCTGTTTGTTAGGCCTCTGAAAGTTAACTGCTTAAAGGGAGAGAACCTGGGAACATAGAACATTTTTGACACTCTTTGCATCAATTTACCTCTGTCATCCCAATGTTTAAGGGTCTGACTTGCTGCTGTACCAAACACACAATCAGAATCAAGAAAAGCACTCAATATCTCATTTAACTCAGACAAATTCTGTGAGAGAAATGAAGCATCCTATGAGTGCAACCAAGCATCCTGTGAGTGCAATCACCACTGACAATGTGGCATTTCTAGAAACAGTATCAACCCACTCCAAGGCACTTTTAAGGCACATTTTGACACCTGACAAACATTGAAGACAATATTTTTAGCACAGACCTTTTGAGCTGCAAAAAACAATGCAGCAGAGTAGTCTAAACTATATCTGCATCTCAACACAGACTTCCTCATAAATCAACTGTAAGTTAACACTTTAATGGCTAACTTGCTGGATTGCACCCAGTTTATTTCCCAAAGACTCTAGCTTCTTGCCTAGTTTATCCAGAGGGACTGGGTTAGAAGAAGACATGACTATTAGCAGAAGTCTGTGGGTCACCAAAGCAGGTTCCACAAAGGGGCTTGGAGGACAAGCATATCATAAATTTCTTAAACACATTCTTAAGGAAAGACTCAATAAAGACAGGTGAATTACAAGCTTTCTCATCCTTCAACACTGAGATTAATAGGGAAAGGTTTCAATGTCTAGAACCTCATCCATCAAGAGAACATAAACCCTGTTAATCCTGGGGACAGCTGCAGACAGCTCCCAGATGAATACTTCTCTACATCTAATAAACAATTGGGAAAAAGAAAACATCTGTTTGGGTATCTGTTTGTCATCAGAGGAACCAGACTGATCTGACTCAAGACAGATAAGAGTCATTACACACAGAATAGCCTTCAAAAGAAGGATCCTTAGCAGACTGAACAGTGGAGGAAGCACTGGCATTACTCATAACTTGAGTATGCACCTCACAGTCAACTGTAACAATGGATGTAGTCAGAGCTATCATCTCAGATGAAAGGTCGGAGACTGCTGTCCTACTACCTGGTGGGTCTTCTGTCTCTTTTTGGCATACACAACACTACTGGGAGAATCCTCTAGAGGGTGGGGGTAGTATTAATATTGGCAAAAGATTATGCACCCCTGATTTCCCCTGCATCTAAAGAAGCTAGCCAATTCAATACCAAATGCTAGCAACACAGTAAGAAGATGGACTAACCCCACTATTCTACCTCTAAATACCAATCTAAAGACTATTTGGATATAGTTCTGAACACTGCACTGAAAAAAATGACATTTTCAGTAACAGTTCAAATCATAAAATACATGTACAAAGTCCCCAAATTTTTGGGGAGGGGGCTAGTTTCAGTCTAAATGAATGGATACAGCCTAAACAGTATTAATCAATAAAAATCAAACTGATGAAAAATTCCTGTCAGAAGTGTTTAACATACAAAACAGTGCCAAAAACAAACTGAAGCATTTTTCTGCAGGGTTACTATTCTAAAAACTGCGCTGAATAAAACGACTGTTCCTGTAACACAATTCCAAGACAAAATACAGGCACAAAAGATCCTGGATATAGCCTAAAGCAGTATTACACAAGAAATAAATAATCGGATGAAAAAATCTTGGCAGAGATGATTAACACAAAAAAAGGCACCAAAATCGCAGTCTAAATGAAAACAATCGTGTAAATATTGTAATCATATTTAATCACCTCAAATAATCATACCTCCAAAGAAAAAAATGTAATATCAAGTTTTCCTGTCAAAACTTCCAATTAAAGCTTTTAATCAACAGATCTTACCGTGCTAGTCAAAACAGAAGTATATACAAAATTTCTAATCAGGAAAAAAAAAAACAGTCAAAGCAGCAGAATACACTATTCAAGTAGTGAAAAGGAGGTTTCTTATACGAGTTCTGCAGCTGATGTCACCCAGTTTGAAAGAAGCAAATCCCAAGAGGTCTTTCTCTGACTGTGGCATAAGAAAACAAAGGGTTCTGTCTGGAAAAGTGAAGGGCTGTCCTGATCTTGCCAGGTGATTAGTTCTTCACTCTCACAGACAGGTAGTGGGAGGAATTCTAAGCTTAGACAGACTGCCAGAGGGATACTAGCAGGGCATTACTACCTACATGCCAGTAAGGTAGTGTGTCTGTCGAACATTAGGGAGATGACTAGACTGGCTTAAGGTAAACTTGGATACCACTTTTACACATAACAGTACTATTAGCTTTCAAAGAAACTCCATCTCTGAGGATAGGTTAAGTATGACCCACCATGTAAAACCTCTTTCAAAAACATTTTCACATAAGATTGCTTTGAAAGAGGGGGATCCATGGGCAGATACAAGGAAATGACTGACAAAAGAATCTCGACAGAGAAGTAAACAGTTTATAGGATAGTAATTCACAAATACCGTACAAACAAGATAAACACTCGCTCTGAATTGGTGTTGGTTCTTTTGTTGACACAAAGTAGAAAACATTTTTTCATTTGCTAATGTATGATTTTCTAATAGCAGTTTTTCTTGACTCCATTATTACCTGTTGCATGTCCTCAGAAAAAAGGTGCCTTAAAGGCATTACGAACCTATCATCCAAATAAAGGGACCCTCAAAGAACAAGAGGAGAAGCAATTGCAGAATGCTAAGCAGAATAAAGAATTACCTCAATAGTATGCATGAGTTTAGTAAGACTGCTGTTAAGCAACTGATTTTTGATAATACCAGAGCATACAAACTTTTAGTTCAACAACTCAGGCAACAGAAAATAGAAAGGGTTGTCACCAAGCTTAGGGAGCCTGTAACAAGGAAGATAACAGATCCTTCAGAGGTACTAGACATATTTCAGAAATTTTAAGAAAGCAGATAAATATGGATATCAAGAAAAGGTACAAATGGAAAAGTTTATGGAAGAATTAAATACACCAAGGTTAGAGGTAGATGAGGCTCAGTTACTAACGGTTAGTGGAGATGAGATAAAAACTGTGATGTATAACAAATTTACAGGAAAGTCCCCAAGGATAAATAGTACTCCTATGGAAGTTTGGAAGCTAGTAGGAAAAAAAATGACAAAGACCTAGAAGGTTTTGTTTAACAGTATCTTAAGAGGAGAAGTACCACTGTTCTGGAAGAAACCAGTGGTAGCTGTAATATCTAAAGAGGGTAAAGATCCATCAGATCCAGCATCATTTTGGCCCATTGCAATCCTAAACCATGATTATAAAGTATTCTTGTCCATAATGGCTAAAACAATGGCAAAAGTAATGCCAAAACTGATATGGATCAATGTGGTTTTGTGGAAGGGAGGCAAACATCTGACAACATTAACAGAACACTGATGATCTAGAGGGAAGCAGAATGTAAGAATTTTCCATTGTTGTTGAGTCTTGATGCAGAGTAAGTTGGGACTTCATGAGCAGGGCAATGGAAGCATTTGCATTTCCGGAAAAAAAATATACGGTTGATTAGGAGGCTATATGAGGGATTGGAGGTGAAAATTAAAGTGGGTGGGATCCACTCCAATAATTTCTGTTAGAGCAGAGGAACCAGGCAGGGGTGTCCTCTTTCCCCTTTATTATTTGCATTATATTTGGAACCATCTGCAAAGAAAATAAGGGACTCAGAAATTCAAGGATATAATTGGTATGATAATCAAGAAGAGCTACCTTTATTTGCAGGTGATACTATTTTATACCTGACAAAACCAAACAAAGCCATTACAGTATTGTGGATCAATTTGAGATGGTTTCAGATCTTTTCGGGATACAAAATTAATGAAGCTAAAACAAAGGCAACAGCAGTAAATTATGTACCCACACATGAACTGGTCCAGGAATACCCATATTTACGGGGACATGATAAAGTTAAGTATTTAGGAATATGGACTAAAATGATTTTAGTGTGGCAGCTAAGGATATGTGGGAAGAGACTAAATGAAAGATGATACAAAAACTGAGAAAATGGAAGCTTTTTTATGTGGATATGGAAAGTAAGATACAAGCAGTTAAAATGTTTAGTCCTTTTAGTCTTATACACAGGTCAGGCATATTGCAACTGCAACTTAAGATTACATGTATCCTACATAATTGGCAGTCGTACAGGAGTTGATGAGCATAAAGCCAAGATCCTGGATATGTAAGCGAGAATTCCCCGTCTTCACTGAAAGCAGAATGGGAATGGATTAAGATCTTGAATTGGGACTGCAGTAAGACCATCATTCTGGAATAGTCAATGTCAACTGTTACACTTTGACTGTAGGGCACCAATGTGGTATTTGGGGAGTAACAATGAAGAATACTGCTTAGGACTGGAAACTGGTCAATTTGCAGATGAATTTTGTGTATGGTTAATAAATGTGAGGATTAACTAGTGGGGTAGCTCCAGCCATGATTTTTTTTAAGAACAAGGCAGTGGTTTGCTTTACAAGGTAGTCCATACAACTAGCAACAATAAGAAAATCAAGACCACTGGTTCAGATCCAAAAGCATTTTATTCTCTAGTGCCTTGGTACAAAACCTTCCAGGAGTTACAAAATTCAGCTAAAAATGTGCTACCTTTTATACAAAAAACACAAAATCAATCAATAATACAGTCCAACAATTAAATAAAACACTTCCAATTAACCTCTCCATTCAGTCCCATAGGGACCAAAGCATCATATTTAAGAATAAAGAGACTCTTTGTATAACAGTTTTTTCTTTCAAAAGAATTTCATCATTTTCAACAAATACTTGTTCTAAAATACAACTTTGAAGCATAGAAAAATCACTGCCATGCACATCTCTGAAATGACTTGCCAAAATCTTGTCTTCCTTTTGATTTTTATGTCCCTGACATGTTCCATTAACCTCACTTTAAAACTTTTTTGTTTCACCAATATAAAAGGACCACACGGGCATCTTAAGGAATAAATAATCCCTTGCTGTTACATGAAAAACGTCCCCTTGGTACATATTTAATTTTATTCATATATTCAAAGGAACATATTCAATATCAGCAAATAGAACTGCTGCGTTTATAAGTGCCCATAGATGTTGGACAAACACTTAAGTTACTTTTTGGTAAGACAAAATTTCCATGAACAAGCATTTCCTTTAAACTTCTTCCCCGTTTTCATGACATCATAAAGTGCTTACTCAAAATTTTACTCAAATCCCCATCATTGGGGAGAAAATGCCAATAATAACTTAAGAATACTACTAACATCTTCACTGTGACTGTTATATGTGCTAACAAAATAAATTTGTTCATTCTTGTTTTCACCATTCTCTCTACCCCCCCCCACTGACCCACTAACATTTTTTTTTATTTTTAACACAGTTTTTGCTTAGCTTCTTCTATTGCTTTCCTACTATAACCCCTACTATAAAACATAATGGAACTATTATATATTTCTTCCAACAAATGTCTCAACATTACATATTCTAGACAATCTTAAAAATTCACCATATGGCAAAGATGATAGAACATATGTACCCAGTACAAATTTTGCCATTGTCTAAACCCTCAAGTGTCAGATCTAGATAAGAGACCTGGGTTCCATATTGTAGCCCATCCAAAGACAAAACTGAATGCATTTTGTTGTAAATCAGCAACAAACTGCAAAATTTCACTCTTACCTCCTTCACATATAAAAATTATATCTATAAAACAAAAATAATATTTTACATAATTCTTAAAATTACAAACATACTAATTCAAAATAAGCCATGAATAAGTTTGCATACATGGGGGCAAATGGTGCCCCATGGCTATTCCCAGTTTTTGCCTAAAATTTTCACTACTTAAACAAAAATAAGTCAAATGAAACAAACAATTTGTTAATAGACGATACCCCAAAAAATACATTATAGCATGAAGTCCATCCTTATGTTGGATTGATGTATATAAACTTTTAATATCCAACGTTATCCAATACATGTTTTTATTCCACTTAACATGAGAAATCTTATCCAAAAAATCAAAACTATCCTTAGTATATGATAGAATTTTCAAGACATACAGTAAAAAAAATCTTATGTAACAAAAGCCCAACTCCATGTAAGAAATATTTGCAAGCTAAATAATGGGACATTCTGGTGGATTATTCATGTCTTTGTGCAGTTTACGCAAACCAAAATGTAGCTAGAACACAACCTTCACTATTAAATTTCTTACGTACTTCATCATCATTAAAATACCCTAGCCTCACATCTTTTTGTAGCAGTTCCTGAAACTTAGTTATAGCTTGTTTATAACTTTTCATGTCACTATTTTCATATGCATCTTTATTTTGTAAAAGCTCCAAACACATTTTGTGGTGCTGATGGAAATGCATCACTGCTATTTTATTTCCCTTATCTGATTGGCTTTATAAATAAATCCCTTCTTTCTTGCAGTTCTTTTAGGGCTTTCCACTCTCAATGTTAAATTATAACAAATATTGTTCTTATTATATAACAACTTATCACATATTTGATTCATGGCAAATTTTAACATTGAATCAAAATGTACAATTGTTTCATTAGAACAGGGGGAAATACATCTGCTTTTCATAGACACAACAGAAGTGTCAATAGAACATAAGCATTACTTCCACATGTTCCATAGACATATTCAAATATGAAAAACAAGAATGAAAACTTTCTTCCATAGAAACATCAGCACATGGTAACTTAGCATCACTATTAGCATAAAACTCCTGGAAGGTTTTGTACCGAGGCGTTAGAGAATAAAATACTTTAGGGTCTAAACCAGTGGTCTTGCTTTACAAGGTAGGTTGGTTGCAAATTTTGTGACTTTATGAATCAAAAAGGTTAAATTGTGAGTACTGCAACTTAATCAGTACTACAGTGGCATAGAGGAATGCAGGAAGCAAGAAGCCTGAGGCAACGCGTCATCTTTCGTTGTCTATTAAATAACAAGATATTCTTTTCTGTTTTTTTTTTTTTTTAAACACCTGTACTGAATTATCACTTGTGACACAGGCAAATTTACATTCATATAAAAGTAATCAAACTATATCAACATAACAAGAAGTTATGTACTCACCATAACATTCGATGTATGTAGTCCATCTCGCCTTACATTCTTACCTCTGGGTTCGGAGCCAAACCTCGGCTCCGACATGGCCATACTCTAGCTCAAAGTCTTCAATTGGCTTGTGGCTAAGAGGTATCCCATCATGCAACAGACCCATTCCCCAGATCTTGTTTGCTGCAAGCGCGCGCGCGCGCGCACACACACACACACACACACACACACACACACACACACACACACACACACACACACACACACACACACAGAGAAGAAGAAGAAGAACCCCAACAGAAAGGACTACTGACACCTAGAGACTATACCTCCAGATCCTCAAGGGGGGGGGGGGGGGGTAGTAAGAATGTAAGGTGAGATGGACTACATACAGCGAACGTTATGGTGAGTACATAACTTCTTGATGTTATGTAGTCCAATCTCGCCTTCATTCTTACCCCTGGGACAGCGTCCCTAGCACCTTGACCTTGGGTGGCTCAGTGAAAAATACTCTTGAGCACTGTGGAACCAAAGGAAGATCTGCCTCTAGAGACCAGATCTAATTTGTAGTGACAAAGTATGAGGTGAAGCCCATGCTGCTGCATCACAAATATCATCCATAGAAATCCTAGCCTGAAATGCAGTAGAGGTAGATATAGATCGTGTAGAATGAGCCTTCACTTTAAAGTGTAATTCTTTGCCATTGGAACCATAAATAAATAAGATGCAATTGGAAAGCTAGCGAGACAAAAGTTACATGTTAAGTTGTCTATCTCGCCTTCATTCTTGCTGGATGGGTTCGGAGCCGACCTCGGCTCCGACTCGGCCACTCTAAAGCTCGAGAGTTGGTTCCACCGGCTCGAGGCTCCCCTTATATCCCACAATGCTAGGCGAGAGTTACCTCAGATCTCGTTTGCCGCTACAGCTTCGAGGTTGGTTATTCTACCGGTTCCTGGTAAGTTTTAGCTTTTTCTATAAAAAGTTACTCTTTTACCCCCTTTTTTTAGTTTAATTATTCTTAAATTAGTGTAGTTCATTGAACTTTATCCCCGAACCTAATTTTTTCCCGTTTCTTGTTAAAAGAACTTTTAGTTCTTCCCTTGGGCCTTAGGCCTTCCCTTCCCTAGGGAGTGTTTGTGTAGTGTACTACTGTTATTGTACTTTATTTTTTAGTATTTTTTTACTAAAGTTTGTTATTCTGACAGGGTATAACTGGTGTGTTTGAGTGTGTGTTTGTGTTCACCAGTTAGGCTATGTCTAAAGAAGCAAAGGTCTCCGGATTCAAGAAGTGTGATGCGTGCTGTCAGAAAATGTCTCTGACAGACGCTCACACTTCTTGTGTCTATTGTCTGGGGCCTTTGCACCTGCAGGACTCCTGTGCTGTCTGCCATGGCTTCAGCCCCAGGGTCCTGCAGGAAAGGAAAAACAAGCTCATATTGAGAGGCTTGTTGAAGCCTGAGGATTCCCTGTCTGTCTCAACAGGGAAGCCCTCCAAGGCATCGAGGTCTTCGGCTCCGGCTTCTGAGCCGAGACCTCAGGTTGTTCAACCTTTGCCTTTATCGGCTCCGGCTGGAGCCGATAAGACTCAGTCCACAGTTTCTGTGGCTTCCTCGGCTCCGGCCGGAGCCGAGGTTATCGAGGTACCCGTGTCGGCTCCGACAAGATATTCGGAGCCGACAACCAGAAAGAGGTCTAGGTCACCTTCTCTTGGCTCCGTTCATTCGGCTCCAGGGTCTCCCCTGCTGTCTGAACGGAGCCAAAGGTCTCATTCCTCTAGGTCATCGAGGTTGTCCGATCATGACCTTCAGAGGGTGGTGAGTCGACTACTCAAGTCTGAGGCACTAGCCCAGATGCTTCAGAGCCCGACTCATCAGTCGGTGCCTGTCCCGGTCCATCAACTCCTTCCTCCTTCGACTCTCTTGAGCTCGGGCGGGTCGTCGGAACCGAGACTGTGGTCACCTCGGGCCGAGACAATTGTCTTCGGCTCCGTCGTCGGCAATGTTTTCTTCCATGGAGGAATCTCGGCGCCGGACTTCCTCGTCGGCTCCGAGGGGTGAGTGGCATCGGA
The DNA here is from genome assembly GCF_019279795.1 of Protopterus annectens. NCBI lineage: Eukaryota > Metazoa > Chordata > Ceratodontiformes > Protopteridae > Protopterus > Protopterus annectens. The sequence goes on along the minus strand of NC_056749.1, from coordinate 703,522,165 downwards.
CCCTTGTCCGACCCCCTCTCCCTCTCGGTGCTTGCGCTGGTGAGTTCGGCTCCGACATCGGCCTCGGAGCCATCACTGTCGGTGCCGAGGGGACCATAGCCCCTCGGAGCGGGGACCTCTGGCTCTGCCTGACAGGGGTGCTTTCGAGGTCATGCGGAGTGTGTTAGAGCCTGGCTCTACTCCACAGTCGGCTCCGTCAGCCCCTCCCTCTATGCTGCCTCAGGGTAAGTCGACTCACTCCCTCATCCCGGACCGCAGAGAGCCAACTCCTCAGGAGCTCCCTTTGGGATTTCATCCTCTTCCGAGGCCTCTCCTGATTTGGCAGAAGAGCCCCTCGGAAGAGGAAGTGCAAGAGGAAGCACATTGACTCACCTGAGTCTATCACGTCGGACACAGATCTGGATGATTCTGAGGGTTCCCCGTTCCCCTTCTGAAGATGTCTCATTTGCAGACATTCTGGAGATCCTTAAACAGAGGGGAAATTGGCCAGCCCTCAACCCTTCAGAGGACGAATCTGTGTATCTTGAGGCGTTTGGCTCTCGTCCTTCCACCTCCTGGGCGTACCCCCTTTCACCCCTCATGCAGGTGGTTGCTAAAAAGGCATGGAAGGCTCCTGATTCAGTGGACCCCACTCCCAGGAGACCCTCCAAATTCATCACAGCTCCATCAGACAAGGAATTTTTATCAAAAGGAGTCTCTGTGGATGCTATGGTGGTAGCTGCCGCCACAAAGAAGGAACTGGCTGATCCTTCAGTGCCTGTCCATCCACCTAACAAGGAATCTAGGTCCATGGATAGGTACGGGAAGCGGATGTTCTCCTCAGCGACATTTACTATGCGTTCGCTGAATTACCTATGCCATTTCACTCGTCTTCAAAGGGACTTGATCAAAGAAGCGAGTGAAATGCTGAAGGACCCTACAGCTGCGGGTTTCCAAGAGAAAATGAACACGCAGCTGGCTATCCTTAATTCTATTTCCAACTCCTCCATGCGCCTCCTTTCTTATGCGGCCGATGGAGCGAGCAGAGCCGCAGGAACAGGGGTAGCCTTACGTAGGCACGCCTGGATGCGGCTATGCAATTTTGCGGAACCTTTCAAGACGTCTTTCACGAACTCCCCTTTTGATGGATCATCTCTTTTTGGTCCACAAGTGAAAGAAACCCTGACTAGGTGCGAGACGGATGGCAAGACCCTTTCTGCCGTCGGAGTCCGTTTTCCACTCCTTCTAGGCCTTACCCCAAAGGCCAGAAGGGGAAAGATGTGGTTCCGTAAACAATCTCAAGGGACTTCGCCTGGCGACAGAGTCGGTTCCCGCCAGAGGCAGAGGGGAACAACAATGGTAGACGTCGCCCTAGAGGCAGAGGGGTCCGCAGAACCAGGGCAATCGAGAAACGTCCTCCGATAAGCCCTTTCAGCATCCCTGAGGTGTTGCGCGCCTGGCCCTCTTCCGAAGCAGTCCGGGGAAGATTGTCACTGTACCCAGGAGCCTGGCTATCCTTGACACAAGACAAATGGGTACAGTCCATCATTTCCGAAGGTTATTCTATTCCCTTTCTTCGTTTTCCAAGTCAGTCAAAAAAATCCCTTCCAGATGTTCCACCCGCTCAAAGGGATATAGCAGCTTTGGAAATTTCAAAACTGCTTGCGAAAAGAGCTATTCAGCCAGTGCCAGCAGACCAACTAGGATCCGGAATCTACTCAAGGTTCTTTTTAGTTCCAAAGAAAACAGGGACTGGAGACCAATTTTGGATCTCAGTATCTTGAACAGATCGGTCAAGAAAACAAGATTTCGGATGGTCACGCTGCAATCCATTCTTCCCCTATTGGGAAAAGGAAACTGGATGTGCTCTATAGACCTTCAGGACGCGTACTATCACATAAAAATGAACAGACGCTCCAGAAGATTCCTCCGCTTCAGGCTAGGAACCAGTCATTTTCAATTCAGGGCCCTGCCCTTTGGTCTCACCACTGCCCCCCGGGTGTTTACCAAATGCATGGCAGTGGTAGCTTCTCACCTGAGGCGACAAGGATTCCAGGTGTTTCCATATTTGGACGACTGGCTCCTCACAGCTCCCACCAAGCATCTCCTTCTGATGGCCAGAGATTACACTTTTCGCGTCTGTCAAAAACTGGGTATCTCAATAAATTGCGAAAAGTCTGTTTTGTCGCCTTGTCGTACTATTACCTACATAGGCGCAAATTTAGATACTGTAAACATGTCTGCAACACTAACGAACCAAAGGATATCAGACATTCAAAAATTGGTATCACTACTTCTCAACAACAACAGAGCCAAAGCCAAGTTAGTTCTAAAGGTGTTGGGAATCATGGCAGCGGCCATACCCCTCCTTCCATTGGCCAGATACCACATGCGGATCCTTCAGTGGATGCTCTTTTCTCAATGGTCATACCAGGAACTTCCAATGTCTCACACCATTATGATCACGCAAGCGTGCAAAAAGCATCTCATGTGGTGGATGTCTTCCCCCCAGCTCCTGTTGGGGAGACCATTTGTTCCACCTCCTCCGGTTGCTACTCTGACAACGGATGCCTCCCTGATCGGGTGGGGGGGGCATTATCAGGGCAGGACAGTCCAGGGCACATGGCAACCAATCGAATGCCACTTGCACATAAATGTTCTGGAGATGAGAGCGGTGCTTTTAGCGTTGCAAGCCCTTCAACACTCTCTTCCCTTGGGAACGATTGCAATCCAGACAGACAATATGTCTGTAGTGTGGTACATCAACAAACAAGGCGGAACCAGATCATACCCCCTGTGTCGAGAAGCACTCAGACTGTGGCAGTGGGCGATTTCTTCTCAGCGTTTTCTGATAGCAACGCACATCCCCGGAAGTCCAATCACATTGCGGACAAGTTGAGCAGAGCTATTCTCATGCCTCACGAGTGGTCTCTGAAAGACTCTGTAGTGAGGGAGATTTTTCTCAAGTGGGGTCAGCCTTGCTGCGATCTTTTTGCTACTCCCCAAAACAGCAAGTGCAGAGAATACTTCACTCTATTCCCTTTACCAGGCCAACCCAGCAGGGACGCTAGTCCAAGTTTGGCCCCGGGACTTCTGTATGCATTTCCTCCTTTCCCACTGATCTCTCAAGTAATACAGAAAGCTATCGCTCAGAAGGCCTCATTGATCCTCATTGCTCCTTACTGGCCTCGACAAGTGTGGTTCCCCTTTCTGCATCGATTTCTTTTGGAGCGACCGTGGAATCTGGACCTAGTTCCAGATCTTTTAATCCATCAGTCGGGTCAGTTTCATCGCTCCCTCCCCTCTCTGAACCTCACTGCTTGGTTCCTCCACTTCCAACCGTAGCCAGGCTTCCTCAATTATCTCACTCTGTTAGAGATATTTTGATAGCTTCCCATAAATCTTCCACTCGAAAGATTTATTTGAGTAAGTGGAAACGCTTTTCATATTGGGCACAAGGAAAGGACATAGATCCTTTCACCGCTTCCATCCAACTAGTCCTTGATTTTCTTGCTGAACTCTTCCATGCAGGTTCATCTCCATCTACTCTTAAGGTTCAATTGGCAGCTATTTCTAATTTCCATGTGGGTATTTCTGAATCCGCCCTAATGTCCCACAAACTCTGCAAAGCCTTTTTGAAAGGAGTTTTTCTTCTCAGACCTCCTGTAAGAAATCCTCCTTCTCCTTGGGACCTAAATTTAGTTCTTGCTTCTTTGATTCTTTCCCCTTTCGAACCTGCAGCTTCATGTTCCTTAAAGTTATTATCTTGGAAAACTCTCTTTCTGGTGGCTATCACATCAGCTAGAAGAATTTCAGAACTTCAAGCACTCAGTTGTCGTTCTCCTTACCTTGTGTTCCATAAGGACAGAGTTTCCTTACGAACTAACCCGTCCTTTTTGCCTAAGGTGGTTTCAACATCAAACCTAAACCAGTGCATTGACCTCCCTGTCTTTTTCCCGGAGTATTCAAATAGGTCTGAACAAAAATTACACTGTCTGGATGTTCATCGTCAATTAAGATACTACTTGGACAGGACGAAACAATTCAGAAAATCTGATCAGCTGTTTGTCTCCTATGCGGAAAGCAGAAAGGGACTTCCAGTCTCTAAGGTATCTTTATCCAGATGGCTAACATCTCTGATTATCCTTGTTTATGAGATTAGACACCAAAAACTGCCTAATAAGCCTAAAGCACATTCCACCAGAGCTTTGGCTACTACTCTAGCCTTCCAAGACAGACTGCCTATTGACACCATTTGTGCAGCGGCTACTTGGGCTACTCCTCACACTTTTATTTCTCATTATAAGTTGGATTTAGCTTCTAGGCATAGAGCTAATTTTGGTTCCACTGTTCTCAGGAGTCTGTTCCGTTAGGCCACCCGGGACAAGGTGCTAGGGACGGTCCCATCCAGCAAGAATGAAGGCGAGATAGACAACTTAACATATAGAAGTTATGTTCTTACCATAACGTTCCATGTTAGTTGTCTTCTTCTCGCCTTCTTCTTCGTCCCACCCTCCTTCCCCCTGGCCTGGACAGACCTAGAGGAGTTGTGATCGTGACCTCTCTTTCTACCACCTCTTTCTTAGCTATATGCTATTATGCATATTTCTTGTTTCAGGATGTAGGTCACCCTTCTTCTCCCTGTTGTTAGAGGTGGACTCTGTTTATAGTTATTCTGTTATATACTGTTACTATCATAAGCTGGGGTTAGCTTACAAACGAGATCTGAGGTAACTCTCGCCTAGCATTGTGGGATATAAGGGGAGCCTCGAGCCGGTGGAACCAACTCTCGAGCTTTAGAGTGGCCGAGTCGGAGCCGAGGTCGGCTCCGAACCCATCCAGCAAGAAGAAGGCGAGAAGAAGACAACTAACATGGAACGTTATGGTAAGAACATAACTTCTATTTTAGAAACAGGGACCCCAAGTCTAGTGTCTGAAAACGAGACAAACAGTTGATCTGATTTCCTGAAATCTTTTGTCCTATGTAAACAGAAACGCAATTGTCTATGAACGTCTAACTGATGAAACTTAAATTCTGCCTCGTTAGAAAATTCAGGAAAAACACAGGCAACTCAATGGATTGGTTGATACTGACAACAGAAGCAACCTTTGGAATAAAGGAAGGATTGGTTCTTAAGGAGATCCTGTCTTTGTGAAACACCAAATAAGGTGGCTTAATCGATAAAGCCTGGAGATCAGAGACCCGCCTAGCTGAAGTTATGGCTACCAAGAATACTGTCTTCCATGACAAGAATTTAAGTTCACACGTAGCTGCAGGCTCAAAGGGAGTCGAGCTGAGCTTCCACTCACACAAGAATGCTCCTGCAGTGCACGGCTAAAATGGGTAAACACCCAAAAAACACAGCCAGCACTTGGAGAGTATGTTAGACCCAATTTTAATTATAAACTAGGAAGACAAACAGGTGAGCTTCTGTAATAAAAAAATTGAGGTCCCATGGCATTACTGGATCAAAGACTGGAGGTCGGAGTAACATTGTCCCCATCAGAAAGGCCCTACAAAGGCTATGAGCCATAAGGTTGGGCTCATTAGCAACGTGAAAGGTAGAAATCACTGCAGTTGCACTTTAGTGGTTGCTGCAGCTGACCCCTCACTGAACAGTTGAGAAAGAAATTCTAATATTGCTGAAATAGGCTCTGTATAAGGATCAATATGTCTTTCAGGGGCCCAAATGGAGAATCTCTTCCACTTACTGGAATAAATCTTTCTGGTAGAAGGCTTGTGGGAAGAAGACAGAATGTGGACCAATTCCGGGGAAAAATCATGAAGCCTGACTAGGGATGGAACAGCCAAGCTGTCAACTTGAGGGTCTGGATGGAGGGATGGAACTGTCCTGACATAGAATTCAGGGATCGTCCATGAGATAGGGTTGAAGGAAGGGAAACCAAATCTGACGAGGCCAGTGAGGGGCAATCAGGATCATCTTGTTTCCCAAAGACTGTGCTTTCTGAATGACCTTTGATATCATCAGATGAAATGGTGGAAAGGCATAAAGAATACCGGAGGACCAATCATGAACCAAAGCGTCCCTGGGTGTTTCCCCCTCCGGGGGGATAAAGGTGAAGTAGCTGTTGCATTAGGCACTGAAGGGGCAGACAAACAGATAGAAGCAAGGCTGACCCCATCTGCGGAATATCTTCTCTGCAACATACTTGTTTAGGGACCACTCGTGAGGCATTAGGATAGCTCTGCTCAGTCTCTCGGCAATCACGTTGGACTTCCCCAATTGGACTTCCCTAATATATGCGTTGCAACTAGAAAGCATTGGGAAGACACCGCCTACTGCCAAACTCGAAGTGCCTCTCTGCAAAGGGGGTATGATTTGGTTCCTCCCTGCTTGTACAGATACCATACCACTGACATGTTGTCGGAGTGGATTGCAGTTGTCCCTAAAGGGAGAAAGCTCTGAAGTGCTCGCAACGCTAATAGTAGTGCTCTCACCTCCAGGACAATGATATGCAAATGGATCTCGTGATCCTGCCACGTGCCTTAGACTATTCTGCCGAGTTAATGCCCCCCCCCCAATCTGGGAAGCATCCGTGGTCACCGTGGCAACTAGAGAAGATGGGACAAAAGGCTTGACCACATTGAGATTGCTGGCCTGAAGCCACCAGCATAGATCCTGCCTGCACATGTCGGTAATCAGAACAGAATGGGAGAGTGGAAGATGCTGTAGAGAGGGCAAAAAGCAGCCACTGAAGAACCCTCATGTGCAGTCTGGCAAGGGGAACTAGCATGATCGTGGCAGCCATGGTGTTTACTAACTTAAGGACCACTTTTGCCTTGATTTTCCTCAGTGGTAGTAAGGTGCAGACCTGCTGTTGTACAGCCTGAATTCTCTCTTCTGGTAAAAAAGCCCACATGAGCACCGTATCTAGTTCGGCGCCGATAAAACTGACACGATGCAAGGGCAACAAGGCAGACTTTTCCCAATTTAGAATAATTCCTAACCTTTGGCACAGTGTAATGGTGGCGTCCCTGGTCTGTGACAGTAGACGCCTGGTGGTGGCAGAAAGGAGTCAGTCGTCCAGGTATGGAAACACTTGGAATCCCTGACGTCTCAAGTGAGCCATTAGCACTGCCATGCATTTGATGAACACCCTGTGGGCTGTGGTGAGACCAAAGGGCAGAGCGCGAAACTGAAAATGACTGGCTCCCAGCCGGAAGCGTAGATGATGTCTCGATGCCCTGACCATCTTGATGTGGTAGTAAGCATCTTTAAGGTCGATGGAGCACATCCACACATCTTTCCCTAACAGAGGGAGTATTGACTGTAAGGTGACCATGCGGAACTTGGACTTTTGTACATGTAGGTTCAATCAGTTGAGAACCAAGATGAAAAGAACAGGGAAACTGAGACCCATCACCAAAAGGAATCTGGAGTAAGTCCCTAATCCTACTTGGTCTATGGGGACAGGCTGGATGGCTCTTTGAAAGCAACCTTTTTATTTCTAAAGTTGCAGAATACCTGTGACTGGGTGGAATGTCTGGAATTCTCTTGGTTGGCGGGGGAGGAGAAAGAGAAGGGAATATGATAACCTCTGGAAATTATCTTTAATACCCACTCGTCTTGGGTGACGTCTTGCCAGGCTACTGGGAATAAAGAAATGTGACCCCCAACCGGCTCCAGAGACGCACAGTTGGGCCTCCTTTCAGGAGCACTGGAAGGGAGAACCGCAAAAAGAATCACGCTCCCCCTGGTTACACGAGCCCCCTCTGCCTCTAGGACGGCGTCTACCTGAATTTCCACTCCCTCCCCTGCCACTGGAGGGGGAATCACTTTGTGTGTCCTGAAAAAACCTCTGCGACTTCCTGAACCACATTTTTCCCACCCTTCTGGCCCTTGGGGTAAGGTCTAGAAGGCATGGAAAAACGGACTACCGCTGCAGACAGGGTTTTTCCTTCCTGCTCACACCTAGTGAGAGTGTCCTTCACCTTGGTTCCGAATAACGATGAACCGTCAAATGGGGCGTTGGTGAACGTAGACTTGAAGGCCTCTGCGAAATTACACAGGCACATCCAGCAGTGTCTCCTAAGAGAGACTCCGGAACCTGCTGTCCTGCTGGCTCCGTCGGCTGCATATGAGATCAGCCTCATGGAGGAGTTGGAGGAGTTGGTAAGGGAATTTAGGATAGCCATCCATGCATTGACCTTCTGTGCCACGGCATCAGGAACGTTACCCTGTACAGAATCTCCTAGCCCTTTTAGATCATCTCTCTGGCGTCTTGTAAAATGCAAAAGAATACTGCTGAATACAATCAGAAATGAAGACAACAGTTGAGCAAAAAAATCACCTTTATCAGACAACAAAGCTTTCAGGTATAAAACCCTTTCTCAATGATTAACAATAGGTACAATAAAATCACCCATTTAAATACAAGCCCAAACCATCACATAACCCGCAGCCAAGGTCACATGATCAATTAAGTAAAAAATATATTTAAAACTTAAGAAAACCTAATGCACACAAATATATATATATATATATATATATATATATATATATATATATATATATATATATATATATATATATATATATATATATATGTGAAGATGTATAAAGAATACATACAAAAGAAAATTGTGCAGAATAAAAATACATCATGATATGACAAATATAAAAGTGAAAAAATAAAAAAATATATATAAAAAATACTTTAATAAAATCAACTTGGTGTGTTGTATCTTGACTAACACAGGTTTTAATGAAACACCTACATTCAGACCAGGGGGTATATCAGCTGATAACCTCACAATCCATTCATGCTCTCTAAGGTCCAATAGATTACATATGTCCCCACCTCTAATGGATGCACTAACATAATCAATAACTCTAAACTTAAACATATGGGTAGGTCCACAACATATAATGTGCTTAGACAAGGCATTAGTTTCACTGCCCCTTCTTATGTTGGATTTATGTTCTATAATATGTTCTTTAAATTTTCTTGTCGTTTTTCCAACATAAAAGGAGGGACATGTTTCACATGTTGCTAAATAAACAACATTGTTTGTTGTACAAGTGGCAAAGCAATGAAATACAAACACTTTTTTAGAGACAGGATGAACAAAACTATTGCCATGAGGTAGGTCACCATTAGTACACTTATAAATATCAGTACAACAACTACAATTATGGCAGCAAAATGTGCCATTCCCCAATGCACTATGTGGATTAAACATTACATTATCAAAATCTTTATACCCCAACAAGCTCTTGATCGTCCTCATATTCCTATATGTAAAGTATGGTTTATCACCCACAACTAATTTAATACCTTCCTGTGCTAAAAGGACCTTCCAATATTTCCTTACTATACCTCTAATGGCATATGACATAGTACTGTACGAAGTAATGAATCTTAAGCCTACCCCACCCAATGAAGTGCTCAACGATCCACTCACATTTTTAACTGCCTTTAGAAAAATAGGTTCATATAGTGTGCACCTATTAGATAATATATGCTCTCTAACTTGAGTTAGTAGAGCAGTTGGATACCCACTCTCCCTAAATTCATTGCAGGTCTCATTCATTTGTTCTAGAAACATAGTATTGTCAGTGTTCAATCTACTGACTCTAGCCAATTGCGCCTTGACTATACCCTTAAAAACATGAGGTGCATGCATACTAGATGCGTAGAGATACCTACCAGATGACACCTCCTCCTTAAACACAGATGTATTAATAATATTATCTTGTTTCTTCAATGTAATATCCAAGAAGTTTACGGATGTAGCCGAAAATTCAGCTTTAAATCTCAAAAAGGAAGTTGTACTATTCAAAAACAAGATATATTCCATCAGCTCATTCGGTGTACCCTTCCATAAAAGGAAACAATCATCCACAAACCTCTTGTAGAAAATGAGGTTATCATTCAAAAAACTTTCCCCATTAAAAATATATAACCTCTCCCACTGATAAAGGACCAAACTGGCATATGTATTCACCACTGGTGTGCCCATTGCCACACCTGTTTGTTGCAGATAGTAATTCTTATAAAATAAAAATACATTATTTTTCAATACCAGATCTAACAGCATACAAATATTCTCAATATGCCTGACAGAAAATGTAGAGCAATGTATTAAAAATTCTCGTATGGAATCTAACCCATAGTCATTCGGGATCACTGTAAACAGTGATGTAATATCCATGACTACCATATACACCCCATTGCAATTCCTATCAGACTGCTTCAAATCCATGAACCAACACTTAAGTTTAACAAGGAAATCAGTACTGTCTTTAAGTACTGTCTCACAATTATTTAATAGTGGTTGTAACTGCCTCTGTAAATACAGAGAAATGGGCTCAGTTGCCCAACCATTCCCTGAGACAATAGGTCTCATCGGGGGATTATCTCGAGACTTATGCAGTTTTGGAATACCATAAAGTTGTGGTATAATGGGGCTGGGAACAGTGAAAAAATGAAACAAATCTAGTGAAATATCACCTGATAATTGAAGCTCATACACACACATGTTGACATAGCTAATATGCTTCTTCACATCCAACAGTGATATCTGTTTAAATGCTAAACTATCCCCAAGCAGAGACAGTACCGAGCTCATATAGTTATCTCTACCCAAAATCACTGTATTTTTATTCTGCACAATTTTCTTTTGTATGTATTCTTTATACATCTTCACACACACACATATATATATATATATATATATATATATATATATATATATATATATATATATATTTATATTTGTGTGCATTAGGTTTTCTTAAGTTTTAAATATATTTTGTACTTAATTGATCATGTGACCTTGGCTGTGGGTCATGTGATGGTTTGGGCTTGTATTTAAATGGGTGATTTTATTGTACCTATTGTTAATCACTGAGAAAGGGTTTTATACCTGAAAGCTTTGTTGTCTGATAAAGGTGATTTTTTGCTCAACTGTTGTCTTGTAAAATGCGTCAAGTTGTTCAGTGACCGTAGAGTAAAGGCCGCTGAGGTAAACACACGCTGCCCATACCTGTCCATGGCCCAGGACTCCTTGTTAGGCGGATGGATGGTAGACGAAGTTTCAGCAAGTTCCTTCTTGGTGGCTGCTGCCACCACCACGGCATCTACTGGAATGTCTTGTGTCAGACATTCCTTGTCTGTGGGAGCAGACAAACACTTATTGGGTCTCCTAGGGACTAGTTCCACAGTGTCAGGAGTTTCCCAAACATTTCGACAGATGAGATCTAGTAGCTCATCAAAAGGGGGGGGGGCACCCAAGAGGCGGAAGGTTGATACACGAAAGCCTTCAGGAACACAGATTCCTCATCGGAAGGGGATTTGGAGGGCAAGCCACCTCTCTGCTTCAAGATCTCAAGGATATCTGAAAAAGAGATCTTCAGAAGATGATTTGGGGGACCCCTCTGACTCCTCGAGGTCGGTGTCCGACATGAGAGACTCATCCGGGGAGTAGATATGTTTCCTCTTACACAATCTCTTTCTGACGGGCTCCTCAGGCAAAAACTCTGGGGAGACGTTAGAAAGCTGGGACCACTCATGGAGGTATCCTGAGGCCTTGGGTCTCCACTGTCCATGGATAGAGAGTGATCTGAAATGGACACCGGTGCTGTAGGGGGCAGAGTGTCGGTGCCGTAGGATGCAGCTGATGACCTGGTCAGCATGCTCCTCATAACCTCGAAGGCTGATCCCCCCGGCTCCGAAGGCCGACTAACAGTAGAGGATACAGTAGTAGCCCTTGGCGCCGAGGCAATGAGGTCCGAAGCAGATGTCAGGTCCAAGCTCACCCGAGCCGAAGCACAAAGAGGGAGGCTCGGAGCTGATGAAGATCGATCCGAGCCCTCCCCCTCGGGTCTGACCGGGGAATTGTGGACCCTCGACCCCGTGGACGGAACAGACTGGGTCAGAGCAGAAATTGGAACCGAGAGGCCAGGCAAAGCTACTGGAACCGACCTAACAGCACCCGACGGAACCGACAACTCTGGCTCCGAGGAGGAACAACAAACGATGAAGAGGCCATGGTCTCCGGAGCCAACAGGGTCGGAGCCGAAATCAATTTGGCCAGCACCGATGACTGAAGCAGTTTCTTCACCACTCTATCAACATCCTCATCGGAAAGGGACCTGGAGGACCTGGAGGATATACTTGGAGATCTGGATCTCCCTACAGAGGGAGAGTGACGTGAAGGAGAACCCGGTCGAACAACTGGAGACCGGCTCCAAACCAAAATATCCCTGACCGGCTCTGAAAGGCTGGGAGCCGATACAGACCTAGTCAATACACTACCTTATGCTGGCACCGAAGCCAATGGAGCCGAAAGAGAAGCTGTTCTAGCAACTTTCTCTGGTGGCTCCGAAGAAATAGACGGAGCCAGAGAGCGCTTCTTAGCAGTCCTTTTGTCCTTTTTAGCTGAAGAGGACATGGCACTGGAAGATTTAGCTAAGTCTTCCTCAACGGAGTGTTTAAGCAGTCCTTTCAGCTTGTTCTTCCTCTCCTGTAGCAGGCGGGGACTGAAGGAATGACAAAACAAGCAGGACTCTTGGAGGTGAATAGCCCCCAAGCAGTACACGCACACGGAGTGCCCATCAGTCAAAGACATTTTATTGTTGCATTCAACACACTTTTTAAAGCCCGAAGGCCTGTGTTCCTTAGAATCATTAGACATGCTGTATAAAGGAGTACACACACAGGGACAAGCTGCAAAACCACATGTACACACAAAAGACCTAACTAAACCCCGCGCGAGAAACCAGAGCCTTTAACTAAAAACGGCCTAGTAACCGACGGGAACAAAAACTACAGGGAGGACTATGTCCTCTAATTTAAACGGGCCTAGCCGGGGGGAAACAAAGACAGGAAAACACCACTACCAGACGACAAAACACTAAATAAGCTAACAAGCAACAGGAAGCACATATCAAAAAGACCACACGGAAACAATGGGGAGGACTAGGTCCTCTAACTGAAATAGGCCTAGCTCGTGGGACGAAAGGGAGTGAAAGGGATACCAAAAATGGCCAACGAAAAAGGCCACACAACCCAGCAAGAGAAACACACACAGTAGTTATGAAAATAGCTTTTTATGATCAACAAATAGCCAAAACTTTAGAAAAAAAGTATATTAGCCACGGCCAAAAGTGAGACAATGTCTGAGCGTAACGAGCGGCAATCGAGAGCTGGAGTATGGGCCTGTTGCATGATGGGATACTTCTTAGGCACGAACCAATTGAAGACTTTGAGCTAGAGTATGGCCGAGTCGGAGCAGAGGTTCAGCTCCGAACCCAGGGGTAAGAATGAAGGCGAGATTGGACTACGTAACATCAAACATTATACCTTGTGTATACTGCTATATATTATATAACCTAAACAATATTACATAAATTATTCAACTTCTGACTCTTTTTAAAAAAAACCCTTTATTAATCCATTACTTACTACATAGGCAATCATACATTTATATAAATAAAAACAAACCACACAGACACAATCCTAGTTGCAAGCATTTTACATCACAAACCATACTGACACACTCCCAGTTGCAAACATTATGCATTACTTATAATCTACCCAATTTTTCTCGCTCATACATTACGTAGCTTATTTAAGTCCTGCTGCCTTTAAAACCTCATTCCTCATGTATTGTTCCCACAATTTCCTTTTTTCCTAAGTAGTTTGCTCCTACCCCTTTCTAAAGATCTAAATTCTAGTTGTTTTATCTGTTACTATATTCACTACTACCAGTATAATTGGTTTAGATTTTGCTTTCCATTTTCTAGTAATTTTTTTTTGGCAGCCACCATTATTAGACACAGCAAGGCCTTACCATATCTAATCAATTCTGATTCTGTATTATAGCTCAGAAATATCATCTCCCTTGTCAGACCAATCTGCCCCTACAGCATCTCTGACACTGCATCCCACAGGGAATCCTTAAAGTCAGACAACTCACAGCACTGCCAGGAAATATATTCCCAGTTACCTCTTTCTTCTCCTTCACACTTCCAACATTTGCTGTCTGCCTGAGGAAAACTTTTCTGTAGTCTGCTTGGGGTAAAAAAATATCTATGTAAACATTTCCAGGCAAAAATCCTAAATCTTGATTTTGTTACATATTTGGGAGATGTACATATATCTTCCTCCCATTGTTTTTTTTTGTGAACTGCTTATCCAGTCTTTCTTCACAATCCTTTCTAACCTCTTCTGATTGAGTCTTATAGTTATCATGCAATATTTTATATGCTCTACTAATTATTCCTTTTTTAATGGCAACTTCTGTTCTAGATTCCATTAAAAACTCTACTAATGTTGGCCTCTCATTCAGAACCTACCTATTTGTTTCTCTTTGTCTATACTCTGATGTCAATCACTGCTAGGGAAATCAGTCTCTAACCTGCAATCCAAATACATGCTTGGCCTCTTCCCATTCTATTATTCCCTGTCTAGTCATTTTCTCTCAACACCTTGGTTCCTTTGCCAGTTTTTCCAAATAAATTCCAGCTCCCTCTTGCCTATTGTCTGTATCCCTAACTGCAGTCAAGCCTTCCAGCAGAATCTCCTCTCTCCATTCCTTTTTGGTTTAGTTCTTAGAACACTTTTGGCTACTTTATGGATATAATATTATGTATGATATTGTTATTCTCTTTAAAGGCCTGCATCAAAATCCCAGTCTTTCCTTGTTTCTTGAACTTCCCCCCGTTTCATCATCCCTTTCCACTTTGAATTATAGTTTTCTGCTTCTGCTATGTATAGGAATCTCAGCTGTATAGCTCTGAAATATCCCTTCAAATTGGTTAATCCCAATTAGCCCTGTTCTACTGGAAGAATCAGCTTATCCCACTTGACACTTGACCATCTTCTCCCTCCCAGCAAAAGCCCTTCAGCTCTTTATCAATTGCTGCCCACAACTTCTCGTCTGGTTGATAAAAAATATGCCTGACCTGTGTATAAAACTAAAAGGACTAAAAACATTTTAACTGCTTGTATCTTTTTATCCATATCCATATAACAGAGCTTCCAGTTTCTCAATTTTGAATATTTTGTTTAGTCTCTTCCCACATATCGTTAGCTGCCACACCAGAATTCTTTATTAATCCATACTCCTAAGTACTTCATTTTATCATGTCCCCATAAATGTGGATATTGTTGAACCAGTTTGTGTGTGGGTACATAATTTAAAGGTACTGCTTTTGTTTTAGCTTCATTAATTTTGTATCCCAAAAAGATATGAAACTGCCTCAAAATGTTCCACAGCACTGAAATGTCATTTTATACCTGATAAAACCCAGAAAAGATCTGCAAATAGAGCTAGTTTTTCCTTGACTACCATATCAGTTATATACTTGAAATTCTGAGTCGCTTATTTTCTTTGCCAATGGTTCAGAATATAGTGCAAGTAAAAAAGGGGAAACAGGACACCCCTGCCCGATTCATATGCTCAAATAGAAAATATCAGAGAGGTATTCACCCACTTTAATTTTCACCTCCGCTACCTCATATATCCTCCTAATCAACCTTATAATTTTATCAGGGAATGCAAATGCTTCCATTCCCCTGCTCATAAACTCCTGTCTTACTCTGTCAAATGCTTTCTCTGTGTCAAGACCAACCAACAGCAATGGTATTTTCTTATGTTCAGCTTCCCTCTGAATCATCGGTGTTCTGTTAATGTTGTCAAATGTTTGCCTCCCCTCCACTAAACCACAATGATCCATGTCTGTCAATTTTGGAATTACCTTTGCCATTCTTTTAGCCATTATAAACAAACACTTTATAATCATGGTTTAGGACTGAAATGGGCCTGTATGAAGCTGGATCCAATAGGCCTTTACCCTCTAAGTATTATAGCCACCATCTCTTTCTTCCAGGATGTTGGTTCTTCTCCTAATCTTAAAATACTGTTAAACAAAACCTTCTAGATCTTTATCAGTTGTTTCCCTCCTAGCTTCCAAACTTCCACAGAAATACCATCTATTCCAAAGGACTTTCCTGTTTGCTTATACATCACCATTTTTATCTCATCTTCTCCTGTCCTAACTATTAATAATTGAGCCTCATCTACCTCAAATGAAACTGCCCAGGAAGAGAGGTTTAAAAAATAATAGAATTAGAGAACGGATCATAGAGGGGGAACCTGATAAACCTGACAGACTGCTTTACTTTTATTAAAACACAAATAAGCAACTGGACTGGTATTCTGCAGCAGGGGCTGTTAGATGAAAGGGCACATTGTGTGTATGCTCCAAACCTGGCTATAAGAAAGCAACCTAGACATTGAATAGTAAAGATGCAAGCCTAACAGCAGAAGGAATGGATTCTGTCAAAACTGTGGCAGAAGGACAAAGTACTAAAAGTGGGAGACAGCAGAGTGTTTGCGGAGAATGATTACTCACTGTATACTAGACAGAAGAGAAGCAAATTTATTCCACTATTTAGGAAATGCCGAGATGCAGATGTGAGATTCAAACTGCAGTATCCAGCTATCTTCAAGGTATTCTTCCCTGGAGGGGCAAAATCATTTTTTGATGAAGTGCACACTACGGAGGAAATGCAAAAGTCTGTCCAACAAAAAAATGAGCTGTGAAACAGGAGGACATTCGGCTTTTTGTTCCTATGGTAATAAAGACCACAGAGACTGCACCTCTGAAACCCTTTCCAGTATTTCAACAGAAAATGTTGGGGAGAGAAGGAAGGGAGCAAGTGAGTTGACTAGAAGAATCGAGAGTACGCTGGAAGTGAAGCGGAGACGAGATGTGGTTGATGGAGAACAGTAATAAAATCAGTAACTTAATGTGGGATTACAATGCAATAATTACATTTGTGAAATATGACAGCACAAGAAAATCTGGAAATATTGGACTTCTTCAAAATTTGTTTGCTGAGTGGGAGACTCTAAAGTACATGACCTACTTCATGTCATTAATGTTCGGAAAAATGCTTTGGGGAGGAGAATGCCAACTGTTAAGTAAAGAAAACTAAAGAAAACACTTTTTTTTCTTAATAGTACTGTATCTGTATTGCATGTTTTCTTTGCATGCTATTTTTGGGTGTAATGGGGACTGTAAACAGGTGGTGTTTTTATTTTTCTTCTTGTGCAGTTTTGAAAAACATATGCAATGCAATGATTAAATAAAAGGGGGAGCCTGGTTAATGGGCATGACAGAGTTCAAATTAATGTGCTTTTTTCATTCTCCCATGAGGAAATGACTGATTAAGGATCTTTGTTTTAACACAGAGAGCAAGTAAACGAAAAAGAACTGAATATTAACAAGTCTTTTTTTCAAGCACTTGCAAATATGTATACTAAGTAGCATTTTTGCAGCTGATCTTCATGCTTCCATGGAGACAATCTGACAGAGAAACTAGAGACAGTCTGGCGGAAGGGGACTGGCTGAGGGGAGAAAAAAAATTGGGACATAATGTTCCCTGAAAACAAACAGGAATTTTCACAGGTGTGACAGCTTTAAAAATAATACAAAACCAGTTAGACAAAGTAAAGTTCTCCCAGTTTTTTTAATGCAATGGGGATACTAAGATAAACACGTACTTTTTTTTTTTTTTCTTCACCCTTATCTCTTTTTCTTTGTAAAGTTTTGAGAAATGCAGGCTTGGCAATGAAGAAAAATGAGGAGGGGAGGAAGTGTGTGTGGGGGGGGGGGGGGTAGAAGGGTCTGGTTAAAAGAGTATGACAAAAGAAAAATCAGTGTGTTTTTTTCCATGCTTGCATAGGGAAATGATTGGATAAAAACATTAGGTGTTATCCAGTAACAGGTTTATTGCAAAGCATGCAAGTGAAAAAGAATATTGAATATTGCAAGGCTTTTTTTCTGCTAAACAAGGTACCCTTAGCAGTTTTGTGTCTGGTTTACATGCCACTAGAATACAACTTGATAATGAGAAATGGCTTGGAGAAAGTATTTACTGAAAGCATTCAAGTGTTTTCTCAACTGGGAGAGTTAAAAAGATATACAAAATCAAACAGCACTTACCAATAGCACAGGCTGTACCATGGATCTTAGCATGACTATCCTTTCTTTTTGGTTAACTTTAGCCTGTCTGTGTAGCTATCAACTTGAAACTCATGTTCTTATTAGGAAGCAAAAATGTCAATATTTGAAGATATGCATAGTTTTGTGTGTTATTAAGTTCATAGGTTTTAGGGGGGGTTGTTTGTTCTACTTGACGGCTTTCAAAAAAAAACAAGAGTTATGCAAGATGTGATACAGGCGCAAATGGATATGAAATAAAACAACTGTATAAAAGAGTAGCCTGCCGAACAGTATATACATGTAACATACAAGTTGGAACCACACATTTAGCAAAACAGCAGTTATGTATAAATAGTGGTAATAACTATATAATAAAATAATGCTTTCTGTAATGTCTTTCAATCTGAATGGTCTTACAGATAAATATAAAAAAGGAAGACTATATATATATATATATATATATATATATATATATATATATATAGTAAACTATATTAAAAATGTAGAGTGCAAATAGCTATGCTACAGGAGACACACCTGGGAAGAACTTTGCATGTGAATTTGATTAAGAAAAGTTTTCAGGATGGTTATTCAGCGGAATACCTGGGAAAAAGGAAAAGAGGAATACTTATATTAATTGCAAGAGGAGCTCCAATAGTGACAGAGGGGAAAAAAAGATGATAAATGCAAGATATATAGTACTAAAGGGCTACTGGCTAGGTAGGAGGATTACACTGACATGCATTTACATCCCCTTTAAAACTGCTATAATGGAGCTTAAGAAAAATCTGGGAGAAATGGTCAGCTTTCAGGAAGGAATATTACTTGCACTTGCATGTGGATACTGGGATTTGGTTTGCAACAGTGAATATGTGTCTGGGGGTGTAGAAGGGAAAATATAACAAAGGAGAGTAGATTTTTGAAGAAATGTATGAAAATGTTTGGCATGAAAGATGTCAATTCAGTACTAGTAGTTCAGAATAAATTTGGATATTACTCACAGAGATACAAAAACTGGGCTAGGCTAGATAGATTTTATATCCTACAAGAAAGTACAGTTTTGTACCTACCATAAATGTAGATGTTCGAGAGTTCACACTGCTGCAGTCATCACACTTGGGTTATCCTGCCGTCAGGCGGTCCCGCAGTCGGACAGAGTTCCAAAGTCTTGGTCCGGCATCAGTTGCTGTCGCTTCTTCCCTGACGTCAGTGTACCAGGGGTATACAAGAGGCATCCGAAGCCATTTTCTTCAGTTTTTCTTGCCCCAGATGTCAGGTGCCCCCTAGTAGGAGGGCAATACATGTTGCCAATGAAACATGTACAGAAAAATACAAATAATACCTTCAGTTACAAGCAAATACACCACAAAGGTTGTATGAGATAGAAAGGTATAGAAAGGTTCAGCTACTTCAGAGGGGATGGAGGGAGGGTAACCTGGACTGCAGCAGTGTGAACACTCGAACATCTACATTTATGGTAGCTACAAAACTGTACTATGTTCATCGTGTTACACTGCTGCAGTCATCACACTTGGGTTGAATCCCAAAGCTAAGGATGGGTGGTGGAGTTAAACAGGGTTTGGAGAAGCTAGTAGGCCCTGCAGAACTGCAGTGGCAAAGCCAGCTCTAGTCTTATACAGGCAAGTGATAGTGCTTGGTGAAGGTGTGCACTGAGCTCCAAGTTGCAGCTTCTAAAATATCCTTGGTTGGTACGCCCCTGAGAAAGGCTGTTGATGTAGCTGTAGCCCTGGTGGAGTGGGACCTAATGCTAGTAGGGACCGGTTTCCCATGATGTGTGTAACAAAAACGTATGCAATGTCCTATCCATTTTGAAATGGTCTGTTTTGAGATCGCTTTTCCTTGTGATCCTGAAGCATAGGATACAAAGAGCTGGTCAGATTTTCTGAAAGCCTTAGTTTTATCCAAGTAGTAACGTAATTGCCTGTGAATGTCCAAAGAGTGCAAGAGTCTTTCTCCTTTGTTCTGGGGGTTTGGAAAAAAAGGTGGGTAAATGAATGGTTTGGTTTAGGGCCACAGTGGATACCACCTTTGGCATAAAGGAAGGGTTAGTCCGTAGAGCGACTCTGTCGATGAAAAATGAGGAAAGGCTCCACTGCCATTAGGTCTTGTAGCTCTGAGAATCTTATAGCTGAAGTTATTGCTAGTAGCAGGGCAGTTTTCCATGAAAGAAACTTTAAATCAGTTGAAGTAGCTGGTTCAAAGGGCGGTAGTGTAAATTTTTCCAGAACAAAGTTGAGATCCCAAGTTGGTGTTGGTGCTCTCCTGGGCGGTCTTATGTTCTTAGCCCCTCTGAGGTACTGTCGTAGGAGTGGATGTGAAAATAAAGGAATATCCGTGTTGTAGTGAGCTGAAATCGCTGAGGCGTGGATCTTAACAGATGAAAAGGAAAGCCCTTTGTGCAGCATCTCAGTTAAATGTTTGGAGCAAGTGGGTTTTGGCCTTTAGCCTGGTTCCAGGCTAAAAATCTTTTCCATTTGTCTGAATAGGTTTTCCTGGTGCTGGGCCTCCTGGCCTCCAGAATGACATCCATAACATCTTTAGGAAGAGGTGTTGGCTGGTTGTTTAGGTAATTTGCCATGCAGCCAGATTTAAGGTCTTGAGCTGGCTGTGTAGAATCTGATTGTTTTGCTGAGTGAGCAGGTGAGGAATCTGGGGTAAAATCCATGGTGGGCCATGGGCCATGTTTCTTAGTATTGGATACCAGTGTTGGTGTGGCCAGTCTGGAGCAATGAGGATAATTTGTGGTCTCTCTAATCTGACTTTCAGCAGCAACTTTGCTATAAGAGGCAGTGGAGGAAATGCATATACTGTTAATGTTTTCCAACTGAATGAGAGGGCATCCACTTTCCAAGCTAGTGTCTGGAATGTCCTTGTGCAAAATTTTCGAAGTTGCTAGTTTTGGGGGTTGGCAAACAGATCTATATCTGGGTGTCCCCATTTTTGAGATATCATTGCAAATACTTGTGGATCCAGTTTCCACTCGTGGGGATCCATGATGTTTCTGCTTAGGTCGTCTGCCAATGCGTTTTTCTTTCCTGGCAGGAATTGTGCTTGTAGTTGAACTTGGTAAGTCAGTGATGTATTCCACAAGGTCATTGCTTGCCTGCATAGGGGGTAGGAGTGTGTGCCCCCTTGTTTGTTTATGTACCACATTACTGTGGTGTTGTCCGTCTTTATTAGGAGTTGTCCTGGTTGTAAGAGGTCCTTGAAAGCTGGTAGGGCATTCTGTACAGCTAGCATTTCTTTTTGATTGATATGCAGATGCCTTTGATCTGTAGCCCATTTGCCCTGAATGCACTGTCCTGCCATGTATACTCCCCAGGCATAGTCTGACGCATCTGTAGTGATAGTCTGCCTGGCTGTGGGTAAGGTGAAAGGCTGACCCTTGTTGAGGTGACATGCCTGTGCCCACCATAGAAACTCATGTTGAAGGCAGGGAATGAGTGGTATCATTGTTTCCAAGCTGTGGCTGTGCTGCGTCCATACGCTTTTCAGGTACCATTGTAATTTCCTCATATGCAGTTTTGCAAATGGTATTAGGAGTATGCAAGAAGCCATGAATCCCAAGGCCATCATTTTGAAGTATTGAGTCAGCTGTTGTTGCTTGTCTGGCGTGAGGTAAGCCATCTGGGCCATTGTATTCAAGCTGGCACTCAGGAATTTTATGTTCTGTGAGGGCACTAGTTTTGATTTCTTTTCGTTTACTGTGTACCCTAGGCAACTTAAAAGGTGTTTGACAAACGCCAGATGCTTTAAAAGAATGTCCTTGCTTTCTGCTTGAATAAGGCAGTCATCCAGGTATGGGTATATTTGAATTCTTGTCTGCAGTATGCAATTACTTGTGACAGGCATTTTGTGACGACACTGGGTGCAGTAGATAAGCCAAAGGGCAGTGCAGAGAATTGACAATGAGTTGAACCTGCAATGAAACAGAGGTATCTTCTGCAATATAGGGACATGCAGGTATGCCTCCTTGAGATCAAACGTTACTAGCCAAGCCTTCTTGCCCAGCATGGGAAGAAGCTGCTGTAGTGTGAGCATCTTGAATTTGGGTACTCGGAGATAGGTGTTTAGAATTGAAAGGTCCAGAATGGGTCTCCAGGCTTTGTCCTTTCTGGGGACTAGAAAGAGTCTTGAGTAAAATCCTTGTCCTTGCTCCTGTGTAGGTACCTGTTGAATGGCTCTCATGTTCATAAGAGCTGTAATTTGTTTTTGTGCCTCCGCCCATTGATTTGGTGGCAGGTTTGGCATTCCTTTTATCCTTGGCAAGGTGTGAAAGTGGAATTCGTATCCTTGTGAAACAATGTTTAGGAACCATTTGTCTTTTGTGATGATGTGCCAGTTGTCTGCAAAAAGCTAATTTTCCTCCCAAGGGAGCTGCCAAGAGAGATTTGCTTAGCAGTCTGAGGATTAAGTCATTGTGTTTGTCTTCTGTTAGTTTGGGGCCTGTCTTCCCCTTCTTTCTGGGTAGCGGCTCCCGATTGGCGAGGTTTGTAAGGGCCTTGTGACTGACCTCTGCCCCTTGGGCGTCTGTATTTGCCCCTCTGTGGTCTGTCAGATGCTGGAAAGGACCAGTTTTTTGTTGGCCAATTTCTGCTGAAATGAGGGGGTTGAACCTGTAAAAAATCCTTGACCATCTGCATAGATTTTGCCTTATCCTCCATTTTCTTTAAAACCTCTTCTGCTTTTACACCAAATAAAACATCCTGTTGTAAAGGTGCATCCAGTAACTTTGCTTTAACATGATCTGGTAGGGTTTGTTCTTTTAAGCAAGCATGCCTACGTATGACAGACCCAGTCACTGCTGCTCTACAGGAAGCTTCCAATGAATCAAATCCACATTGTAAAGTATGTTTGCCCACCTGTTCAGCTGCATGTAACAGATCCTGCATTTCCTTAAAATCAGGCTGCTCTGAATGTGTGCTCATTTTTTGTTTTAATCGAGACATCAGGAATTGTTGATATTTCAGCATATGGAACTGGCAATTCAAGGCTCTCATAGCTAGAGTAGCTGAGGCTGAGGTGTATACCTTCTTTCCCCATCTATCTAGTGCTCTGGAATCCCTTTCAGAGGGTACAGGATTTTTAGCAATAGAGACTTTAACCCCTTTGGGACCCTGGGAAATTGTTTCTGGGTCAGCAACAGGGCTTTTATATAGGAACTTGTGTGAGTCAGGGACTCTGTAGTATCTGTCTGGTTTGGCTGGAGCAGGAGGTAGAGAGTCTGGATTAAGACTAGATTCTAAATAAACATCATCCACAATGTCTAACACAGGAGGGATTGCAAGCAGCCAGTGCTGGGGAAGTAAAAGGAACTCTCGGATCCTTTTCTTAGAATCAGAGTAATCCTGGCCCTCCCAGTGAAAATGTTCCCTCATGGTATGTAAAGTTTCCCCAAAGGAGTAGTCTTCTGGAGGAGATGCTGAGGGAATAGACTCTTCAGCATCAGAATCTTCATATGGGGGAAAAGAGTACGGCTGTTCCTCTGAGGTATCTGAAGAAAAGGAAACCTGGTCAGAGGAAGTATAATCTTCCTCTTGTCTTGGCCTTTTATCAGGAGTTGGATGGGAACCCCTAATTAGGGTAATTAAATCTTCAGCCATCTTATGCATCTGTTTCTTAGGCATGGGGCCTTGCATTGGAGACTGATGCACAGTCTTTTTTGTTTTTAATGGAGTTTTTAGCTTAGCATAAGATTTAATGGTGAGTGTAGTCGGTCTGAAGACACCTTCTGCAACAGAAGGCATTTCTACTGCACCAGAATCTCCTTCGGCTCTGGAGTCATAAGGGTCTAATGAAGAAGGCTGCGGCGGCCTAGTGCTCTCCGCTTGTGAATCAGAAGCAGTCTGTGGTTCTAAATCAGCGGTTGTCAGGGGCTGCGTAGGCGCCTCACTGAAGACCGGAGACAAGCCCTGCAGAGGCCTCGGAGTCTGGTTTGGGTCTTGGCTGACTGACCTTATCCTTGCGTTTTTTATGCATGCCGGTAGTCGGTTGCTCCAATGGCATGGTATAATTAAATTTCCTACCAAAGTAATGTCGGGCGAAATCAAACAGACGTTTGATAGTTCGTTTATTAAATCTAGCACAAAACCAACAACCAGTGAAGTTGTGGTCAGGGCCTAGGCAAGGAATGCAATAAGAATGAAAGTCCTTATGAGGTATTTGCTTCCCACAAGAAATGCAATTGTTAACTTTTTCTGACATCGGAATGAGGCAAGAAAAGGTTCCCCAACGGAGTACTTAACTTTACTGAAGACCTTGGTCTGAAATTCGATTTGAAAATCTCAGGAGTTGGCCGACCGGCACTTGCGAACTGCTTCTGCTTCGGGCACCACACGGCAAGAAAGACTGAAGAAAATGGCGTCTGATGCCTCTTATATACCCCTGGCGCACTGACGTCAGGGAAGAAGCGATAGCAACAGACGCCGGACCAAGACTTTGGAACTCTGGCCGACTGCGGGACCACCTGACGGCAGGATAACCCAAGTGTGATGACTGCAGCAGTGTAACACAATGAACATCATGTAGATTTAACTGAAGGTCTTGAAACACACCCAATAACTATTTCAGATCATGTGCCAATAACAACTAAAATAAAAACACAAGGTAATGAAATAAAAATGAGATCCTGGCAATTTCCCACCTATCGGTTGAAAAGAGGAATTTAAAGAATGGGTCGTGGAATTAATTCAGGAGCTATTAGAGAAGACAGAATTATTTTCTGAAAACATAGCTAAGCAGTGGGATAAAATTAAAGTGGAGTTTAAAACTAGGTTGGAAATAAAATAAAGGGAGATGTGGTTAAACAGAACCAAGAATTTAGAGGGATTGACAAATGTTAAAGCAATGCAAAATAGGAGGAATCTCTCAGAACACGAAAAGGAACAATTGCAGAATGCTAAACAGAAAATAAGAGATTACCTTAATAATATGCACAAGTTTAGAAAGATTACTGTTAAGCAACTTCTTTTTGATCATTTTGGAGCACAAAAACTTTTAGCGCAACAACGCAGGCAACAGAAAGTGGAAAGGGCAATCACCAAGCTTAGAGAGCCTATAACACTGAAGATAACAAAAGATCCTGTAGAAGTATTAGAAATATTTTGGAAATTTTAAGAAAAGTTGTACAAAGCAAGGAAATATGGAAATCAAGAAAAGGTACACATGGAAATGTTTATGGAAAAATTAAATATGCCAAAGTTAGAGGTAGATGAGGATCAATTACTAACAGTTAGGATAGGAAGGGATGAGACAAAATTGGCTATGTATAACCAATCTACAGGAAAGTCCCCAGGAATGGATGGTATTCCTGTGGAAGTTTGGAAGACAGGAGGGAAAAAATAGACATATCATTGCTGGAGCCTTCCTGTGTCTTGACAGAATGCTCTTCAAACTATCTGGAGATGTACAGAGCTGAGTATATTTTTCTGGCACTTCAGAGTTGTGTACTGGTAATTGTTCTTTGACTAATTTTATATCATTGCTGGTTAATGTCAGAGTTGTGCACTGTTATTTTTGCTTCAATGTATAGTTTTTCAGATCTCTGCTGAAGGTGCCTCCCTATTCCTGTCTTGTTGTTTAAATTTGGAGGCTTTTGCAGTTGCTTGCCCCCACTGTAGATTTGATCTGGGACACTCCCCCCAGTCCCATCTCTTTACCTCATTCTACCTAATAGACTCCTTCTGCACTTGTTTTTAGTCATTTTTAATTTAATTGCATTTTTTAAACTGTTTGGTCTAACATTGCTACATACTCAAGAAGTGTGCTAGCCTACACTGCATTTGAATTGTTTTGACTGCTGTTTTAGCTACTTTTCTGTATATATATATATATATTTAAAAAAAATTATCTTTCCTGTAACTAGTGTAGTCCAGATTCAGATTTGCTGTATCCAGGACTGTATATAAGCTTCTGAGCCCCCCCACCCCCAAGCTTTCTGTGTTGGAGGGAAGCCTTATAGCTCATCAGTGGGAGTGGTAAGCACTAGGTAACCTATCTACCACATAAGGAGTGGTTCTGGCCCAGAAATTGTAGTTACTGGCCGTTTTTCCATTTCTCTCAACTTTCTGATTTAAAAGCCCACATTTGCATTGGTTTCCCCCCTTTACTGTAATTAGTTTAGTCCAGATACAGATTCTTAGTTTTAGCACTTGAATTTTCTTATTCGTGATCAGCACTTGTTCAGAACTTGTAAGCACTAAATAACCTAGTAATTACTACAGCACTCAACCTTCCTCATTACCTAGAGGAAAACAGTTTTGGTACTTACTTTCCTTACTTGCTTAGAGAAAAACAGCTCTTGTACTCACTTTCCTCACTTGTCTAGAGGAAAATAGATTTTATTCATGCATGTCCAAGGGTCAGCTCCCAGTGTTCTCTCCTATCTGATGCATCTGGGCATCTTGGGGCAATGTAGAAATTGCCTCTTGTACACAGACAACCCTCTCCTCCTACCACCCAACACTACAACCTGTGAGAGATGCACTTATCTAGCCAAACTGGAGGTAAAGCTCTCTCCAATCAAGGCTCAACTTGACAGTCAAGAGGAGAAGGTAAACACTTGCACCACACCACACTCCTCACATAGTCTCACTAAATCTACACCACCAAAATCCACACATAGAAACACAAAAACATTCGCGGAGGCTCTCAATAATAATCTGCTCAAGCAACAGAGATCTCCAAAGCAGAAATGCAAGCAACTTCCACCCCCCCCCAACGCAACCCAATTGACACATAGCCCGCAGACTCAGTGTGCCACTCAACCAAAGCCAATAAGGCAAAACAACGTACCCAACACACTAGTCATAGGTAACTCTATAGTCAGGCACACTGATGTCCCACTCACCAGGCTAAACAAGGAGAAGGTTACTGTCAGCTGTCTATCGGGTGCCAGGATCCGCCACATAACCCATGCAGTCACGTCACTCCAAAAGTACAAATATGACTCTGTCATTGTCCATGTTGGTGTGAACGACCTGAGACATACCTCCCTGGACTACATGAAAAGAGACATGGAAGAGGTCTCCGATCCTGTAGCCCAGGCAGGTATGACCCTAGCCTTGAGTAGCATTCTGCCATCACCCAGAATGATGCCGCAGTACAAGGACAAAATGAATGATTGACTTCAACAATTGACTAAGCTTCTGGTGCCATACTAAAGAGATCCAGTATCTGTCTGCCTGGGATGACATGGTCGACAGACCACGATGCTTTGCTAGAGATGGCCTGCACCTGTCACCCCTGGGATTCCAGATACTGGCTAAGGTTCTTGCCGCCCCGATAGTGCCTTTTTTAGGCAAGGTTCAAATGACAAATTCACCACCATAACAGGAACAGGCAAGCAAAAACTGAGGGTGATGCTACTCAATGCCAGAAGTCTAAATCTCAAAATGCACTCACTCGAGGCACTCCTTAAAATGGAAAACATCGATATCTGTGCAGTGACTGAGACCTGGTTCAAGGCTCCAGAGAGGACCCCTGCATTACCAGGCTATAACTCGTATCACACTTTTCGGCCATGTAACCTGGACCGGAACACCAAAGGCGGAGGTGTGTCCATATTCATTAAGGATATCCACACCTCCAGGCTAGTTGCTCAGCATAATGCAGCCAAGGTTATCCAAGTGCAACTAACTCTGGGCAAAACTGCAATCCAAATTGTAGCTTGCTACAGCTCACCCACCATGCCCCAGGATTCCCACTCCTCTTTTCCTGATGTACTGGAAAATATTAGGGTTCAACCAAACACCCTAATAATGGGCGATTTCAACTACCCCACCATTAACTGGGAAAACTACTCATGTACCAACTCCTTCGTTCAACACTTTCTGGAATTCATAAACTCCAATGGCCTGGATCAACTTATCCACACCCCCACAAGGGGCAACAATATCCCAGATCTAGTCAATACCAACATGAGTGACCGGTGTTCCACACCTGAAGTCAACGCCTCATTGGTCCGATCCGACCATAAGCTAATTACCCTAGATATCCACATCCTGCCCATTAAGGAAACCATGGCAAAAAAAATGTCTCCAAAGCCAACTTCATGCTTCTTAAACAGAAGTGGTGAACTTCATGACACCCATGCAGATGGACAATACAGTTACGACTACTGAATCCTACACAATTGCACTTTATAAGCATTTACATGAGTGCATGGATTGCGCTAGCCCAAACAGAACCAAGATGCTATCCTCCAAAAAAAGGAAGCCAATCTGGTGGTTCCCTGCCATATACAAAATGTACAACAAAAGGAAGAAACTGTTGCAAGAGAGTAAAACCCCATGAGTGGAGGAGCTCACTGGTCAGCCTCAGTAAGAAGCTGTGATCCCTGATAAAATCCTCCAAAGCTAGTTACGAAAACAAAATAGCCACTGATACTAAAGACAACCACAAAGCATTCTATAGGTATGTCAAGAATCTCAGTGGCAACACTCAGATCTGCTCCGAGTTACAGCACAATGGCACTAAATATACAGACCCAACTGATATTGCCAACATCCTGGCTGATAGGTTCAGTGCTAACTTTACCCCCCTCTCACCCCCTAAAGAGCCCATCTCTATACCGGAAGAATGCAAAGCTCCTGTAATCACAGCTGCACAGGTAAAAACCACAATCTCCAAAGACAAGAACACAGCATCCATGGGACCAGACAACATCCCAGGCTGCGTTCTACATGAACTACAGAATGAACTGCCACCCCACCTAAGTACCATGTTCAATCATAGCCTCACCTCAGGCTTTGTGCCTGCTGAATGGTGCACAGCAATGGTTATCCCACTCCACAAAAGGGGGAGCCACCACGGACCCCGGAAACTACTGCCCCATTAGCATGACGAGCCTGGTCTGCAAGGCCATGGAACGTATCATCATGGAACTTATAAACAAAGACATTGGTTATCTCCAAACTCTGGACCCCACCTAGTTCAGGTCTGTAAAAGGCAGATCATGTCTCCTAAACCTGATAGACTTCTTTGAAGCAGTCACCAAAGCCGTAGACAAGGGTAAGGTGGTTCACACAGCCCATCTAGACCTTGCCAAGGCTTTTGACACCACCCCCCACTCTGGAATTATAGATAAACTCACTAAACTAGGTATAAATCCCTATGTCACAAGATGGGTTGCCAACTGGCTCACTGACAGAACCCACACTGTGAAAGTAGCAGACTCCAAATCCGACTTCAGACCAGTGACAAGTGGAGTACCACAGGGTTCAGTCCTGGGTCCTCTTCTGTTTGGTATCTACTTTTCTGAAGTACAGGCCAACACAGAATGTCTTTGGCTAACTAAGTTCGCAGATGACTGCAAACTAGGAGCCATAATCAAAACTCCTAACGATGTGGACATCCTACAAAAGGGCCTCACTGAGACAGATGCCTGGTGTCAAAGCCATGGCCTCAAGCTCAACGCCAAAAAGTGCATGGTCATCCCCTTTGGTAAAAACTCTGTACCCATGAACTACAACATAGGTGGTAGTATACTTAATACCGAAAGTGTGATAAGAGACCTTGGGACACAGGTGGACAGTAGTCTCTCCTTTGATAATCACATCGCCACAGTAGTCAGGAAATCCTTCTACGTGGCAAACCTCATCACAAAAGGTTTCTCATCCAGGAAAAAAAGAGGTCATTGTTCCCCTCTACTCATCACTCATTAGACCCATTATAGCGTACAACACCCCTTTTGGTATGTACCTCACAAGACATCTACAACAACCGGAAAGGCCACAGAAATACCTCACAGAGAGGATTATCAGCCTCAAACAGATGCCCTACGCAGAAAATCTCAAAAAACTCCAGCTTTACTCCCTCGCATATCGCCTACTCGGACGTGATCTCTGCTTAACATACAAAGCTATGTCAAACCCAGAGCTGTTGGACATGCTCCACTTAAAGAAATCCCAATCCCTCCAAGCTACATGCTCTAGGGACCTAAACCTTGTCACCACAATAAACAGAACATGCCGGAGGGATAGAGTCTTGTCCCAGAGACTTCCCATACTCTGGAATAAACTACCTATCTATATCAAACAAAGCTCCTCATTAGCACTCTTCAAGAAAAATCTTGTTGATTGGATGGGAAATAGGAAATTCACCCTGGGGATCACCTCTGTGGCACTGCTCGACAGTGGCACAGTAAAATAATTTTCTTGGGTGGCAAAAGCCAGGGTACCTTTTTGGCTGAGCTTGTACAGGCCCCGATAGCCTAGTACCTACCTATAAACCTATAAGAAGGCCTTGTTTAACAGTATTTTAAGAGGAAGAGAAGTAAAGATCCATCTGATCCAGCTTCATACAGGCCCTTTTCAATACTAAACCATGATCATAAAGTGTTTATGTCTATAATGGCTAAAAGAATGGCAAAAATGATACCAAAATTGATAGAGATGGATCAGTGTGGTTTTGTGGAGGAAAGGCAAACATCTGACAATATTAACAGATGATCCAGAGGGAAGCAGAATGTAAGAAAGTATCAGTTTTACTGCTGAGTCTTGATGAAAAGAAGGCATTTGACAGAGTAGACTGGGACTTCATGAGCAGGGCAATGGAAGCATTTGCTTTCCCTGGTACAATTATAAGGTTTATTAGAAGACTATATGAGGGATCGAAAGTGTGAATTTAAGTGGGTGGGGTCCTCTCTGATAATTTCTGCTTGAGTAAAGGAAACCAGGAAGGGTTGTCCGCTTTTCCCTTTGTTGTTTGAATTATATTTAGAACCACTGGCAAAGAAAATAATGGACTCAGAAATTCAAGAATATAATTGGTATGGTAGTCAGGAAAAGCTGGCTCTATTTGCAGATGATATTTTATACATGGCAAAACCAGAAACTGACATTACAGGGTTGGGGAGCATTTTAAGGCAGTTTCAAATCTTCTCGGGATAAAAAATGAATGAAGCTAAAACAAAGGCAACAGCGGTAAATTATGTACCCACACACAAATTCGTCCAACAATAGCCATATTTATGGGGACATGACAAAATGAAGTATTTAGGAGTATGGATTGAAAATCGATTGGGCAGACAGACTTACACTGCTGGCAGCCCCTGTGGCATGGCTCTGCGGATCATGGCATGTGGGTCGAACTTCTCAGCATGCAACCGAGGAGCGGGTCGGGTAATGGAACGTTCTGCCAGGTTAAAGTCGAAGAGGGACTGACGAGCCTGGGCTGAGGCGAAGTAGTCCTGTTGCACGCTGAGCCGCCCAGCGGCTGCACACTCTGAGCACAGGAGCGAGAGTGGGAGGTCTGCTCTTTGTCTCTCTGGATTCGACCGCCATGCTCCAAGCTGGCCTGCGCCCCTTTGGGGTCACATTTCCCGGTCCACAACCAACACCCACATTGCTCCGTCTTGGATCTGTCCCCATCAGTGGAATTTTGGGCTCCAGCCCCTCCTCTCAGCCTGCCGAGGTACTCCTATCTGGTTGGTCCTGCCAGTAGCATATGCTTGTCTCACAGATTAAACCATGCAAGTCTCAGTGCACATGGATGCTACAGTGAAACTGTGAATGGCTCATTAAATCAGTTATGGTTCCTTTGATCACTCCAAGGCAATTGTTACAAAGACATGCATCTAGAACACTACTCCCCAAGCATCCACTGAAAATTGGCTTAGTTCCAAATCAGACTTTCTCGGTAAACAAATGTTAAATAAATGAATGAAGGACTCTGGTGGCAGCTACTTATATATGGGAAGACATTAAACAAAAGATGATAAAACTTGAGAAACTGGACATTTTCTTATAAGGATATTAACATAAGCCCTAAAAATGTGTTTAGTCCCTTTAGTCTAATACACAGATCACGCATACTTTTATAAACTGGAAGAGAAGTTGTGGATAGCAATTAAAGAGTTGAAGGATTTTATCTGGGAACGGAAGACAGCAAGGGTCAAGTGGGATAAGCTGATTCTACCAACAGAGCAAGGCAGACTAGACTTACCTAATTTGAGGGGATATTTTACAGCAACACAGTTAAGGCTCTTATACATTGCACAGGCAGAAACTATACTT
Source organism: Protopterus annectens (assembly GCF_019279795.1). NCBI lineage: Eukaryota > Metazoa > Chordata > Ceratodontiformes > Protopteridae > Protopterus > Protopterus annectens. The sequence goes on along the minus strand of NC_056749.1, from coordinate 703,490,169 downwards.
CAATTCACTTTTCCTTGAGAAAAATAAACCAAAAATCTGACTAAGTATTAGCCTATAGTAAAACTAGCAAAACCACATACTTCCTATCATATTCTAATAAAAGTACACTGGTTAAACCAACAAAAGATATAAATACTGGCCTGAGCTCCGATCTGTTGCAGTGGCAAACTAGATCTCAGGTGAGGCAGAGAGCATGATGGGATAGGGACTTGGCCTCCAGCTACTCGTGAAAGCGGCTGACTCGGAGCCGAGGGATCGGCTCCGAACCCATTTGTAAGAATGAACGGCGAGATTGAACAACTTGAGTAAAAAACGAACAAAGAGGCAGACAACGAATTTTCCAGTATAAAAATAGTTAGCACTTTCGTCAAATTTTATTCCTCTTAACTTCCTCAGACAACAATGAAACAAAACAGATTGGTTTAAATACCCCACCTGAAAGTCACATGATGACAAGCTCGTCCATTTGTCTTAAATATATACAAAACTTTTGTCCCAACATCAGAAAATAACAATAATACCACTCGTATCATTAAACTTTTTAGCACTTTAAAACATGCAAGCAGGTTATAAGTTGCCTGTAAATACATGTATGTAAACACAAGTCCTTCCCAGTTGAAGTGTAACAGTTTTCAATGGAAACGAATACAAATGAATAAACGTAAAAAAATAAACTAATAGATAATGAATAAATAATAAATGTAAATGTAAAACATAAAAGGAGAGGGAGAAGAGAGAGGGGGGAGGTGGGAAAAGAAAGATGTCATCTTTGGAAACTTTTCATCTTTAACACGCTGGCTATAGAGCATACATCATTTAGTCCTGGTTTAGTGTATGCCCTTGTTTTTATCTGCCAGTATAGTTCCCGCACCTCCAATTCCACACTTAGAGGACCTCCTGATGTCATATTCAATTTGGTGAATAGCTCTAAACATAAAAGAATGCCCTGGATTATCCTTCATGTGTCTAGCCAGGGCATTTTCAATTTTCCCTTTTTGGATGTTGCAGAGGTCTTCATATACCCTCTCCCTCAATTTGCGCTCAGTTTTACCTATGTAATAACCACTGCAAGACTGGCACTGGGCTAAATAAACGACCCTAGTTGAATTACAATTCAATCTCACCCTACAGAAATAGTACCCATTATTTTGTACTTGTTGCCCGTACACATATACTTACAATATGCACAAGCTTCACACGTACATTCTGGGCAAACTAGCTGGAATAACTAACTTAGTTTCAAGTAGACCCTTGAAATTTTTTGCTCTCCTAAAAACTTTCCGTGGGGCAGACCCAAGCTTTTCCAACCTCTCATCAGTTTTTATATCATCTCAATTTTTCTTTAAAACACAGTTAATAAGTCCAAAATGTGGGCAGAAGGTGGTAATGAATGAATGAGGGTAATTACTTACATTGTTCCTCTTTTCTACTACATTTAGGGCCTGTCCCCTATTTTGATTATTCACCTCATGCGAGAAACCAAGGATTGCTTTAAAATGACCCATGGGCCCTCTTGTTGGTAACTTCATGGGACAATTCACAAAGTAAGCCAATAGGGTACCCCCTCTTTTGAAACATTTGTACCAATAGGTCACATTCGGCTAAAAAAATTGGTTTTGAAAGTGCACATACGTGAAGCCCTGACCATTTGGCCCTTTACCACCGCTCTTTTTTGGTATCTCGGGTGTGCACTACTATGATGTAGTAGCGGATTAGAATGTGTGTCCTTACGATGGATTGTTGCTCTATAACATGCTTTAACCCTGTCCTTACTCAATTCCACATCCAAGAATGGTATCACCTCGTGGTTGAATGCATACGTAAAAGAAAGAACAGAGGTGGAGCTATTACAATACTTCATAAATTCCTCAGAAACAACCTGATTTCCTTCAATTATAAATATGTCATCAAGGAACCTAGTGTAGTAAAAAAATCTGCCCCCAGTAGGCATTAGCATCGCTATGGATAAATTTGTCCTCCCAATACGCAATTACGAGGTTAGCTAAACTGGCTCCAGCTGGTGAACCTATGGCTATGCCACTAGTTTTGCAAGTAATAGACACCATTAAATAAAAAATAATTATTGGATAAAATAATATCCAATAATTCCTGTATTAAAGCTATTTCGGACCGCAATGCTCCTCTCTTGAGCAACAACAGGCTAACCCATTCAATTCCCACTTCGCGAGGGATAACCGTATATAGATCTTTAACATTAACGGTAACAAAGTGGAAATCTGCTTGGTAGGAAAGGCTGTTGATGTTCTCAAGGAAAGTCCAAGAATCCTTGCAAATGTAAGGTTCCTTTTCAAAATACTTCTTCAAGATCCCATCTACAAATTTTGCTAGGGGGTATGCTACAGAGTTCTGCCTGTCCTCAATAGGGCGCAGTGGGGGATTATCCAGGTCTTTATGGATTTTAGGTATCCTGATTATTACCGGGATTTTTGGGGATGGCATGGTAAAATAGTTACAAGTCGCTAAGTCAATGTGGTTCTCAATAAATAAGTCATTGACATAAATTTTAATATGCCTGTAAGTCTGACTAACCTCATTCAAAGACACCTGCTTGTAGGTGTCCGTAGTTAACATCTTATTCATCCTTTCATTATAGTCAGTTACATCAAAAAAGGCCAAAGCTCCCCCTTTATCAGCTTTTATAACTTGAACACCCCCATTTCTGACATCCTCCAACAAATCTAACTCATCTTGTGTAATATTAGGTTTCACAGAGGTCTTTCTGAATAACCCTAAATTCCTCAGATCCAGTTTGCATATTTTTTCAAATACATCAAATATAGCATAGCCATGGGTTCACCAGTTGGAGCCAGTTTAGCTAACCTCGTAATGGCGTATTGGGAGGACAAACTTATCCATAGCGATGCTAACGTCTACCGGGGGCAGATTTTTTACAACACTAGGTTCCTTGACGACATATTTATAATATATGAAGGAAATCAGGTTGTTTCTGAGGAATTTATGAAGTATTGTAATAGTTCCACCTCTGTTCTTTATTTTACGTATGCATTCAACCACAAGGTGATACCATTCTTGGATGTGGAATTGAGTAAGGATAAGGTTAAAGCATGTTTTAGAGCAAAAATCCACTGTAAGGACACACATTCTAATGCACTACTACATTATAGTAGTGCACAACCGAGATACCAAAAAAGAGCAGTGGTAAAGGGCCAAATGGTCAGGGCTGCATGTATGTGCACTTTCGAAACAGATAGTTTAGTCAAATGTGACCTATTGGTACATATGTTTCAAAAGAGGGGGTCCCCTTGTGGCTTACTTTGTAAATTGTCCCATGAAGTTACCAACAAGAGGGTCATAGGTCATTTTAAAGCAATCCTTGGTTTCTCGCATGAGGTGAATAATCAAAATAGGGGACAGACCCTAAATATAGCAGAAAAGAGGAACAATGTAAGTAGTTACCCTCATTCATTCATTACCACCTTCTGCCCAAATGTTGGACTTATTAACCATGTTTTAAAGAAAAATTGGGATATCATAAAAACTGATGAGAGGTTGGAAAAGCGTGGTTCTGCCCCATGGATAGTTTTTAGGAAAGCAAAAAATTTCAAGGGTCTACTTGAATCTAAGTTAGTTATTCTGGCTAGGTTGCCCAGAATGTACAAGTATGAAGCTTGCGCACATTCCAAGTATATGTGCACGGGCAACAAATACAAAATAATGGGTACTAACTATTTCTGTAGGGCGAGATTGAATTGTAATTCAACTACGGTCGTTTATTTAGCCCAGTGCCAGTCTTGCAGTGGTTATTACATAGGTAAAACTGAGCGCAAATTGAGGGAGAGGGTATATGAAGACCTCTGCAACATCCAAAAAGGGAAAATTGAAAACTAGACCAGCTAGACACGTGAAAAATAATCCAGGGTATTATTTTATGTTTAGAGCTATTGATCAAATTGAATATGACATTGGGGGGGGTCCTCTAAGTGTGGAATTGGAGGTGCGGGAACTACATTGGCAGATAAAAACAAGGACATACACTAAACCAGGACTGAATGATGTATGCTCTATAGCCAGAGTGTTAAAGATGAAAAGTTTCCAAAGATGACATCTTTCTTTCCCCCTCTCTCTTCCCCCTCTGCCTTTATCCTTTACATCTACATTTATTATTTATTCATTATCTATTCTTTTATTTTTTTACATTTATACCTTTGTGTTGGTTTCCATTGAAAATGGTTATGCTTCAACTGGGAAATACTACTGTGTTTACATACATGTATTTACAGATAAATTATAACCTGCATGCATGTTTTAAAGTGCTAAAAAGTTTTTTAATGATACGAGTAGTATTATTGTTATTTTCTGATGTTGGGAGAAAAGATTTGTATGTTTGTAAGACAAATGGACGAGCTTGTCATGTGACTGAGGTGGGGTATTTAAACCAATCTGTTTTGTTTCACTGCTGTCCGAGGAAGTTAAGTGGAATAAAACTTGACGAAAGCGCTATTTTTAAACTGGAAAATTCGGTGTCTGCCTCTATTTGCTTTTACTCAGTTTGTTCTGCTTTCTGTTTTTTGAGATTGAACTTCACATCTATACTTCAAAGTGGAAAGAAATGGTGCTGACAAAGGAAGAAAGTTCAAAAATAAGGAGAGATTGGGATTTTGGATGCAGACTCTTAAGGAGAACAACCAAAATCATACAGAGTATCCATAAAATAGCAGGGAGTATTCTAAGAACCAAACCAGCATGAAAATGGAGAAGATAGATTTTACTGATAGGGATGACTGTGGTCAGGGATACAGATAATAGGAAAGAGGGGCTGGAATTTACTGGAGAAAACTGGCAAAACGGACATTGATTACAGTAGAAAGTAACTCTCATAAGCAAGTAGTGTGTGGATAAAGGGCTAAACCTAAAATAAAAAGTGTAGTACTGTTACATTTGGTAAACAGTTCTGTCCTGCAACATACAATATACCCAAGTATCTCAACCCAGAATGATAACATAGCCAGGGATCTCGGAACCTACGTCTAAATTCCTTCAACTCTGACCACCACATAGCAGCAGTAGTCAGAAAATCTTTTGACATCATCCAGGTCAAAATAGTTATCCCTATGTATGCAGTCCTTTTTAGATAAACTGATGACTACAATACCCCCCTTCAAGATGTGTATATATAAAAGATTGCTGATCTAAAGTTATTGAGCTTGAAGTACTATCCTTTTACTCTGTTTCTTACAAGCTATTGCAGAGTGATCTATGCGCTTGCTTTGCTTACCACTGTGGGCATCACACTGCTTCATATCCCGTACATCTGCAAGTCCACTAGCTCCACTGATACCCATACTAAGGATTTAAATCACCACCACCAAATACATTTATCTTTCCTCATTTTATTTATTACCTAGAGCCTCCCTACCTCTAGAACAGATTTCCCTTTCAATTAAATAAAGTGATTCTCTGGAATCCCTCTTCTGAAACCTAGATGACTTTATCTTTACTCCAGACTGACTTGCTTTGTCATTCTATCGGGGGGAGGGGGGGGGGGGGGGTTGTTAGCACAAGACAGTTGTTTTAACTCTGTTACTTTGCATTTCCTGTTATCCTCTGAAAAAATGCAGCAGCTTCTCTCCAAAAGAACAGTAGAGGATGCTTGAGTTAACCAGAGAGGGCAAGAGCTAGAGTTTTCTTAGATTTTTTTTTTTTTTTTTGCTATCTGTGAAAACACAGGATCTCTGGTCCATACTAGAATTCAGTGTCCCAAACACTTACTTGCCAAAGGAGACTTTCACTTTAGTACATCCTTCTGCGTCAATTAAGAGGAGAAAGTACAGTTGTGTACACTTACCATAAATGTAGATGTACAAGTGTATTCACTGTTGCAGTCATCACATTTGAGTTATCCCTGCCAGGGTAGCCCTCGGCCGGCCCGAATATCAGAGGGTTAGTATTTCTGCATCGGTTGCTGGCGCTTCAGGACTGACATTAGGTAGTCAGTAGTATAAAGTAAGGCAGCCGACCACATTGCATCAGTTTTTCTTGCCCTAACCTGTCAGGAGCCCCAAGGAGGAGCCAGGTTCTGGTGGAAGAACCCCACCAGTAGAAAGTAAATACCAATATGTCCCTTGTAAGGAAAGAAAAGAAAAACGGGGGGGGGGGGGTGGAGGGAGGAAAACCAGGACTGCAACAGTGAATACACTTGAACATCTACATTTATGGTAAGTGTACACAACTGTATTATGTTCTTCGTGTTTCACTGTTGCAATCACATTTGGGTTGATTCCCAAAGCTGAGGAAATGGGTGGAGGCAGTCAAGGAAACTGGGGCCTGGCTAGGATGCCCTGCAAGACTGCAGAGGCAAATTCTGTCCTGGATTTGGAGAAGAGAGGTAGGTGGAAATGTTTGGTAAAAGTGTGAACAGATGTCCAGGTGGCAGCCTCCAGGATGTCCATGGTGGGGACTCCTCTGAGGAAAGTTGCAGAGGTGGAGGCTGCTCTGGTGGAACAAGTCCTGACCTCTTTGGGGGGAGGCTTTCCCTGTTGTTTCTAGCAGAAATACATGCAGTGTGCTATCAATTTGGACATCTGTTATGTTATTAGAGGTGTGCCTTTAAAGGACTGTATTCCTTTTGCTAGTGCACTTTAAGTAATTTATGGTTTTACTAGGTAATTATTTTGATTTGATATATAAGGGGATGCTAATGTGTGCATTTTATTTCATTCTGAAGAAGTCTTTTGAGACGAAAGCGATATTAAACTGTGTTTTTCGCTACTACTGGTGGTTTCCTTCATTGCTCGGTCAGACTGGTGGTTTGGTTTTTTATTTGGAAATGGTTTGTTTAGAGATGGCTTTGTCTTTTGCCCCTGTAGCAAAGCTAACCAGCAATTGATCAGACTTTCTGAAGGATTTAGGCCTGTCTAGATAGAATCTGAGCACATCTAGAGAGTGCAGGATCCTTTCCTCCTTGTTCTGGGGATTAGAAAAAAGGTGGGCAAAAGAATGGATTGGTTGAGAGCCACAATTGACACCACCTTGGGCATGAAGGATAGGTTAGTCCTGAGGGATACCCTGTCAGCATGGAAGATGATGAAGGTTTCCACAGCCATGAGTGCTTGCAGCTTGGAGACTCTTCTGGCGAAGTGATGGCCAGAAAGAAAGATGTCTTCCGGGAGAGAAATTTTAGCTCTGCAAAATAAACTGGTTTGGAGGGCAGGGTGAGCTTTTCCAACACAAAGTTAAGGTCTCAAGCTAGGGTTGGTGCTCTTCTGGGTGGCCTCAAGTTGCTAGCCCCTCTTAGGAACTGTTTGATCAAGGGGTGGTGAGAAATGGGGCTGCTCAGTGGGAAACGGAGCAGAGACAGCAGAGGCATGAATTTTAATAGAGGAAAAAGAGAGACCACTGTGTAGTAGGTCAGCTAAGTAATCCAGGATGAGAGGGAGGGGTGTGACATATTGGCTCCCTTAGCCAGAATCCAAGTGCACAACCTTTTCCATTTGTCAGCATAAGACTTTCTAGTGCTAGGGCATCTGGCATTACGTATAACATCTAGAACCTGTTTGCTGAGGTTGGAAGATTGATCGGGGGTTAGGGAATAAGCCAAGCTGCCAAACTAAGTGTCTGCAATTGAGGATGTATGAATTCCCCTTCCCTCTGGGTCAGGAGGTTTGGAATCTGAGGAAGATATCATGGTGGCAGTGGGGACAGGCTGGGCAGCAAGCGGTACCAGTGCTGGCAAGGCCAGTCTGGAGCTATAAGAATTGGCCTTGTTTTTTCCTCCTTTATTTTGTGCAGTACCCTGGGGATGAAAGGTAGTGGAGAAAGGCATAGACCGATAGACTGACCCAGAGAAGGATAGGGCATCCATTTTCCAAGCCATGCAGTGATGCTCCCTGGTGCAGAATTTGCTGAGCTGATGGTTGGTGTGGGAGGCAAAGAGGTTGACCTTCTAGGTGCCCAATTTCTGAGTTATTAGGGTGACGGTTCTTCTTTTGAGGTGCCACTAATATGGCCCAGAAAATTTCTGTTTAATTGGTCTGCCAGAGAGTTGAGAGAACCTGGTAGGAATTGTGCTAACAGGTGGAGTTGCATGGCAGAGATAGTGTGGCAGTGGGTCATGGCCAGCCTGCATAGAGAGGAGTGAGTCCCTCCCTGCTTGTTGATAAACCACATTACAGTGGTGTTGTCTGTTTTAACCAGGAGAGCCCCTGGGGAGAGAAGGGGCTTGAAAGCTAACAAGGTGTGCGGGACAGCCATCATCTCTTTTTGGTTGATATGCAGAGGGATTTGCAGTGGGCTCCATTAGCCCTGTATGCACCTGTCGTCCAGGTTTGTACCCCAGGCATAGTCTGATGCATCTGTGGTGAGAGTCTGGGTGGCGGGGGGTGGTGAGAAAGGTAGTCCCTTGTTGTGGGAGCATGCTGTTGCCCACCAAAGAAAATATTTTCTGAGGCAAAGAATTATAGGTATAAGAGTCTCCAGGTCTTTAGAGTGTTGACACCAAAGGCTTTTTAGGTACCACTGAAGTTTCCTCATATGCAGTTTGGCATATAGAATGAGTAGTATGCAAGATGACATGAACCCCAGAGCTTGCAGTATATCTTCCTTTCAGATACCAGGGGTCTGGTGGCTAGTTGAGAGAGTTAGGCTGTCAGGAAAATTTGCTTTTCTGGTGTAAGGAATCCCATCTGGGATGTTGTGTCCAGGCTTGCTCCCAGGAATAAAATCCTTTGGGTGGGCACCTGTTTGGTTTTATTTTCGTTGATTGTGTACCATAGGGAAGTTAGTATGGACTTTACAAAGGCCAGGTGCTTGAGCAGCTTTTGCTGGCTGTCTGCCTGAATTAGGCAGTCATCTATATATGGGTAAATCTGGATATTCCTTTGTCTGCAAAAGGCAATGGCCAGACATTTTGTGACAACTCTGGGAGCAGTAGATAAGCCAAATGGTAGCGCAGAGAACTGAAAGTGCGGAGATCCTGCCCTGAAATGGAGATATTTCCTGCATGATTCCCTGATAGGAATGTGGAGGTAGGCCTCTTTTAGATCTAGGGTGGCTAGCCAAGCATCCTTGGAGAGCATGGGTAGCAGCTGCTGGAGGGTGAGCATTTTGAATTTTGGGATCACCAGGAAGGTGTTTAGACTAGATAGATGGAGGATGGGGCACCAGGTGCCCTCTTTTCTGGGTACCAGAAAAAGTCTGGAGTACAAGCCTTGGCCTCTCTGTTCTGCAGGAATGTGCTCTACTGCCCTCATAGAGAGCAGGGAAAGGACTTGCTTTTGCGTCTCTGCCCACTGGCTTGGAGGTAGATCTGGGAACCTTTTTGGGGTAGGAAGGGTGTGAAAGAAAATTTGTATCCCTGGGACACTATGTTGAGAACTCAGTGGTCGTTGGTAATGGTGGCCCAGGTGCTTGCATGAAAGTAGAGTTTTCCTCCTAAGGGTAAGTGAAGGTGGGCAGAAAGAGGGGTGGGGGAGGTGAGTTCTTCCATAAGAGGGTGGCTTAGAACTCTGTGGTTTTGAAGTGGAGGTAGTCCACTGCTTAGATCTCTGCATTCCCTGTGGCTGCTGCCTGGGGGGTCAGGTTCCCCAGGGTCTGGGCTGGACTGGCTTAGTGGGAGCTGAAAAGGACCAGTGCTTGGTGGGACAATGCCTGCTGAACCTGGGTGGCTGGACCTTTATGAAATCCTTAACTGTCTGCATAGATTTTGCTTTTTCTTCAGTCTTTAAGACCTCTTCTGCCTTAGTGCCAAATAAGTTGTCTTTGTGCAAGGGGGCATCCAACAATTTAGATTTGACATGGCCTTTGCAAGGGCTGTTCCTTAAGCCATGCATGCCTTCTAATGATAGATCCGGTGACTGCTGCCCTGCAAGAAGCTTCTAGGGCATCAAAACCACAGTGCAAGGTGTGTTTAGTTACTTGGCTTGCAGAATGCATTAACTCTTGTAACTCTTTAGATTCTGCACAAGCAGGAAAATAAGACATTTTTTAATTGAGGAGTTCCAGGGAATGTTGCTGAAATTTTAGCATATAGAAAGTACAGTTTTGTACCTACCATAAATGTAGATGTTCGAGGATCCACATTGCTGCAGTCCTAACTATTGGGTAGTCCGCTGTCCAGTCGGCCCGAATACCAAAGTATATGGCTGACGTCGGTCAGGGCGCATTAGACTGACGTCAGTACGTCAGGGTACTAATGCGCATGACCGACGTCATATCCTCAGTCTTTTCTTGCCCCAGATGTCAGAAGACCCTAAAAAGACAAGGCCCAATATACCTGCACCAAAAATATGTACAATATATACAAAACTATCAGCATATAACCTCACCTACACAACCACCCCTAAACACAGAGGGAAGGAGGGAGGGTAATTGGACTGCAGAAATGTGGATCCTCGAACATCTACATTTATGGTAGGTACAAAACTGTACTATGTTCTTCATTCCACATTGCTGCAGTCCTAACTATTGGGTAGAATCCCAAAGCAGAGGTAAGGGAGGCTGGCAAATCATAAAGAAGCAGGAGCTGACAACATGCCTTGCAAAATAGCTGTGGCAAAACCAGCCCTAGACTTAGAGTAGAGAGGAAGGTGATAATGCTTAGAGAAAGTATGCACTGAACTCCAAGTAGCTGCCTCCAAAATATCCTTAGTTGCCACCCCTTAGAAATGCTGTTGAAGTGGCAGTAGCCCTAGTGGAATGAGGCCTAATCCCAGCTGGAATCTCCTTGCCATGATGGGAATAACAAAATGCAATGCAAAACCCAATCCACCTAGAAATAGTTTGTTTTGACACAGGCTTGCCCTGCTAACTCAAAGCAAAAGAAACAAACAACTGCTGAGACTGCCTAAAATCCTTAGTCCTGCTTAAATAATAACGCAATTGCCTGTGTACATCTAAAGTGTGCAAAATCTTTTCCCCTTTATTTTGGGGATCTGCATAAAAAGTAGGCAAATGAATAGTTTGGTTTAAAGCCACACTAGAAACCACTTTAGGCATAAAGGAAGGATTAGTACGTAATGATACCCTATCCTTATGGAAAATCAAAAAGGGCTCTACTGCCATAAGGGCCTGCAACTCAGATACCCTTCTTGCAGAAGTAATAGCCAACAGAAAAGCAGTCTTCCATGACAAGTATTTCAATTCAGCAGTAGCCGCAGGCTCAAAAGGTTGTAGAGTAAGTTTTTCCAACACAAAATTGAGATCCCAAGCAGGAGTAGGAGCCCTACGTGGGGTCTTATATTCTTTGCCCCTCTAAGAAACTGCTTGAACAAAGGATGCGAAAACAATGGTGGGTCACAATCATAGTGAGCTGAAATTGCTGCAGCATGAATCTTAATGGAAGAGAAGGACAAACCTTTGTCCAATAACTCAGTAAGATATTGAAGAGCCACACTCAAATTAGGCTCAGAAATCTCCAAATTCTTTGCTGTACTCCAAAATAAAAATCTCTTCCATTTTTCTGCGTACACTTTCCTTGTACTAGGTCTTCTAGCTTCCATAATCACATTTAAAACTTGTTGAGGAAGTTGAGACCTGCTGTGTTTCAACACAGAATATGCCAGGCTGTTAGATGAAGAGAGTGAAGCTTGACATTGAGCAGATGACCGTCCTTCTGAGATAACAGATGTGGAATCAAAGGTAAGGGCCATGGAGGCTTCCTTACCAGACTCCTTAGTAGTGGGTACCAGTGTTGCCGAGGCCAATCTGGAGCTATTAAAATCATCCTTGGCTTGTCTTGTCTGACCTTTAAGAGCACCTTTGGAAGAAGAGGCAGAGGTGGAAAGGCATACACATGAAGATTTTTCCAACTGAAAGAAAGAGCATCCACTTTCCAAGCTGTGTGATGAAACCCCTTTGTGCAAAACTGTGGCAGCTGGTGGTTTAGTGGAGAAGCGAACAGATCTATGTCTGGAGTTCCCCATGACACTGTCAATTTCTGAAATACATGAAGATCCAGTTTCCACTCGTGGGGATCCATGATTTGTCTGCTTAACACATCTGCTAAGGAGTTCTGTGCTCCCGGCAGAAACCTTGCCTGAAGAGTTAGTTGCAAGCTGAGCGCAGTCTCCCATAAAATCATTGCTTGCCTGCATAGAGGATAAGAATGTGCTCCCCCTTGTTTGTTGATGTACCACATGACAGTTGTGTTGTCTGTTAGAATCAACACCTGCCCTGGAAGAAGTAACTCCTTGAAAGCCATTAATGCAAACTGGACTGCTAACATCTCCTTCATGTTGATATGTAGATGCTGTAGTCTGGCAGGCCACTTGTCTTGTATCCACTTTCCATTTAGATGAGCTCCCAAGCAATGTCCGAGGCATCTGTCGTTAAAATCTGACTCGCCTCTGGCCGGGTCACAGAGAGTCCCTTGTTTAGGTGACATTCCTGAGCCCACCACAAAAATTCTTTTTGAAGGCAAGGTATTATTTGAATGACAGTGTCCAAATCCTGGCAGTGCTGTGTCCATACATTTTTGAGATACCATTGCAGCTTCCTCATATGCAGTTTGGCATTGGGAAGCACCAGAATACAAGATGCCATGAACCCTAATGCTTGAAGGACTGTCCTTGCAGTCAGCACGGACTGATGAGATAGTTGATGGAAGTAAAGGGATAGACTCTTTTGTTTGTCCGGGGTTAAAAGGCCATCTGGGCTGCTGTATTCAGTCTCACACCCAGAAAGCACATGTCTTGAGAGGGTACTAGACTGGACTTTATTTCGTTCACAGAATACCCTAGGCATCTTAGCACTGCTATCACATATTCCAGATGCTGTAGAAGGTCTTTCTTTTCTTGAGCCAGAATCAGGCAGTCGTCCAAGTAAGGATAGATTTGAATTCCTTGTAGCCTGAAGTAAGCTATCACTGGAGCCAGAACCTTTGTGAATACTCTGGGCGCAGTAGATAAGCCAAAGGGCAATGCAGAGAACTGATAATGAGAATTTCCAGCTCGAAAACGCAGATACTTCCTGCAACTCAGTCGTATAGGCACATGAAGGTAAGCTTCCTTGAGATCTAAAGTTACCATCCAGTGATCTTTGCCCAGCAGAGGTAAAAGCTGTTGTAACGTCAACATCTTGAACTTGGGAATGTCCAGATAAGTGTTGAGGATAGATAAAACCAAAATTGGTCTCCACGTGTTCCCCTTCTTTGGTACTAGGAACAGGCGAGAATAAAATCCTAGGCCCCTTTCTGATACAGGGACTGGCTGAATGGCCCCTATTTGGAGTAACAGAGAAATTTGCTTGTGAGCCTCTTTCCTTTGCGGAGGTGGAACGTCTGGCATGCCTTTGAAAGGGGGCAATGTATGGAAATAAAACCTGCAACCGTGGTGAATGATATCCAACACCCATTTGTCTTGAGTAATTAAATCCCAATTTTCTTTGAAAAGAGACAGTCTTCCTCCCAAAGGAGCTGCCAGACGAGAATCTACTGGCAGCTGAAAAGGCAGGTCATTGGGTCTGTTTACGAAAGGACTGACCCCTGCCCTCACCAGAAGTTGGAGCAGGTGAACTCCCTGTTCTAGGCCTAAAAGAACCTTGAGCTCTGCCCCTACCACGTCTAGACCTACCCCTAGACTGGGAATCATAAGCAGGATATGTCCATCCCTTAGTAGGCCAATTTCTACTAAACTTTGGAGGCTGCACCTGCAAAAAATCTTTAACAGTTTGCATAGACTTAGCTTTGTCCTCCATTTTCTTTAAAACTGCTTCCACAGGCGAACCAAACAACACATCAGACTGTAAAGGAGCATCCAAAATCCTTGTCTTAACATGCTCAGCTAAATTCTGATCCCTCAACCAGGCATGCCTGCGAAGAACAGAGCTAGTGGCAGCCACCCTCGAGGAGGCCTGTACAGCATCAAAACTACATTGCAAAGAATGCTTACCCACTTGTTCAGACACATGAACTAAATCCAGCAACTCTTTACACTCAATACCTTCCGCCAAAGCATCCACCTTAGATTTCAATTGTGAAAGGAGATAATTTTGATATTTTAGCATGTGAAACTGACAATTCAACGCCCTCATGGCTAAAGTGGAAGAAGTATACACTTTCTTACCCCATCTATCCAAAGCCCTTGCCTCTTTATCAGTGGGAACAGGGTTTTTAACAACAGAGGCCTTAACACCTTTAGGTCCCTGAGAAACAGTTTCTGGGTCTGCCCTAGGACTCTTAAAAAGATACTTATGAGCTTCAGGCACCCTATAGTACCTATCAGGTTTAACAGGAGCAGGAGGCAAAGAATCAGGGTTCAGGGAAGCCTCTGCAAAAACATCTTCCACCACATTTAACACAGGAGGTATAGCTAAGGGCCTATGCTGAGGTAAAAACAAGAATTCCCTAAGCCTTTTCCTGGAATCAGAGTAATCTTGGCCTTCCCATTTAAAGTGCTCCCTCATGGAATGCAGAGTCTCTGAAAATGAGAAATCCTCAGGAGGAGAAGCTGTAGGAGTGGAATCATCCACATCAGAATCAGAATAAGGAGGATACTCCTGCAAGTCTTCCGCAGAAGACTCAGAAGCCTCTGAACACTGTTCAAAACTCTCAAACTCAGGTTCCACCCTAGGCCTCTTATCAGGAGGGGGCATAGAACCTCTAATCAGAGTAATCAAATCTTCTGCCATTTTAAGCATATGTTTCTTAGGCACAGAACCTGAAGTGCTAGGAGAAGCCCCCACTGAAGCTAAACTTGGCCTACCTCTCAAAGAAGGTTTGGAAACAGAAGGAGAGGCTCTAACTACCTTGGGAAGAGAGGGAAGAACAGTTACCTGAGAAGCCCCCTCAGCCTGGCCTACCTCCTGAGAAGGCACATCCTGTAACAGTAAAGTCTCTGCCTGAGACTCCAAGGAAACTCCTGGCAAAACCTCTGGCTCCACTGAGCCTTCTAAAGAACCGACGTCCGGGACTGCCGGTTCATCAACCCTAGGCTTCGCTGTTTTGTCCTTGCGCTTTTTGGACGAAGCGGGCGTCGGAGTATCCGACGGCATTTTATAATTACAACGCTTCCCAAACACTAACCTGGCACAGTCTAACCTTCTCTTAATAGTGCGTTTGTTAAATCTAGCACAAGAGCGGCATCCAACAACGTCGTGCTCAGGCCCTAAACAAGGTATACACAAGGTATGGTAATCCCTATGAGGTATCTGTTTCCCACAAGAAATACAGTTATTCACTTTTTCTGACATCCGTTAAATACTGAGGCAAGAAAAACCAAAATGTTCCCCAACGGGGTACTTAGCCAACTTTGATTCGGTCTGAAACTCCGACTTCAGAAAATTTCAGAACGCCAACCTGCACTCGCAAAACTGCTTCTGCATCGGACCATGCGGCAAAAAAGACTGAGGATATGACGTCGGTCATGCGCATTAGTACCCTGACGTACTGACGTCAGTCTAATGCGCCCTGACCGACGTCAGCCATATACTTTGGTATTCGGGCCGACTGGACAGCGGACTACCCAATAGTTAGGACTGCAGCAATGTGGAATGAAGAACATCGGACAATTTAGTGCCCTGATAGCAAGAGTAGCTGGGGTATATACTTTTTTACCCCATCTGTCTAGTGCTCAGGAATCCCTATTTGAGGGGGTGATATTCTTAGCAGTGGTTGCTTTAACCCATTTAGGCCCTTGAGAAATTACCTTAGGGTAAGCAGTAGGATTTTTAAAAATAATTTTTGTGAGTCGGGGACTCTATAGTACCTGTCTGGTTTTCTAGGTGCAGGAGGGAGGGCGACAGGAGTCAAGCTGAATTCCAGGAAAACATCCTAAACATCCAGGACTGGGGGGTGGCCAAGGGTCTGTGCTGTGGAAGATCTAAGAATTCCCTCAGTCTTTTTAGACTGAGGGTAGTCTTGACTCTCCCATTGGAAATGCTCCGTTAAAGTATGAAGGGTTTCCCCAAAGGAAAAATCCTCTGAGGTAGAGGCAGAAGGGATGGAATCCTCTGCATCAGAATTCTCATAAGTACAGAGGGGTTGCATGTCTTCATATTCAGATGCATCAGAGTAATCTGACTCTTGTTCAGACGAAACTACAGGGGACAGTTCTCTTTTCCTTTTGGAAGGTGTAGCTTTGCTTGCCCTGATCAGCATAAGGACTTCTGCCATTTTAAGCATTTGAGACTGACTCAAGGAAGCAGGTGCCTGAGACTGGGTCACCATTTTTTTGGGTTTGGTTCATACCCTGGGCCTAAGAAAGTTGGTTGTTTTCGAAAGAATGGTAGTTGGGAAAAAAGACTTCAGTTTGTGTCGAGAATCGGTAGTGAGAAGGACTTCCTCAGAAGCCGGTGTCTGGTCAGTGGCTCCAGACCCATCAAAAGTAGAGACGACCGCAGGATCCTTAGTTCAAGAAGGGTTTTGTAGTATACCGGACTCCAAAAGGTTCTCGGTACCAGCTTGCGAATCCACAGAAGTGGGCATCAGGGTCTGCGAAAGCGCCTCACTGAGGACCAGATAACTGATGGCTAGCTTAATGGAAGCATCATCGGTAGGTCTGGACCTGTGCGGTCTGTTTCTGTCTTTATTTTTATGTTTTTTTGGAAGATCTACTGCCGGATGGCTTACCAAAGCCATACTGCAGTTCAAGGACTGTAAGCGAAAACATCTAGCTACATTAAGGGCCCGACGGCGGATAGTACTGGTGTTGAACAAAGCACAGAAGTGACAGTGGGGGACGTCGTGGTCTGGGCCTAAACAAGTGACGCAGTAAGAATGAAAGTCTTGGTGTGGTATTTGCCTTCCACAGGCGAGACAATTGTTAACTTTTTCTGACATCGGTTAGTGCAAGAAAAAAGGATCCCCAATGGGGTACTTGGCTTCAGATGACTTCAGCTTCAATTCGGTAGATGAAACTCAGGTAGTGGCTAACTGGCACTTGTGCGAACTGCTTCTGCTTCGGGCTCCACGGCAAGAAAGATGGATGAAATGGCATTGGCTGCCTTAACTTTATACTACTGACGACCTGACGCCAGTCCTGAAGCGACAGCAACCGATGCAGAAATACTAAGTCTGTAGTATTCGGGCCGGCCGAGGGCTACCCTGGCAGGGGATAATCCGAATGTCGTGACTGCAACAGTGAAACACGAAGAACACTGAATGTTCTCTTTTGGCCTCCAGGATGCTAACTACACACACAAATGTCCAAAGCTTCAAAGCAAGTTCTTAACTTCAGAATATGAACTTGGAGAATTCAGACTTTACATGAGGGTCCACTTCAACAGTTTGTCAGTTTGAAGCAGTTGGTCTCAATAGGGAAGATCTTGCCATATCCATGTAAAAGATTTGAAAACTGTGCACGTTGATTTGATAGCTTTACACAGCTGTTTTCAGCCAGGAAATTCAGAAATCGCAGTTTTCCAGTGGTGCACTAACAAGACGTACCAGATCTCTGTGTGGCTAAAAGCTGTTATAACTTGGAGAACAGTTTTTATTAAGCCTTCATTTTTCTGCAGTTCATATGTTCCAGGTCTACAGAATCAGTTGCTAGAGTTTACGATCAAGAAGACAGCATTGTTTCAAGTGAGAACTGGATTCTTAGGGTCAGGGGCAAGTACCAGGCATTTGGTCTGCAGTTCCATTAGCAGACTAACAGATAACCCCATATTCAGGAGTTCCCTCCCACCACAAGGAGGGCAATACAAGATAAACCTAGGGAGAATTTGAAGCTGTCCATCCAGTTGTCTAGGTTTACCTGAACTTATCAAGGGGTGCTACCTTGACACAGCAGAAGTTTGTTCCAGATGTGAGGGATGCATTGGGATATGGACCTATCTGTTAATAAAGGTTTAGTTCCTTTAACCAGGTATTTGAGAAAAGTACAGTTTTGTATCTACCATAAATGTAGATGTTCGAGTGGTTATACTGCTGCAGTCATCACACTTGGGTTATCCTGTCGTCAGGCGGTCCCGCAGTCGGCCGAATCCCAAAGTCTTGGTCCAGCGTCGGTTGTTGTCGCCTCTTCCCTGACGTCAGTGCGACAGGGGTATAAAAGAGACAGCTGACGCCATTTTCTTCAGTTTTTCTTGCCCCAGATGTCAGGTGCCCCTAAGTAGGAAGGCAATACAATAGCTATGCAACAATACCTTAGTAGATAAGCAATAGTACCAGCTGTTAGCAAATAGACCATATAGACATGCATCCAACAGACTGAGGTACAAGGAGCTGTAACTAACACCCTGGTATGTAGAGGGGATGGAGGGAGGGTAACCTGGACTGCAGCAGTATAACCACTCGAACATCTACATTTATGGTAGGTACAAAACTATACTATGTTAATCGTGCTATACTGCTGCAGTCATCATACTTGGGTAGAATCCCAAAGCTATGGAAGGGTGGCTGGTACTAAACTGGGTTAGGTGATGCTAGGATGCCCTGCAGAACTGCAGTGGCAAAACCAGCCCTGTTTTTTGAGTATAATGGAAGGTTGTAGTGCTTGGTAAAGGTGTGCACTGAACTCCAAGTAGCTGCCTCCAGAATGTCTTTGGTTGGAACCCCTCTGAGAAAGGCTGCTGAGGTTGCAGTAGCCCTGGTAGAATGGGATCTAATATTGACAGACACTGCCTTCCCATGGTGCGAGTAGCAAAAGCGGATACAATGTGCTATCCATTTGGAGATGGTCTGTTTTGAAATAGCCTTTCCTTGTGAACCTGCAGCATATGATACAAAGAGTTGGTCAGTTTTTCTGAAGATCTTTGTCTTATCTAAATAGTAACGCAGCTGTCTGTGAATGTCCAAAGAGTGAAGGAGCCTTTCTCCTTTATTCTGTGGGTTAGGATAAAAGGTGGGTAAATGAATGGTCTGATTCAAAGCCACACTGGATACTACCTTGGGCATGAAGGTAGGGTTAGCTCGTAAAGAGACTACGTCCTGATGGAAAATGATGAAAAGTTCCACTGCCATAAGTGCTTGTAGTTCTGAGACCCTGCGTGCTGAGGTAATAGCCAGTAACAAGGCTGTTTTCCAAGACAAGTATTGTAGTTCTGCTGAGAATGCTGGTTCGAAAGGAGGTAGTGTTAACTTTTCTAAAATGAAGTTCAGGTCCCAAGTTGGTGTTGGTGGGTTTCTGGGGGGTCTTGTATTCTTAGCCCCTCTGAGAAACTGTCTAAGTAAAGGGTGTGAGAAAATTGGGGGATCCGTATTATATTGAGCTGAAATGGCTGAAGCATGGATCTTAATGGAGGAGAAGGAAAGGCCTTTGTGTAGCATCTCAGTTAGGTATTGCAGTATGTGAGGAATGTTTGGAATCCAAGGATTTTGACCTTTAGCCTGGTGCGATGCACAAAATCTTTTCCATTTGTCTGAGTAAGTCTTCCTGGTGCTGGGCCTCCTGGCCTCCATAATTACATTCAGGATGCCCTTTGAGAGAAGTGTTGATTGATAATTTAAGGAATTCTCCATGCAGCTAAATTTAAAGTTCTGAGCTGGCTGTGATGGGTTTGATAGTTTTCTGAGTCAACAGTAGTGGGAATTGAGGCAAGATCCATGGAGGGCTGTGAGTCAAGTTCCTTAGTAATGGGTACCAGTGCTGGCGTGGCCAGTCCGGAACAATGAGAATCACTTGTGGTCTCTTTGATCTGACCTTCAGTAATACCTTGGTCAATAGAGGTAGTGGAGGGAAGGCATAGACTGTCAGTGTTGTCCAACTGAATGATAGAGCGTCCACTTTCCAGGCTAGGGAGCGATAAGTCCTTGTGCAGAATTTTTGTAATTGGCAATTGTTGGGGGATGCAAATAGATCTATGTCTGGACATCCCCATCTTTGGGTTATCATTGAAAATACTTGTGGGTGTA
This sequence comes from Protopterus annectens, assembly GCF_019279795.1. Lineage (NCBI taxonomy): Eukaryota > Metazoa > Chordata > Ceratodontiformes > Protopteridae > Protopterus > Protopterus annectens. The sequence goes on along the minus strand of NC_056749.1, from coordinate 703,470,401 downwards.
GTCTCCACTCGTGGGAGTCTAGCATGTTTCTGCTTAATTCATCTGCCAATATGTTTTCCTTTCCTGGCAGGAATTGTGCTTGTAGTTGTACTTGGTAGGGCAAAGCTGTGTTCCATAAGATCATAGCCTGTCTGCATAAAGGGTAGGAGTGTGTTCCTCCCTGTTTGTTTATGTACCACATAACTGTGGTGTTGTCTGTCCATATTAGAAGTTGTCCTGGATGCAAGAGGTCCTTGAAGGCTGTCAGGGCATTTTGCACAGCTAGCATCTCCTTTTGGTTGAGGTGAAGGTGCATTTGTTTTGCAGACCATTTGCCCTGTATGCACTGTCCTGCCATGTGTGCTCCCCAGGTGTAGTCTGAAGAATCTGTTGTCATGGTTTGGATTGCTGGAGGTAAGACGAAAGGAAGACCCTTGTTTGCTTGACATGCTTGAGCCCACCACAGGAACTATTTTTGAAGGCAGGCAATGATAGGTATATTTGTTTCGAGGCTGTGCCTGTGTTGAGACCATATACTTTTCAGGTACCATTGTAATTTTCTCATATGCAGCTTTGCATATGGGATTAGTTGAATGCATGATGCCATGAACCCCAGTGCCTGCAGGATTTTCCTTGCAGTGAGCTGGGTAAAAGTTGCTATCTTTTTGAAGTATTGAGTCAATTGCTTTTGTTTGTCTGGCGTGAGGTAAGCCATCTGGGCCGTTGTATTTAAGCTGGCACCCAGGAATATTATTTGTTGCGAGGGTATTAGTTTTGACTTCTTTTTGTTTACTGTGTACCCTAGGCAACTGAGCAGCTGTGTTACAAAAGCCAGATGCTGTAATTATCCTTGCTGTCCGCTTGGATCAGGCAGTCGTCCAGATATGGGTAATTTTGTATTTCTCGTTGTCTGCAATATGCAATTACTGATGCCAGGCATTTCGTAAATACTCTGGGCGCAGTACATAAGCCAAAGGGCAGTGCAGAGAATTGATAATGTGTTGTACCTGCCAAAAATCTGAGGTATCTTCTGCAATCTTGTCTGATAGGGACATGCAGGTATGCCTCTTTGAGGTCCAACGTTACCAGCCAAGACTCCTTGCCCAGCATGGGAAGGAGATGCTGTAGAGTGAGCATTTTGAATTTGGGTACCTCCAGGTATGTGTTCAGAACTGAGAGGTCTAAGATGGGCCTCCAGGCTTTATCCTTTCTTGGGACTAGAAACAGTCTTGAGTAAAAACCTTGACCTTGCTCTTTTGTAGGTACATTTTGAATTGCTTTCATATCTATGAGAGCTGAAATTTGCTTTTGAGCCTCTGCCCATTGATTTGGAGGCAGATTTGGCATGCCTCTCATCCGAGGTAAAGTGTGGAAATGAAATCTGTAGCCTCGGGTAATAATGTCCAGAATCCATTTGTCCTTTGGTATGATGCGCCAATTTTGTGGAAATAGAGCCAGTTTCCCTCCCAAAGGTGCTGCCAGGGCAATTTTGCTTGGCAGGCGAAGAGGGAAGTCATTGTGTTTGTTTCCTGAAAGGTTGAGATCTTTCGTCTCCACCTCTTTGAGTTGCTGCATGCCATTGTCTAGGCCTGAAAGAACCTTGTGGCTGGCCTCTGCCCCTTGAGCGCCTGTACCTACCTCTTTGGGGTCTGTCTGATGCAGGAAAGGACCAGTTTTTTGATGGCCAGTTTCTGCTGAAACGAGGAGGTTGTACCTGTAAAAAATCTTTAACTGTTTGCATAGATTTTGCCTTTTCTTCCATTTTCCTCAAAACTTCCTCTGCTTTGACACCAAATAACACATCTTTCTGCAATGGGGCATCCAATAACTTTGCTTTGACATGTTCTGGTAAGGCTTGTTCTTTAAGCCAAGCATGCCTACGTATGACAGACCCTGTGACAGCTGCTCTACATGAGGCTTCCAATGAATCAAAACCACACTGTAAGGTATGTTTTCCCAATTGTTCTGCTGCATGCAGCAAATCCTGTATCGCTTTCAAATCTAGTTGATATGTCTGAGGGATCAGCTTCTGCTTTAATTGTGTAATCAAATACTGCTGGTATTTTAGCATGTGGAATTGGCAGTTTAATGCCCTCGTGGCCAAAGGGGCAGAAGTATACACTTTCTTTCCCCATCTTTCTAATGCTCTGGAATCTCTTTCAGAAGGGAGTGGATTCTTAGCAGTAGAGGCCTTAACCCTTTTGGGACCCTGGGAAATGGTCTCGGGGTCTGCATTAGGGCTTTTGTATAGAAACTTATGAGTATCAGGAACTCGGTAGTATCTGTCTGGTTTAGCTGGAGCTGGAGGTAAGGAATCTGGGTTTAAACTGGATTCAGAGAAAACATCATCCAAGATGTCTAAAACTGGAGGAATTGCCAGGGGTCTATGCTGTGGAAGAAGAAGAAACTCACGGAGTCTTTTCTTGGAGTCAGAGTAATCTTGGCCTTCCCAGTGGAAGTGTTCCCTCATGGTGTGTAAAGTTTCCTCAAAAGAGTAGTCTTCAGGAGAGAGATAGAGGGAATGGACTCTTCAGCATCTGAGTCTTCATAAGGAGGGAAGGAGTAATCTTGGTCGTCAGAGTTGCCTGAGGAAATGGATGCTTGGTCAGAGGAAGGATAATCTTCCTCCAGTCTAGGCCTTTTATCAGGTGGGGGTTGGGATCCCCTGATAAGGGTAATTAAATCCTCGGCCATCTTAAGCATCTGTTTTTTAGGCATAGGGGCCTGTGGGGGGGGGGGGTGGCCCCAGTTTTCTAAATTTCAAGGGGGCTTTGAGCTTAGCATAAGGCTTGGCAGTGGCAGTTGTCGGTTTGAAAACACTCTCTGAGACCGAAGGTCTATTCAAAGTTTCCGAATCCCCGTCGGGGCTGGCGTCCGAGGAGTGAGGCGGAACTGGATCCTGAGGCCCAACGGTTTCGGTTTGGGATGCCGTCAGAAATTCTGAATCAGCGGTAGTCAGGAGCTGCGAAGGCGCCTCGCTGAAAACCGGAGAACCGGCATCAGGCCTTGCTGAGGCCTCGGTATCTGGTCTTGGCCTTGGCTGCCGGTCCTTATCTTTGCGTTTTTTAATCATTGCTGATGTCAGCTGCTCCGACAGCATGCTATAGTTAAATTTTCTGCCAAAATAATGCTGGGTGAATTCTGCCCGACGCTTTATTGTACGTTTGTTGAACCTAGCACAGAACCGACAACCAGAGACGTCGTGGTCTGGGCCTAGGCAAGGAATACAATAAGAATGAAAATCCTTATGAGGTATTTGCTTCCCACAAGAAATACAATTATTAACTTTGTCTGACATCGGTCTGAGGCAAGAAAAGTTTCCCCAATGGGGTACTTAGCTTTAGAGAAGACTTCAGGCTGAAACTCGATTCGAAAAATTCAGGAGCTGGCCGACCGGCACTTGCGAACTGCTTCTGCTTTGGGCACCGCGCGGCAAGAAAGACTGAAGAAAACGGCGTCTGCTGTCTCTTTTATACCCCTGTCGCACTGACGTCAGGGAAGAGGCGACGACAACCGACGCCGAACCAAGACTTTGGGACTCGGCCGAATGCGGGACCGTCTGACGACAGGATAACCCAAGTGTGATGACTGCAGCAGTATAGCACGATGAACATCTATTTGTTCTGCGAAGGAACAAGAGATAAAGACTGGATTGTTCATGGGTCGAAAGAGCAGAGACAGATCTCATACAAGAATCTAAGAAATTGAGTACAAAAAAAGGGCAGTCAGTCCTGATTTTTGTAGCCACTGCTCAGTTTAATATTTGGAATCTCTCTAGTAGAGTGATGTACGTCTACACAAATATGTACAGAAAGGGCATTATATTTGATAATGGGTCTGACGAGATACAAATAAAGGAGAAAGGAAAAGTACAGTTGTGTACACTTACCATAAATGTAGATGTTAGAGTGTATTCACTGTTGCAGTCATTACATTTGGGTAATCTGCTGGCAGGTTGCCCTCAGTTGGCCTGATTAACAAAGTCTTGGGTCCTGCGTCGGATGCTGTCCCTTCTTCCATGATGTCAGGTCGTCAGAGGTATATAACATGCAGCCGATGCCATTACATCAGTTTTTCTTGCCCTAGATGTCAGGTGGCCCCAAATTGGGAGCAAAAAAAAAAAAAAAAAAAAAAAAAAAATATATATATATATATATATATATACACACACACACACACACACACACACACACGAGACAAAAATATACCTCCAAACAAAAGCAAATACACCAAAAAGGCTTTTAAGCATAGCAAAAGAAAAAAAGAGGTATAGTAAAAGAAAAACAGGGGGCTGGAGGAAGGGTAACCAGGACTGCAACAGTGAATACACTCGAACATCTACATTTACGGTAAGAGTACACAACTAAACTATGTTCGTGTTTCACTGTTGCAGTCATTACAATTGGGTAGATTCCCAAAACTAAGTTTGGAGGATGGATTTATGCAGCATTAGGACCAGCTATAAGGCTTTGCAAAACAGCAGTGGCAAAGCCAGCTCTGGATTTAGAGAAAACTGGTAAGTGATAATGCTTGGTGAAAGTATGAACTGAACTCCAAGTAGCAGCTTCTAGAATATCCCTGGTAGGAACACCTCTGAGAAAGGCTGCTTAAGTAGATGCATCCCTGGTGGAATGAGATCTGATCCCCTGGGGGATAGGTTTTCTATGGTGATTATAACATAAATGAATACAATGGCTTATCCATTTAGAAATGGTTTGCTTTGAAATAGCCTTCCCCTCTGCCCCTGCAGCAAATGCTACCAGCAGTTCAGATTTTCTTCAACATTTAGTCCTGTCCAAGTAGAATCTGAGTTGTCTGTGTACGTCCAATGAATGCAGAATCCGCTCTCTCTTGTTCTGTTGATTGGGATAGAAATTTTGCAAATTAATGGACTGATTTTAAAAGCCACACTGGATACCACCTTGGGCATGAATGATGCACTGGTCCTGAGTGACACCCCGTCTGCATGAAAGATGATGAAAGGCTCCACTGCCATAAGGGCCTGTAATTCAGATATCCTTCTAGCTGAAGTGATTGCTAAAAGGAAGGCTGTTTTCCAGGAAAGAAATTTTAAGTCTGCAGTTGCAGCTGGCTTGAAGGGAGGTAGAGTGAGTTTCCCCAATACAAAGTTAAGGTCCCAGGCAGGGGTTGGAGCTCCCCTAGGTGGTCTCAAGGTTTTGGCCCCTCTGAGATACTGATTTAGAAGAGGATGAGAGAAGAGGTGGGGGGGGGGGTCTGTGTTGTAAGGAGCTGAAATGGCTAAGGCATGGATTTTTATGGAAGAAAAAGACAGGCCCTTGTGAAGCATCTCAGTTAAGTATTGCAAAATCTGAGGTAAATTGGGCACTGCTGAGCTCATCCCTTGAGATTGATTCCAGGCACAGAATCTTTTCCACTTGTCAGCATAAAATTTTCTAGTACTAGGTCTTCTCGCCTCAAAAATGACATCCATCACAGGTTTGCTAAGGGTGAATTGAAGTGATTAGCCAAGCTGCAAGACTCAATGTTTGGAGCTGAGGGCGCAGAAATTGGTTCTCCTGCTGAGACAGCAAGGAAGGTGTCTGAGGCAGGTGCTATGAAGTGTGTGACAAACTGCGCAGGAGTGGGTACCAGTGTTGGCCAGGCCAGTCTGGAGCAATCAAAATAATTTTTGGTTTGTCCTGTTTGGCTTTTAGTAGAAATTTGGAGAGCAAAGGCAGCGGGGGAAAGGCATAGACTGATAGGTTTTTCCAGCCGAAGGACATATCATCCACTTTCCATGCTTTTTTGTGATGAGTTCTTGTGCAAAATTTGTCCAACTGGTAGTTCTGGGGCGAGGCAAAAAGATCTATGTCTGGCCTCCCCCATCTGCGTGTCAACATGCTGAAAATCCGTGGTTCCAGTTTCCATTCGTGAGGGTCCATGAGATTTCTGCTTAGTTCGTCTGCCAGAACATTCTGCTTTCCTGGCAGGAATTGAGCTTGTAGTTGTACTTGGTAGCTCAAGGCCGTGTTCCACAATGCCATGGCTAGTCTGCAGAGGAGGTAGGAATGTGTACTCCCCTGCTTGTTTATGTACCACGTAACAGTGGTGTTGTCCGTCTTTATCAGCAATTGTCCTGGATGAAGGTAATCCTTGAAGGCTGTCAGTGCATTCTGTACAGCTAGCATTTTTTTTTATTGATATGAAGGTGCATTTGATTTGGGCTACGTTTGCCCTGAATGCACTTCCCTGCCAGATGAGCCCCCCATGCATAGTCTGATGTGTCTGTAGTTAGGGTTTGGGTGGCAAGGGGTGGTGTGAATGGCAGTCCCTTGTTTTGGGGGCAGGCTTCTGCCCACCATAGGAACTCCAGGCGCAGGCAAGGTATGACAGGAATTACTGTTTCCAGGCTGTGGCAATGTTGAGTCCATAAACTTTTTAAGTACCATTGAAGTTTCCTCATATGCAGTCTTGCATATGGAATTAGAAGAATGCATGAGGCCATGAACCCCAAGGCTTGCAGTATTTGCTTTGCAGATAGCAGGGTGTTTATGGCCACCTTTTTGAAGTAAGTCACTAAACGAATTTGCTTTTCTGACGTAAGGAAAGCCATCTGGGCAGTTGTATTCAAGCTTGCACCCAGGAATGTAATTTTTTGAGAGGGTACCAGTTGAGATTTCTATTTGTTTATGGTGTACCCTAGGCAGGTTAGAACTCTTTTTACAAATGCCAGATGTTTTAGAAGAATTGCCTGGTTTTCTGCCTGAATTAGACAATCGTCTAAGTATGTATATATTTGAATATTTCTTTGCCTGCAAAATGCAATTACTGGAGCCAGGCACTTTGTGAATACCCTGCGCGCAGTAGATAAGCCAAAGAGCAGTGCAGAGAACTGATAATGCATGCAGCCTGCTTTGAAGTGTAGGAATCTTCTGCAATATTCCTTGATTGGGATATACAGGTAAGCCTCAAGTCGAGAGTTGCCAACCAGGCATCCTTGCCTAGCATAGGAAGTAACTGGTGAAGAGTCAGCATCTTGAATTTTGTAATGTCCAGAAAGGTGTTTAGAGTAGACAGGTCCAGAATTCGTCTTTTCTGGGTACCAGGAAAAGTCTGGAATAGAAACCTTGTCCCTTTTCCTCTTCTGGTACTAGCTGAATAGCCCCCATGTTTAGGAGGGAAAGTACTTGTTTCTGAGCCTCTGCCCACTGATTTGGCGGCAGGTCTGGCCACCCGTTTGGAGTTGGCAGCATGTGGAAATGAAATCTGTATCCCTGGCGCACTATATTTAAAACCCATTTGTCCTGGGTTATAAGTTGCCAGTTTCTTGAATGAAGAGCCAGTTTCCCCCCCAGAGGGGTGGCTAAGAGGCAAGTGCTTGGTAATTTCAAAGGGAAGTCACTGAGACTGTTTACTATAGGGTGGTGCCTTGCTGTTTCCAGATTTGGAAGTGGAAGCACCCCATTGCTTAGTTCTGAAAGTCCCTTGTGACTGAAACCTGGTGGTTTTGGAATGTCTGGGTTTGGCCGTAGTGGCTCTGGATGGAGCTGGAAAGGACCAGTTCTTAGTAGGCCAATGCCTACTAAATCTAGGAGGTTGCACTTGTAAGAAATCTTTCACATTTTGCATAGATTTAGCTTTATCTTCCATCTTTTTTAAAACTTCTTCAGCCTTATTGCCAAATAAGCAGTCCTGCTGTAAAGGAGCATCCAAAAGTTTTGCTTTAACATGATCAGGCAGAGATTGCTCTTTAATACAAGCATGCCTTCTTACAGACCCAGTAACAGCAGCCCCACAAGAGGCCTCTAAAGAATCAAAACCACATTGCACAGTATGTTTGTCAACTTGTTCAGCTGAATGCAATAAATCCTGCAAATCTTTATTCTCCACACAGTCAGAAATCAACATAATTTTCTGTTTAAGCAGTCCCATGATATGCTGTTGATATTTTAGCATATGGAATTGACAGTTTAAAGCCCTGCTTGCTAAGGTTGCAGAAATATAAACATTTTTACCCCATCTATCCAGCGCCCTGGAGTCTCTATCAGAAGGGGTAGGATTTTTAGCAGTAGAAGCCTTAATGCCCTTGGGCCCCTGAGAAATGGTTTCAGGGTCTGCAATAGGATTTTTGAAAAGGAATTTGTGAGACTCAGGAACCCTTTAGTACCTGTCTGGTTTGCTAGGGGCTGGAGGCAAGGAATCAGGGGCCATACTGGATTTCGAAAACACATCAACAATATCTAGTACAGGAGGTATAGCCAAAGGCCTATGCTGAGGAAGAAGGAAATCCCTAAGCCTCTTTTTGGATTCAGAGAAATCCTGACTTTCCCAGGGGAAATGCTCCCTTAAGATATGTAAAGTTTCCCCAAAAGAGAAATCCTCAGGCTGAGAAGCAGAGGGAATGGAATCCTCTGCATCAGAGTCCTCATAAGTAGGTATGGACAAATCCAGATCATTAGAAGAGTCAGAAGAAAGAGTCCTGTTCAGAAGATTCATAGTCAAATTCAATCCTAGGCCTCTTGGGGGGGGGGGGGGGGTTGACTACCCCTGATTACAGTAATTAAATCTTCAGCCATTTTGATCATTTGTTTTTTAGGCATAAGGGCCTGAACATGTGGCCTGGACGGCGTCTTTTTAGGCAAAGATTGAGATTTAGGCCTTAGCACTGAAGCTGGAATCGGTTTAATATGCAAATCTGTAGGCCTGAAAAAACCCTCAGAAGCCAGTGCCTGCTCAGCGGCTCTGGACCCATCCAAGGTAGAGACATCCACGGGTTCCATATGTGAAGCATCTCGCGGCATACCGGACTCCAAATGGGTCTCAGTAGAGGCCTGTGAATCAGAAGTAGCGGGTATAAGGGGCTGCGAAAGTGCCTCACAGAGTACCGGCGAACTGGCGACTGGTTTAGGAGAAGCGTCCTGTCTCTGTCTTTTTGTTAGCGTTTTTTTCGGTATTCTGGTAGTCGGATGGCTAACCAACGTCATTTCTGGATAATTAAACAGAGAACAGAAATATTTTGAAGCAAAAATGTACCAACGACGGATAGTGTGCTGATTAAATAAAGCAAAAAACCAACAGAAAGGTACGTCGTGGTCAGAGCCTAGGCAAGGAATACAGTACAAATGAAAATCCTTAGGAGGTATTTGCTTTCCACTAATACAATTATTAACTTTTACTGACATTGGTAAGGAGCAAGAAAAAGTTTCCCCAATGGGGTACTTAGCTTTAAGTTGAAGACTTCAGTTCTGTAACTCGAAAATGAAAATTTCAGGAGTCGGCCGACCGGCACTTGCGAACTGCTTCTGCTTCGGGTGCCGCGCGGCAAGAAAGACTGATGTAATGGTGTTGGCTGCATGTTTTATACCCCTGACGTCATGGAAAAAGGGACAGCAACGAATGCAGGACCCAAGACTTTGTTAATCAGGCCGACTGAGGGCTACCGCAAAGCAGATAAACCAAATGTAATGACTGCAACAGTGAAACACAAAGAACATCAGAATCTCCGTTTCACAGCTCACTTTTTGTTCGACAAACTTTTGTATTTCCTCCTTAGCATGTACTTCATCATGAAATGATTTTGTCCCACCAGGGAAGAATACTTTGCAAACTGGGTACGGCAGTTTGAATCTCACAGGTGCATTTCGATATTTCCTGAATAGTGAATAAATGTGCTTCTCCTCTGCCTGGTGTACAATGAGTAACCATTCTCTACAAACACTCTGCTATCTCTCACTTTGAGTACTTTGTCCTTCTGCCACAGTTTTGTCAAAATCAACTTCTGCTGGTAGGATTGCATCTTTACTATTAAATGTCTAGGTTGCTTTCTAATAGCCAGGTTTGGAGCATACACATGATGTGCCCCTTCAACTAACAATTCCCGCTATGAAATACCAGCCCAGCTACTTATTTGTGCTTTCATAAAATGAATGCGGTCTCTTCCTTCCAGCTTCTCTGGTACAGCTAAAAATCTCAGGTGTTTCCTATGTGCTCTGTCCTCAAACTCGAATATTTTTGAAGCATCACTTCCCGAGCAGTCTCATATTCAGCCAACCTTTTCTTCATTTCGACCTCTGATTTTTGCAGCTTTATCACGTCATCTATTTGTTGGCTTCTTCCATTTTTTCCAGCCTTTTGCTGTTTGTGTTGATATACTCCATCAGTGTTTTTTTGTTTATTTTATTTTAACCAGGTTTGTGTGCAGTTGTCTTGCATCTTCCTGCAGGTTACCAGAAGTTGCGTCTGGAGGTCGCATTGCTTTTTGCTGAACAGCTGCAGAACTTTCCCTAGTAAGTGTTTCTTCCTCAATTTTTGTAGCGGGTTTTTTCCCAGGTTCCCTGTATTTCTTTTTTCCTGGCATCCAGGCAGTATACTTAACTAGCCAGTTAATGAAATTTACCCATAAACACAAGTCTACTGGCCTTCTCTGCTGAATTTCTGTTTTCAGACTAGGAGAACAAGAATTAAGCTGTTATTCAATGTTCAGCCATCTTGGAAGTCCCACAACAGCATATTTGATGTTACTTATAAGGCATCCAGGTAAATTATCAGCCTGCATGTAGTAGTATTTTTGGTCTTAGCAACTTTAATATGTGCCCCTTTGTGGTATTAGGAGGTGAAAGGGATTTGTGGAATTAAACAGATGTTCCATGGGCAAAGCTTGCACTAAATGTGTTCTGCTCTTTCTGAATGGGTGACATGGCCAACAGTGGTACAGTCAGTCATCACAGTTAGAATAGTATGAAATATCCTTTTTTGGTGATCTCCCTTATTCAATCCTCTCTGAAAATCTCTATTTAGAAATGTAGAGGGAGGACATCCCAACAAATGCTTCCTGGGGAGGCATTCACAGCAAACGTCAGCAACAGTGAAATCTACATTTAGAAAAGCCCCAGCATCCTTGGGAATGTTGAGACACATGCCCCCAGATCAGCTAAAGTGTTGCCATCTTTGACAGACCACTCATTACAGCCTCCTGTTGCTGCAGGCTATGCAAGGCTTGCTAAACAAGGCGTTTTCTTTGGTTCTTTTGAGTCCTAAAAATGAAACACTGTGGGGAATGAAAGATGAATTTCCCCTCTTACTGCCTAAAGGAGCTGCTCTTTCTCGTGTCCTGAAGCGGTTGAACAATCTTCAGTCCAAACAGCAAAGGTCCACTAAATGGTGCATTTACAAATATCACTTTAATCTCCTCAGCAAAGTTGGTAAGGCACAGTCAGGACTACTGGCACTCACTGCCAAGCCCTGCCACCCTGGCTGCGCCTTCTGCAGAATCAAATGGACATCTGCAACTGTAGAATGTGACATAGCTCTAATCTTAACAAATTTACCATGTTTAGCCTTAACAGACAACTGTTTAGCTGACCTGGCAAACTTAAAGAAAGGCTTGCTAGAAGACTGAATAAACTTAAAATTGCAAGGCATAACTGAAGACCACCACTCAACTCAATGGGGAGACCAAGGTTTTTCCTGAATATGGCATTCTAACAAAAAGGTACAGCACTGCTTCCTTTGCCTCCTCAAACTTCCTTCAGTAGACATGGCAAAAATAATACATACTCAAACTCGGAGAATCTAACCAATGAACCCACTTACCATGACTTTGGCAAGGGACAACTGTTTGCCAGTCATACTTATAACAACACACAATGGCAAAATCAGATCAAAAGCCCTGATAGTAAGAACACAATGGTAGGGGCTTCAGCACAGCTTTTTAAAAGACAAAAGGTATCAATCAATATGCTGAAGAAAGTAGCCAACCGGTACTCATGAAACCAGAGGATAACAGAATAAACCTCAAAAACTGTTTCAAAAGTACCCTGGGGCCATTTAGAATCCAAATGAATGTGGACATCAGTGGGAAGAAACAGGAAATGCAAGACAAAGGTACAAAGCATCAAGGGCAGAATGAGGTGCAGTAGTAACCTAGGTAGGTTATCTTCATCAAGCAAAGCATGTGTGGAGCACCTAGCACATGTGGTTTGGCTATCTGTTGCATTGTTGGGCAACATTAATACAAGATTACTATTGCTTATAAATGCAGCAAATCACACACAAGCTCTGCTAGGATGAAATTTACATTTTTGCTCTAAAGAAAAAAAATATTCAAGAGTCAAATTAGAATCTCCAACATTATGTACCATTCTTATACTGTTAGAATAAATCCCTACAACAGCCAATGCCTAAAACCTTCGCTGTTACTATTTGCTCAGCCTCCCCTTTGGAACTCTCAACTTACTCTGCAACTATTTAATGTTGTTGTTGTCTTTCAGCTTTTCCCGGTTAGGGGTCGCCACAGTGGAACTCCGGTCCGTTAATGATTGGCAGTAAATTGACGAACGCCAAGGTGCCAGCTCGACATTCAACCTTCAACGAAGGCACGCCCATTTACGCATGTCTTTCGTACGCTCACCCAACCGTGGGGAGGACATGCAAACTCCACACAGAAGGCACTCCCCGCACTCCAGCCGAGAATCGAACGGGAGAACCTCATGCTGTAAGGCAACAACGCTACCGCTGCACCACCGCGGATATTTAATACTATTACAAACTTCCACACTAATTGATTTCAGAGTTAGCATTTGTCATCTGTCATGGAACTGCTATTTTTGGTTCTCGTATCTTTTGAAAAAGGTGGCAACACATAACTTTTGTATCAGTCAGCAGACACAAGTGTACATTCTGATAGTATCTGGAAATATTAATTTTAATCTTCATTGACCAGCCTAGAACAAACTGTCGAAATTGCCTTTTTTCATGCATGTTTGCAACCCACTTGTGTTACTGCTGCAAAATATAAGTGAATAGAGATCTATGCATTAATGGATGGCAAACACAAGCAGAAATAATATTTAATTGTAGATGAGCAAGCTGCATTTAAGAGCTTACAAAATAATTTAGCTATTAATACATGTCAAGCCTGATAAGGAAGGGGCCACAGTGACTGGACAAGCATTATTACATTAAGATCATATTTTACATGTTGCCACAAATTAACCTGTATTATAATACAAATGTGATCCAGTAACACTAACAATGGGCCCTGAAATATCCTAGCATCTCTGTAAAAGGGCTTACTTGCTGATGAGAGTAATAAAGGGGGATGGCCCCCCTTTTTATCAATACAAAACCACATTTTAAAATAATAAACTGCTCTTGTTCAGGACTCCAACTTACTAATCATTTGGCTAGAACAGTCACTGTACAAGCTAGACAATTACACTGCAGCTTTCCAAACCCAGAAATGAAAAGTTATGACATAGCATTAGAATGAAGCTTAACATGCACCGCACTAATAAAACAGGGAATGGGCAAACCAACCCAGGTCCTGTTACCTCTTCTAAGCATCTGTGATTGACTGCCTTTAACAACCATCTCAATTCTTTCCTGGCAATCTCTAGCTATTTGACAAGAGACGGCAGAGACAAACAGAAGTTTTGATGATCAGGGATGGTTCTTTCCTACAGGTATGCTTTATTTATTTTTAAATACTGGAAGGTAATATAATGCCTTAATTCAGAGGTCAAGGTGGGGTGAGGTACCTGCAGCAGCAAACTAAAACACATTAATCCAGACAATATTTACTCCACCTTTATTGGTTAAACATTGCAGGTAATCAGCAGAAATGTCCTTATGTTTGGGAGCAGTTGTTAGAGAAAAGTAAAGGACAGTTAAGAGGATCACTTGAATAACAACTGCTATGGCACTGCAATTCTCAGAGCAATATGACGGTCATATTTGTTCAATTTGCAACTTCATTATTATTCTCTCACTGCGTCCGTAATGAAGATGTCTTTGGATTCAGCTCATTAAAAGTATAAGCATAAGAATTTTTTTTTTTTTTTTTTTTTTTTTTATCACAAGTGTGAACACAATATATAAAATAAACATTTTGCTTTCACAACATAAGAATGAAAACCACTTTCTTTGTTCCTGAATGAGTTATGTTTTCTTGGACCTGAAATGCTATGACAGTTTAAAAAAAAAAATCATCAATGGGAAATGTAACGTTGCACTCAAATTCAATATGCTTCTCTTCTGCTAACTTTAACTTTCTCTGCTGATCACAACAGACTATTTGCAGGCACAGCCTGGGTGAAGAAATTCACAAGAAATAAAACAGAAATGCATTCACAAACATGAACTCAACTGGCTGGTTCACAGATATGATGCTGATAATCAAAATTGGGGAAGTTAGCTCCACAGAGAGACCAGTCACCAGTGGAAGTCCCCTAAGGTTCTGTGACGGGACCTCTCCTGTTTGACATTTGATTTTAAGTAAAAGCCAATTGTTCCAAACAAATAACTGGCCCAAAAATAGTAGCCTGATATTAAATGCCAAAAAAATAATTATATCCTTTGGGAAGTCATCTACTTCAGGCAGCTACCACACTGACAATACACACTTAAGAGATGACCCAGATGTTCTGGATCTGGGAACTTATGTAGACAGTGACCTAACTTATGACCAACGTGCCTACTGTTGTAAGATGTCCTTCTATACTGCACAGCTTATAAACAAAGGGATTGTGCCTAGATCTAGTGATGCCACTGCCCGCCTTTACTTATTCCTCATTAGGCCAGTCATTGAACATAATGTCCCCTATGGCGTGTACCTGTCCAGATACATGCAACAGCTAGAACACCCACAGAGATACCTTACTAAAAGGTCAAAAGGCCTATGGACCAATTCAAAGCCCTGTCACTATACTCTGTATCCTACAGACTGCTAAGGGTTGACCTGTGCCTGGTATACAAAGCATCTTCTGACCCATTACTGATGGACTTACTGTACATCAGCAAGTCAAATGGCACCAGAAATACTTGGTCTAGGGATCTAGACCTCTTCTACATCAACAGCAAAACTTTGGCGGGACAGGTATATTTCTCAGACAATACTACTGCTGTGGAACTCACTCCCCATCCACATAAAACAAAGTTCAACCCTGTCCATATTCAAGGACAACTTCATCTATGGTTGGGAAACAGAAAATTTAACCCAGCACTGCCCCATGTACTACTAATGGATACAGGCAGCTCCTAAATATTTTATCTCATGCATGCTTTCCCTTAAATTATATATGGTATGATCCCAGTTATTCTCATAAGGGGTAATACAGATAATTATCAACCATGAGATGTGTAAGGCCAATCTCTAACCAAATGGGATAAGTTAATTGCAGCAAAAAAAGAAAAAAAAACTGGCTAGGCTCAAAATGGTCCCCAACTACAGCTAGACTAATACTTAGCTGTGAATATAGTTACAGAAAATACAAAGTATATGAAGACAAATGAAAACAATCAACAATATATTTTCCAAGAAGAAAGCAAACAAGGAATCATAGTGATAAAAAGGGGAAGTGCACAGCGGGTGAGAAAAGAGATAGGCAGTTGTAGAGGTGATGCAGGTGAGTGGGGTGGTTAGGTGATACCATCAACCCACTTTTTTTCTTGATTTTCTACATGGGTCAGGGTGATATGTCAACTGTTGCTTACTCTCTCGACTCAATGACACACTCCTACCTTCTTTAACAGTCATTCCTGTCACAGGTCTTCTCTCACGCAGTCCATCCACATATTTAATGAATGCACTCGTTTTACCTTACTGCCTTCTTGAATGTCCCTAATCTTCGTCAACAGATGGTCTTTTGCTTTCCTGCACATGTACTCAAACCACCTTAATCTGTACTCTGACCCTCTCTGCAAGTGTTGCTACTTATGTTTCTACTATGATGTCCTCAATTCTTCATCTTTCCCAGTGTGCATCCTACCACTCCCATCTCAGGCAGTTCACCTTGATCACCTCTAGTTTCCTCAACCGCTCTGCCTTCACTGTCTACGTTTCAGTACTATACAGCAGTACTGGTAGGACTTCTGTTTTGTACACCTTGTTGGTCACTTTCTTTGGCATTCTTCTGTCACACACAACTCAAAGGGTTTCTGGGTGAAACCTTGTAGTACCAAAGTAAGATCCCAAGCAGGAGAAGGATCCTTGATTGAAGGCCTTAGATGAAAAACCCATTTTAAGACTGCGCAACAGAGTTTGGAAGAGGAAAGGATAGAGGAAAACCCAACTCCCTTCCAACATGGAAATTCGTGATAACAGAAAATTTCACCTTTAATGTAAAAAACTAGCTCCCTCATGGAACAGAAATTCAAACGCATACGACATCCGAGACTAAAGCTGAAAAGGGGTTGATATTTCTTTGCGAAGTACAGATGGAGAATCTTTTCCATTTGCTAGAATACATTTTCTTGGTGGAGGGCTTTTGACAGGCAAGGATAATATCTCAGACAGGGGAAGAAAGCCTGGACTTTAGCAAGATACCTGGAAGTGGAGAAACCAAGCAATTAGTTTGAGGGATTGAAGACTGGGGATAGAATAGTTGTGTAAAATCTTACCATAACCATAGATATCTTCCTCTTCCATGTTGCAGTATTCTTGGTGTAGGATTTCTCACCTCAGGCGGCCCGAATGTCGGGTCCTATACAAAAGCTTCAGCTTGGCTGTTGTAGTAGCATGGGATGTCACATACAGGACCATAAACCAAGGACCTTAAATGTGATGTCTGCACGCACAGACCTCAGAACTTGACAGCCCAGCAGGACAGGTCCGAGTAAAGTAGCAAGTGATGTCAGCAATAGGATTGCAGAGCCATTTGTTGGTTAAATTGGTCATAGGGTAGGGTATGGCCATGAGGAGACCAAAGATAGGTCATTAATGAGCGAGAAAGAAAGATAAGGGGGTTAGGTGGGTAGGAAGGAATACTGCAACATGGAAGAGAAAGACATCTACGGTTATGGTAAGATTTTTACACAACTATTCTATGTCCTTCTATTTCTATGTTGCAGTATTCTAGGTGTGGGACAGTACCACAGCTTAGAAGGAAGCAAAGGGAGGAGGTAGAAGAAAAGTACGGTTATGTAAACTTACCATAAATGTAGATGTTTGAGTGCATTCACTGTTGCAGTCATTACATTTGGGTAATCTGCGGGCAGGTTGCCCTCTGTCAGCATAATTAACAAAGTCTTGGGTCCTGCGTTGCTTGCCGTCTCCCTTCTTCTATGACGTCAGGGGTATAAAACATGCAGCCGACGCCATTACATCAGTTTTTCTTGCTGTGCCCGAAGCAGAAGCGGTTCACAAGTCCCGGCCGGCCGACTCCTGAAATTTTCGTTTTCGAGTTTCCCCAAATGGGGAGCAAAATAAATAAATAAATAAATATATATATATATATATATATATATATATATATATATATATATATATATACACACACACGCACACACTTCGTGTTTCACTGTTGCAGTCATTACATTTGGGTAGATTCCCAAAGCTATGGTTGGGAGGATGGGTCTATACAGCATTAGGAGCAGCTATAAGGCCCTGCAGGACAGCAGTGGCAAAGCCAGCTCTGGAGTTAGAGAAGAGAGGTAAATGGTAATGTTTGGTGAACGTATGAACTGAGCTCCAGGTAGCAGCTTCTAGAATGTCTCTGGTAGGAACCTCTCTGAGAAAGGGTGCAGAAGTAGATGCAGCCTTGGTGGAATGAGATCCGATCCCCTTGGGGATAGGTTTACCATGGTGCATATAGCAGAAACGAATACAACGTCTTATCCATTTGGAAATAGTCTGCTTTGAAAGAGCCTTTCCCTCTGCCCCTGCAGCAAATGATACCAATAGTTGTTCAGATTTTCTTAGAGATTTTGTCCTGTTTAAGTCAAATCTAAGTTGTCTGTGTACATCCAATGAATGCAGAATCCGCTTACCCTTGTTTTGTGGATTGGGAAAGAAAGTTGGCAGATGAATGGTCTGATTAAGAGCCACACTGGATACCTCCTTAGGCATGAAAGATGGATTGGTCCTGAGAGACACCCTGTCCGCATGAAAAATACTGAAAGGCTCCATTGCCATAAGAGCCTGCAATTCAGAAATCCTTCTAGCTTAAGTAACTGCTAAAAGGAAAGCTGTTTTCCAGGAGAGAAATTTTAGGTCTGCAGAAGCAGCTGGCTCAAAAGGAGGGACAGTGAGTTTTTCCAAAACAAAATTGAGGTCCCATGCAGGGGTTGGTGCTCTCCTGGGAGGACTTAAGTTTTTGGCCCCTCTGAGATACTCATTTAGCAGAGTTTGATACAGGAGAGGAGGTTCTGTGTTGTAATGAGCTGAAATGGCAGAGGCCTGGATTTTTATGGAAGAAAAAGATAGGCCCTTGTGAAGCATCTCAGTTAAGTATTGCAGAATCTGAGGAATATTGGGCATTGATGTGCTTATTCCTTGTGATTGGTTCCAGGCACAGAGTCATTTCCATTTGTCAGCATAAGATTTTCTAGTACTAGGCCTTCTAGCCTCCAAAATGACATCCATCACAGGTTTGCTGAGGGATGCCAAGGGTGAAATTAGATGATTAGCCACACTGCAAGATTCAAAGTTTGGAGATGAGTGTGCAAAATTTGGTAGTTCTGCTGAGACAGTAGGTAAGGTGTCTGAGGCAGGTACCATGGAGGACGGTGTGACACATTGCGCAGGAGTGGGTACCAGTGTTGGCGAGGCCAGTCTGGAGCAATCAGAATCATTTTTGGTTTGTCCTGTCTGACTTTTAGAAGAACTTTGGAAAGTAGAGGCAGAGGGGAAAAAGCATAGACTGATAGGTTTTTCCAGCTGAATGATAGAGCATCCACTTTCCAAGCTTTTTTGTGATGAATTCTTGTGCAGTATTTGTCCAACCGATAGTTCTGGGGTGAGGCAAAAAAATCTATGTCTGGACCCCCCCATTTGTGTGTCAACATGCTGAATATTTGTGGTTCCAGTTTCCATTTGTGTGGGTCCATAAGATTTCTGCTTAGTTCGTCTGCCAGAGTACTTGGCTTTCCTGGCAGGAATTGAACTTGTAGTTGTATTTGGTAGTTCAAGGCCGTGTTCCACAATGCCATGGCTAGTCTGCAAAGGGGATAGGAATGTGTACCCCCCTGCTTATGTACCACATAACTGTGTTGTCTGTCTTTATCATTAATTGTTCTGGATGAAAGTTGTTCTTGAAGGCTGTCAGTGCATTCTATACAGCTAGCATCTCTTTCTGATAGATATGAAGGTGCATTTGATTTGGGCTCCATTTGCCCTGAATGCATTTTCCTGTCAGATGAGCCCCCCGAGCATAGTCTGATGCTTCTGTAGTTAGGGTTTGGGCGGCAGGGGGTGGAGTGAATGACAGTCCCTTGTTTTGATGGCAGGCCTCTGCCCACCATAGGAACTCTAGTGGCAGCTGCCCACCATAGGAACTCTAGTGGCAGGCAAGGTATGATGGGAATCGTTTCCAGGCTGTGACAATGTTGACTCCATAAACTTTTTAATTACAACTGAAGTTTCCTTATATGCAGTCTTGCATATGGAATTAGAAGAATGCAGGAGGCCATGAACCCCAAGGCTTGCAGAATTTGTCTTGCAGATAGCAGGGTTTTTGTGGCCACCTGTTTGAAGTAAGTCACCAATTGAGTTTGCTTTTCTGGCATTAAGGTAAGTCATCTGGGCAGCTGTATTCAAGCTTGCACCCAGGAATGTAATTTTTTGCAAGGGTACCAGTTGTGATTTCTTTTTGTTTATGGTGTACCCTAGACAAGTTAGAACCCTTTTTACAAACGCCAGATACTTTAGAAGAATGTCCTTGTTTTCTGCCTGAATTAGACAATCGTCTAGGTATGGATATATTTGAATATTTCTTTGCCTGCAAAATGCAATTACTGGAGCCAGGCACTTTGTGAAGACCCTGGGCACAGTAGATAAGCCAATGGGCAGTGCAGAGAACTGGTAATGCAAGTAGCCTGCTTTGCAGCGGAGGTATCTTCTGCAAGATTCCCTGATTGTGATATGCAGGTAAGCCTCTTTTAAGTCTAGAGTTACCAACCAGGCATCTTTGCCTAGCATAGGTAGTAACTGTTGAAGAGTCAGCATCTTGAATTTTGGAATGTCCAGAAATTTGTTTAGAGTGGATAAGTCCAGAATTGGACACCATGATTTGTCTTTTATGGGTACCAGGAAAAGTCTTGAATAGAAACCTTGTCCCTTTTCCTCTTCTGGTACTGGTTGAATACTCCCCATGTTCAAGAGGGACAGAACTTGTTTCTGGGCCTCTGCCCACTGATTTGGGGGCAGGTCTGGCCATCCATTTGGGATTGGCAAAGTGTGGAAATGAAATCTGTATCCCTGGTATACTATATTTAAAACCCATTTGTTCTGGGAATAAGTTGCCAGTTTTCTGCATGAAGTACCAGTTTTCCCCCCAAAGGGGAGGCTAAAAGGTAAGTGCTTGGTGATTGTAGAGGGTAGTCATTGAGACTGTTTACCATAGGGAGATGCCTTGTTGTTTCCAGATTTGGAGGTGGAGGCACCCCATTGTTTTTTTTTCTAAAAGTTCTTTGTGATTGAAACCTGGAGCCTTTGGAATGTCTGGGTTTGACTTGAGCGGCTCTCGAAGGGACTGGAAAGGACCAGTTCTTAGTAGGCCAGTGCCTACTAAATCTTGAAGGTTGCACTTGTAAGAAGTCTTTCACAGTTTGCATAGATTTAGCTTTATCTTCCATCTTTTTTAACACTTCTTCAGCCTTATTACCAAAGAAACGGTCCTGTTGTAAAGGAGCATCTAACAATTTTGCTTTAACACGGTCAGGCAGTGTGTGCTCTTTGGGCCAAGCCTGCCTTCTTAGCACAGATCCAGTTACAGCAGCCTTGAAGAGGCCACCAAGGAATCAAAACCACTTTGCAAAGTATGTTTTCCAATTTGTTCAGCTGAATGTAATAATCTTGTAAATCTATTTTTCCACACAGTCAAGAAATTAACATCATTTTCTGTTTAAGTAGTCACATGATATGCTGTTGATATTTAAGCATATGACATTGACAGTATAAAGCCCTGATTGCCAAGGTTGCAGAAGTGTAAACCTTCTTACCCCATCTATTCAGCGCCCTAGAATCTCTATCAGAAGGGGTAGGATTTTTAGCAGTAGAGGCTTTAATGCCCTTGGGACCCTGAGAAATGGTTTCAGGATCAGCAATAGGATTTTTGAAAAGGAATTTGTGGGAGTCAGGAACCCTGTAGTATCTGTCTGGCTTACAAGGAGCCGGAGGCAGAGAATCAAGAGCCATACTAGATTCTGAAAAAACATCATCATCAACAATGTCTAGAAGAGGAGGTATAGCCAAAGGCCTATGCTGAGGAAGAAGAAGAAAATCCCCAAGTCTCTTTTTAGATTCAGAGAAATCCTGACTTTCCCAGTGGAAATGCTCCCTTAAGGTATGTAAAGTTTTGCCAAAAGAAAAATCCTCAGCGGGAGAAGCAGAAGGAATGGAATCTTCTGCATCAGAGTCCTCATAAGTAGGAATAGACAAATCCTGTTCATTAGAAGAGTCAGAAGAAATAGAATCCTGTTCAGAAGATTCAAAATCAATGTCTTGCCTAGGCCTCTTGGAAGGAGGGGGGTTGGCTACCCCTGATCAGAGTAATTAAATCTTCAGCCATTTTGATAATTTGTTTTTTAGGCATAGGGACCTGCACATGCGGCCCAGGTGTCGGTTTTTTAGACACAGATTCAGATTTTGGCCTTAGTTTTGAAGATGGCGTCAGTCTAATATAAAAATCTGTAGGCCTGAAAACACCCTCAGAAGCCGGTGCCTGCACAGCGGCTCTGGACCCATCTAAGGTAAAGACATCCGCGGGTTCCATAATTGAAGCATCTCGCGGCATACTGGACTTCAAATGGGTCTCAGTAGAGGCCTGCAAATCAGAAGTAGCAGGTATAAGGGGCTGCCAAAGCGCCTCACTGAGTACCGGTGAACTGGCGACTGGCTTAGGTGAAGCGCCATCAGTTTTGGGCCTCGACGGTCTGTCTTTTTCTTTGTGTTTTTTAGGTATTCCAGTAGTCGGACTGCTAACCGACGACATTTCTGGATAATTAAATCTAGAGCAAAAATATTTAGAAGCAAAAATATACCGATGTTTAATCGTGCGTTGATGAAATTTAGCACAAAATCGACAGCAAGGTACATCGTGGTCAGGGCATAAGCAAGGGATACAGTACAAATGAAAATCCTTATGAGGTATTTGCTTCCCACAAGTAATGCAGTTATTAACTTTTACTGACATCGGTAAGGAGCAAGAAAAAGTTTCCCCAACAGGGTACTTAGCTTTTAGTTGAAGACTTTGGTTCTGAAACTCGAAAACGAAAATTTCAGGAGTCTGCCGACCGGCACTTGCAAACTGCTTCTGCTTTGGACACCGCACGGCAATAAAGACTGATGTAATGACGTCGGCTGCATGTTTTATACCCCTGACGACCTGACATCATGGAAGAAGGGACAGCAACTGACGCAGGACCCAAGACTTTGTTAATCAGGCCGACTGAGGGCAACCTGACAGCATATTACCCAAATGTAATGACTGCAACAGTGAAACACTAAGAACATCGAATTCCACAAAGCCCTGCAGAATTGCTCTGGCAAAACCAGCATGTGCTCTGGTGATATTGTCTAACTGGTAGTGTTTGATGAAAGTGTGAATGGTGGACCATGTAGCTGCTTCCAGAATAGATGCAGTGTCCAGGCCTTTTAGGACGGCTCTGGAGGCTGCTGCCCTGGTGGAGTGAGCATTTACACCCTGTGGGAGTTTTTTGCCATGGACAGAGTAACATAGGCAAATAGTTTTTCTAATCCAACATGTGATGGTTTGTTTGGAGACTGCATTGCTCAGGGCCCTGGGCTGGAAGGAAATAAAAAGCTCATTAGATTTCCTTATCGGTTTGGTTTTGTCTAGGTAAACCCTTAGTTGTCTGTGTACATCCAGGGAGTGGAGTATCCTCTCACTTTCACTGGTGGCAGAGGGGAAGGTGATGGGTAGATGAATAGCTTGGTTTGGGATAGATCGGTGGGCATAAAGGAAGGGTTGGTTCATAGGGTTACCCTGTCCTTGTGGAAGGTAGTTGTGGAAGGTAGTGTATGGAGGACAAGACATTAGGGCCTGTAATTCTGACACACTTCTGGCTAAAGTTATAGCCACTAGCAGAACTGTCTTTCATGTGTACATCTGCAGAGTGGACAAACTGGCAGGTTCAAAAGGAGACTGTGTTAGTTTTTCAAGGATGAAATTCAGGTCACAGGGTGGTGGGAGGGGTTTTGTTGGTGGCCTGATGTGCAAGACCCCCTTTACGAATAGCTTAACATTGAGCCTGGCTAGTACGGGAGGGTCTAGAGGCAGGCAGGCAGGCTGAGATTGCTAAAAGGTGGACTTTCACTTAGGAGTATGAAAGTCCCCCCTTGACTAGTTGACACACACAGGCAAGAACTAGAGGTGGATCTGCAATGCATGGATCCCTGCCCTTGCCCAGACATCATTTGGAAAATCTCTCCCATTTAGCTAAGTAAGATTTTGTTGTAGTAGGTTTCCTGGCCTCCCTCAAGACTGAAAGCGTGTCCTCTGAGTAGTGGTGTCTGAAGGGAATTAAAAGTTTATCACCCACAGCGTCAGTGCCAACATCTGCAAGTGTGGGTGAATGACAGTTCCCTTCTGTTGTGTTAGAAGGTCCACTTTGTGGGGTAACATGTGGTGATTGCCCTTGGCTATATTGAGAAGTAGGGGGGAACCAGCAAGATTTTTGGTTCGTCTCTTCTAATTTTCAGAGGGACTTTTTGAATTAATGGGAAGGGTGGAAAGGCATAAAGAAACCTCCCCTTCCAAGAAATGCTGAATGGGTTCACTCTCCAAGCTTGTGGGGGAGTGGGTTTTGGAGCAGAAAGCCTGCAGTTGCCTGTTCTGGGGGGAGGCAAACAAATCTACTTGAGGTGTGCCCCATCAGTGGACAAGATCTAGGAATACATTCCTGCCAGCATACATTTGTGATTTGGAGAGGATGTCCTGCTGAGAAGGTCTGTTTGTTTGCTCTCCTGCGAGGGGATGTAGGATGCCTGCAGAGACAAGTTGTGCTGTGAGGCTAGATCCCAAATCAGTAAGGTTAGTCTGCAGAGATGCTATGCTTTTGTCCCTTCCTGCTTGTTGAGGTACCACATAACTGGGGTGCTGTCTATTATTTGGCAAACACCTGGTTGTAAGAAGGGAAGTAAAGCTTTCAGTGCCAGAAGGACTGCTGTCATTTCCCTCACGTTGATATGTTTGCTCTTTATGGAAGGGTGCCACTTTGCTTACAGCCCTGTAGTTTGACATTGCTGCTCCCCATCCCAGGTCAATGTATCTGTATGCATGAACTGGTTTGGAGCGGGTAACTGCAGTGGAAGGCCCAGGTTCAACTGGATTTGCTGAAACAACCATTTTAGCTCTGACTGTAGGCAGGGAAAAAGTGTGATTTCTTGTTCTAAAGGATGCTGGCATTGAGACCATACATTTTTAGATACCACTGCAGCTTTCGCATGTGGATTTTGGCTAGTGGTAGCATCGTCCAGGTATGGGTATATTTTAATATTTCTTTGCCTGCAAAATGCAATAACTGGAGCTAGGCACTTTGTGAATACCCTGGGTGTAGTAGACAAGCCAAAGGGCAGTGCAGAGAACTGACAGTGTTGTGTAGCCTGCTTTGAAGTGAAGGCATCTTCTGCAAGATTCTCCGATTGGGATGTGCAGGTATGCTTCTTTTAAATCTAGTGTTGCCAAACAGGAGTCTTTGCCTAGCATAGGAAGCAACTGGTGAAGAGTCAGCATCTTGAATTTTGGAATCTCCAAAAAGATGTTTAGAGTAGACAGGTCCAGGATAAGACGCCATGAATTTTCTTTTCTGGGTACCAGGAAAAGTTTCGAGTAGAAAACTTGTACCTTTTCCTCTTCTGGTACCAACTGAATAGCCCTCATGCTTAAGAGGGAAAGTACTTGTTTTTGGGCCTCTGCCCACTGATTTGGGGGCAGATCGGCCACCCGTTTGGTGTTGGCAATGTGTGGAAGTGAAATCTGTATCCCTGGGACACTATATTTAAAACCCATTTGTCCTGGGAAATAAGCTCCCAGTTCTTTGCATGAAGAGCAATCTTTCCCCCCAAAGGGGCAGTCAGTTGACAAGTGCTTGGAAATTTTAAAAGAAAGTCATTGAGACAGTTTACCATAGGGGGAGTCTTATTACTCCCAGATTTGGAAGTGGAGGCCCCCCACTGCTTAGTCCTGTGTGTCCCCTGGGACTGAAACTTGGGGTTTCTGCTGTGTCTGGGTTTGGCTTGAGATGACCTGGAAGGGGCTGGAAAGGACCAGTTTTTAGAGGGCCAGTGCCTACTAAATCTAGGAGGCTGAACTTGTAAGAAATCTTTAACAGTCTGCATAGATTTATCTTTATCTTCCATCTTTTAAGAACTTCCTCAGCCTTGTTGCCAAACAGGCGGTCCTGATTTAAGGGAGCATCCAACAATTTAGCTTTAACATGATCAGGTAAAGATTGCTCCTTAAGCCAAGCATGCCTTCTGAGCACAGACCCAGTAAAGTACAGTTGTGTACACTTACCATAAATGTAGATGTTCGAGTGTATTCAATGTTGCAGTCATTACATTTGGGTAATCTGCTGGCAGGTTGCCCTCAGTCGGCCTGAATTCCAAAGTCTTGGGTCCTGCGTCAGTTGCTGTCTTCTCTTCCATGACGTCAGGTTGTCAGGGGTATAAAACATGCAGCCGATGCCATTTTCTTTAGTTTTTCTTGCCCCCGATATCAGGTGCCCCCCAAAAGTTAGCAATATTCTTTATATATATATATATATATATATATATATATATATATATATATATATATATATATATGTACATATGTATATATATGTACATATGTATATATATATATATGTGTATATATACACATATACATATGCATCAATATAAACTTTACCTTCATCTACAAGCAAATACACCACATAGGTTGTAGAAGACAGAGAAGGAAAGATAAACTGTAGAATGACAGGGGGATGGCGGGAGGGTAACCTGGACTGCAACAGTGAATACACTCGAACAACTACATTTATGGTAAGTGTACACAACTGTACTATGTTCTTCGTGTTTCACTGTTGCAGTCATTACATTTGGGTAGAATCCCAAAGCTATGGTTGGGAGGCTGGAGCTAAACAGCATTAGGTGAGTCTATAAGGCCCTGCAGCACTGCAGCGGCAAAGCCTGCCCATGACTTAAGAGTAGAGAGGCAAATGGTAATGCCTTGCAAAGGTGTGAACAGAACTCCAAGTAGCAGCCTCTAGAATGTCCTTGGTTGGTACTCCTCTGAGAAAGGCTGCTGAAGTAGCTGCAGCCCTGGTGGAGTGAGACCTAATGCCCTTGGGCACAGGTTTGCCATGGTGTAAGTAGCAGAAACGGATGCAGTGGCTGATCCACTTTGAAATTGTCTGCTTTGAAACAGCCTTTCCTTCTGATCGTGCAGCATATGACACTAGTAATTGCTCATTTTTTCTTAGAGCTTTAGTCCTGCTCAAGTAGAATCTTAGCTGTCTGTGCACATCCAAGGAATGCAGAATTTTCTCCCCTTTGTTCTGCGGATTTGGATAAAAAGTTGGCAGATGAATTGTTTGGTTAAGAGCCACACTGGAAACGACCTTAGGCATAAAAGTAGGATTTGTCCTCAGAGACACCCTGTCTGGGTAAAATATGATAAAAGGCTCTACAGCCATGAGGGCCTGTAGCTCTAAAACTCTTCTTGCTGAAATAATTGCTAGTAGCAGAGCTGCCTTCCATGATAAGAACTTTATATCAGCTGTAGCAGCTGGTTCAAATGGAGGCAGGGTGAGCTTTTCCAACACATAATTGAGGTCCCATGCAGGTAATGGTGATCTTCTAGGAGGCCTTAAATTTTTGGCTCCTCTAAGATACTGCTTTAGTAAAGCATGAGAAAAGATTGCTGGCTCTGTATTGTAATGAGCCGAAATGGCAGAGGCATGGATTTTGATTGATGAGAAAGATAGGCCTTTGTCCACCATCTCAGTTAAGTATTGTAATATCCGAGGAATATGCGGTTCTGCTGTATCAGTTTCCTTGTGCCCGATTCAAAGCACAGAATCTCTTCCATTTGTCAGCATAAGATTTTCTAGTACTAGGCCTTCTGGCTTCCAAAATGACATCCATCACAGCTTTACTGAGAGGTGTCATTTGTATGATTACAGGATTAGCCATGCTGCCAGGTTCAGAGTCTGTAGTTGATTGTGCAGGATCTGATTGTTTTGCTGGGACAGTAGTTGTGGTTTTTGAGTCAAGGTCCAAGCTGGGTATTGAGACAAGTTCCTTAGGACTGGGTACCAGTATTGGCGGGGGCCAGTCTGGGGCAATTAATATCATCTTTGGCTTCTCTTATCTGACTTTTAGGAGAACCTTGGGTGGAAGAGGCAGAGGAGGAAAGGCGTAAACTGACAGGTTTTTCAACTGAAGGATAGGGCGTCCACTTTCCATGCTTGTCTGTGATAAGTCCTTGTGCAGAATCTTTTCAGTTGATAATTTTGAGGAGAGGCGAATAGGTCTATGTCTGGGCTCCTCCATTTCTCTGTTATCATCCTGAAGACTTGTGGATTTAGTTTCCAATCGTGAGGATCCATAAGGTTTCTGCTTAAATCGTCTGCCAGAGTGTTTTGTTTTCCTGGCAGGAATTGAGCTTGAAGATTTATATGGTAGGTCAAAGCTGTGTCCCACAGTGCCATGGCTAATCTGCAAAGGGGGTATGAGTGTGTGCCCCCTTGCTTGTTTATATACCACATGACTGTGGTGTTGTCCATCTTTATCAGTAGTTGTCCTGGATGAAGCAAGTCCTTGAAGGCTGTTAGGACATTTTGAACAACTAGCATCTCTTTCTGGTTGATATGCAGATGCATTTCATTTGGTGCCCATATGCCCTGAATGCATCTTGCTGCCATGTGGGCCCCACGGCATAATCTGATGCATCTGCTGTTAAGGTTTGGCGGGCAGGGAGTAGAGTGAAGGGCCATCCCATGTTTTGGTGACAGGCCTTTGCCCACCATAGAAACTCCTGTTGCAGGCAGGGGATGAGAGGAATCATTGTTTCCAGACTGTGTGAATGTTGACTCCATAAACTTAGGTACCATTGAAGTTTCCTCATATGCAGTCTTGCATATGGAATTAATAGGATGCAGGATGCCATGAAGCCCAGAGCCTGCAGAATTTGTCTTGCAGAAGATTGGGTTTTTGTTGCCATCAGTTTGAAGTAAGTAGTCAGTTGCCTTTGTCTGGCGTGAGGTAAGCCATCTGGGCAGTTGTATTCAAGCTTGCACCCAGGAATGTTATGTTTTGAGAGGGTACCAGTTGTGATTTATTTTCGTTTATTGTGTACCCTAGGCATGTTAGAAGCCTTTTCACAAACGCCAGGTGTCATAGAAGAGTGTCCTTGTTCTATGCTTGAATGAGACAGTCGTCCAAGTAAGGATATATTTGAATACTTCTTTGTCTGCAAAATGCAATTACTGGTGCCAGGCACTTTGTAAAGACCCCGGGCGCAGTAGATAAGCTAAAGGGCAGTGCAGAGAATTGGTAATGCATTAAGTCAGCCTTGAATCTGAGGTATCTTCTGCACAACTGTCTTATTGGGACATGCAGGTATGCCTCTTTTAGGTCTAAAGTCATCAGCCAAGCATTCTTGCCCAGCATGGGCAGAAGCTATTGCAAGGTGAGCATTTTGAATTTTGGAATGTCCAAGTATGTGTTCAAAAATGATAAATCCAGTATTGGCCACCAGGCCTTGTCCTTTCTGGATACCAAGAACAGTCGAGTAAAAACCTTGTCCTTTTTCCTGTTCTGGTACTGTCTGAATGGCCCCCATATCCATGAGGGATGTAACCTGTTTTTGTGCCTCTGCCCACTGGTTTTTTGACAGATCTGGCCAACCATTTGTCATTGGCAGAGTGTGGAAATGGAATCTGTATCCCTGTGATACGATGTTTAGTACCCACTTGTGTTTAGTA
Organism: Protopterus annectens; assembly: GCF_019279795.1. Taxonomy (NCBI): domain Eukaryota; kingdom Metazoa; phylum Chordata; order Ceratodontiformes; family Protopteridae; genus Protopterus; species Protopterus annectens. Next base: position 703,441,532 of record NC_056749.1, on the reverse strand, counting down.
CCCACTTGTCCTGGGTTATTAACTGCCATTTTTGAGCAAAAAGTGCTAATTTTCCCCCTATGGGTGCTACCAAAAGATAAGTGCTTGGTGTAGGCAGGGGGAAGTCATTGGGATTGCTTTCTGTAGGTTTGCGCTTTATCTCCTCCAGATTTGGAGGTGGATTCGCCCCATTGCTTTGACCTGTATGAGTCTTGAGCCTGGTACCTGGAACCCTTAGGGCATCTGGATTTGCCCCTTTGAGTTCTGTCTGACACAGGAAAGGACCAATTTTTTGTAGGCCGGTGTCTACTGAATCTAGGTGTCTGCACTTGTAAGAAATCTTTAACAGTTTGCATAGACTTAGCTTTGTCTTCCATTTTCTTTAAAACCTCTTCTGCCTTAATACCAGACAGAATCATGCTGTAAAGGTGCATCTAGCAATTTAGCTTCAACATGATCAGGCAAATTTTGTTCCTTTAACCAGGCATGCCTCCTTATCACAGATCCAGTAACTGCGGCCCTGTAGGAGGCCTCTAAAGAATCAAAACCACATTGCAAAGTATGCTTTCCACCTTGTTCAGCTGCATGCAATAATTCCTGCAATTCCTTATTTTCTGCACATTCTGAAATCAACATCATTTTCTGTTTCAGCAATCCAATAACATGTTAGTACTTAAGCAAATGAAATTGACAGCTTAAGGCCCTGATTGCCAAGGTTGCAGATGTATAAACCTTTTTTTCCCCATCTGTTCAGTGCCCTTGAATCTCTGTCGGAGGGGGTAGGGTTTTTTGCTGTTGAGACCTTAACTCCCTTCAGACCCTGTGAAATAGTTTCAGGATCAGCAGCAGGGTTTCTAAATAAAAATTTATGAAAGTCAGGGACCCTGTAATACCTGTCAGGCTTACTGGGAGCCAGAGGTAAGGAGTCAGAGGTCAGGCTTGACTCCTAAAACACATCATCCACAAGGTCTAAAACAGGGGGAATGGCTAAAGGCTTGTGCTGAGGGAGAAGGAAATCCCTGAGCCTCTTTTTTGATTGAGAAGTCTTGACGCTCCTAGTGAAACAAAGCATGCAAGGTTTCTCCAAATGAATAATCCTCAGGAGGAGATGCAGATGGAATAGACTCCCCAGCATAAGAATCCTCATAGGGAGGTAAAGATAATTCCTGATCAGAAGAGGAATCAGAAGAAACAGAAACCTGATCTGAAGATTCATAGTCCGTGTCTTGCCTAGGCCTCTTATCTGGAGGGGGATGGGTACCCCTGATCAAGGTAATAAGGTCTTCAGCCATTTGATCATCTGTTTTTTAGGCATAGAGGCCTGTGCACATGGCTCAGGCATCGTTTTTTTAGTTTTAGAAGGTGTCTTTGCCTTAGGTTTTGCAGCTTTCGTCGGTTTGATATAAAAATGTTGAGGTATGAATACACCCTGCATGCCGGACTCCACATGAGTGTTGGTAGAGGCCTGCAATTCGAAGGTAGCGTTATCAGGGGCTACAAAAGTGCCTCACTGAGTACCGGCGAACAGGCGACTGGCTTAGGAGAAGCTTCGTCGTCAGTTTTGGATCTCGACTGCCTTTCTCTGTCCTTTTCTTTGCGTTTTTAATGCACTCCGGTAGTCTGATTGCTATCCGACAACATTTCTGGGTAGTTAAATCTGTTTCCAAAATACTTAGATGCAAAAATATACCGACTCTTAATAGTGCGTTGGTTAAATCTAGCACAAAACAGACAACAAGGCACGTTGTGATCACGGCCTAGGCAAGGAATACAGTATAAATGGAAATCCTTATGAGGTATTTGCTTCCCACAAGTAATACAATTATTAACTTTTTCTGGCATCGGTAGAAAGCAAGAGAAAAGTTTCCCCAACAGGGTACTTAGCTTTAGTGAAGACTTCGGTTCTGAAACTCAGACTCGAATATTTCAGTAGTCGGCTGACTGGCACTTGCGAAATGCTTCTGCTTCGAGCACCACGTGGCAAAAAAGACTAAATAAAATGGCGTCGGCTGCATGTTTTATACCCCTGACGACCTGACGTCATGGAAGAGAAGACAGCAACCGACGCAGGACCAAAGACTTTGGAATTCAGGCTGACTGAGGGCAACCTGCCAGCAGATTACCCAAATGTAATGACTGCAACAGTGAAAGATGAACATCAGCAGCCCTGAAAGAGGCCTCTAATGAATCAAAACCACATTGCAAAGTATGTTTTCCAACCTGTTCAGCAGAATGCAGTAAATCCTGTAATTCTTTATTTTCCACACAATCAGGAATCAATATAATTTTCTGTTTAATCAATCCAATAACATGTTGCTGATACTTTAACGTATGAAACTGGCAGTTTAAAGCCCTAATGGCCAACGTTGCAGAAGTGCAAACCTTCTTACCCAAACTATCCAGCGCCCTGGAGTCTCTATCAGAAGGGGTCAGATTTTTAGCAGTAGAAGCCTTAATGCCTTTGGGCCCCTGAGAAATAGTCTCTGGATCCGCAATAGGATTTTTAAAAAGGAACTTGTGTGACTCAGGGACCCTGTAGTATCGGTCAGATTTTCTGAGAGCAGGAGGCAAGGAATCAGGGACCAAACTAGATTCCAAAAAAGCATAATCAACAATGTCTAGTACAGGAGGAATAGCTAAAGTCCTATGCTGAGGCAGGAGTAAGAAATCCCTGAGCCTGTTTTGAATCAGAAAAATCCTGGCTTTCCCAGTAAAAAAGCTCCCTTAGAGTATGTAAGGTTTCGCCAAAAGAAAAAATCCTCTGGAAAAGAAGAGGGAATAGAGTCCTCTGAATCAGAATCCTCATAAGTAGATAAGGGCAAATCCAGATCACCAGAAGCATCAGAAAAAACAGAATCCTGGTCAGAAGATTCATAAACAACTTCAGTCCTAGGCCTCTTAGAAGGGGGGGGGGGGGGGTTGGCTACCCCTGATTAGAGTTATTAGATCTTCAGACATTATTATAGTTTGTTTTTGAGGTATAGAGAGGCCTGAGCATGTGGCCTGGGAGTTGTTTTATTTTAGGTATGGTTCGAGATTTAGGCCTAAGTGAAGAAGGAGGCATTGGTTTAATATGCAAGTCCTTAGGCCTAAATACACCCTCAGAAGCTGGTGCCTGCACAGCGGCTCCGGACCCATCCAAGGTAGAGACATACGCGGGTTCCATAGTTGAAGCATCTCATGGCATACCAGACTCCAAATGGGACTCAGTAGAGACCTGCAAAATCAAAAGTAGTGGGTATCAGGGGCTGTGAAATTGCCTCACTGAGTACCGGTGAACTGGTGACTGGCTTAGGAGAAGTGTCGTCAGCAGTTTTGGACCTCGGTGGCCTGTCTCTGTCTTTATCTTTGCGTTTTTTCGGAATCCCAGTAGTCGGATGGCTAACTGATGACATTTCTGGATAATTAAACCAAGAACCGAAATATTTAGAGGCAAAAATATATCGACGACGGATAGTGCACTGATTAAATAAAGCAAAGAACAGACAGCAAGGTACATCGTGGACAGGGCCTAGGCAAGGAATACAGTACGAACGAAAATCTTTATGAGGTATTTGTTTTCCACAAGTAATGCAATTGTTAACTTTAACTGACATCAGTAAGGAGCAAGAAAAAGTTTCCCCAAAGGGGTACTTGGCTTTAGTTGAAGACTTCGGTTCTGAAACTCGAAAAAGAAAATTTCAGCAGTCGGCCGACCGGCACTTGCAAACTACTTCTGCTTCGGGCACTGCATGGCAAGAAAGACAGATGTAATGGGGTCGGCTGCATTTTTTATACCCCTGACGGCCTGACGTCATGGAAGAAGGGACAGCAACCGACGCAGGACCCAAGACTTTGTTAATCAGGCCGACTGAGGGCTACCTGGAAGCAGATAACCCAAATCTAATGACTGCAACAGTGAAACACAAAGAACATCGCAATGGTTGTGCATATCTTTATGGGATATCCGGCACCCGCATTAGCATTTGCCTTTATTTTTGCTGACATCGGCTAAAGTTTACTACAGCAAACCAAGCTTTAGCTAGAAGTCAAAGAAAAAACCTCAGCAGGGTACTTAAGTTTTAGACGTCTTGTGGTGAAAGAGCAAAGCACACGATGTAATGGTCATCTGCAGCTGAAAAGCTCTGAGGTCTGTACATGAAGACATCACATTTACGGTCCCTGGTTTATGGTCCTATATGCGACGTCCTACGCAACTACAACAGCCAAGCTGCAGCTTTTGTACACAAGCCGACGTTCGGGTCACCTGAGGTGGGAAATCCCACACCAAGAATACTGCAACACAGGAATAGGAGGACATCTGTCATTCTGACGGATATGAAATAAGATCCTGTCTGGGATCCAGTATCCATAGAGGATATTGCTGCAAGACCACAGAAAGGAGAACCATACCTGACGAGGCCAGTGAGGATAAGATTGGTCTTCAACCTGCTGGCTTTCTGTAGCACCTTTTGTATCAAGGGAATCAGCGGATAACCGTAAAGGAGACCCGGGTGCCAATTGGACTAGCAACCCTGCAGGGGGGATCAGATCGAAGTACCTGCTGCACTTGTTGTTTGGAGGGAGGCAAACAGACTGCAGCAAAGTTGGCCCCAGCGGCTGAAAATCTTGTTCACTACTGACTGGTTCGGGGACCACTCATGAGGACTCAGTATTGACCTGCTCAAACTGTCCTCCAGAATGCTGGATTTTTCTGGGATGTGCACTGCAATGAGAAAGCAAACCCTCATGGCCTTTCTGCGGAGTGGGTAAGAACGGGTTCCCCCCACTTGTTGATGTATCATACCACCAACATGTTGTCTGTCAAGATTGCAATTATCTCCAGAGGAAGGTAGTCCTGAAAGGTTTGCAATGTAACAACTGCCCTCATCTCCAGGATGCTGATGTGCAATTTGGTCTCTGTAGGGGAACACATGCCTTGGACCATCCTTTCCTGAAAATGGCCCCCAACTCCACCAGGGAAGCATCAGTGTTCACTGTGGCTAAAGGAGGGGAAAGGACAAATGGCCTGCCTAGATGAAGTTCATCTGTGAACAGCCATCACTGCAGGTGACACCTGCAAATAGGAGTAGTTTGACCAGGATTAATAACAGATGACACCAAATGGACCACTGAAGTGCCAAAGTCCACCAGAGAACTCACATGAAGAACATGGCTAAGTGCACCAGAAGGATAGCGGCAGACATGGAAATCAAGGCTATGAGTTAGGCGAGCTGGAGAAGATGGCATGTCTAGTAGCACTGAACTTGCTGCCTGAGAGACAATAACTTCTGTAAAAGGAAGAGCTGCAACTTGCATGACCATGTTCAACTGAGTCCCGATGAATTTGTTGCCCTGTACTGGGATCAACTTGGATTTTGCCATGTTCACTGTGATTCCCAAATGGTGAAATAGGCGCAACATCACGTGAATCTCCTGGAGTACTTTGTCTTGTGGGTGCCAATAGGAGCCAATTGTCCAGATAGGGGAACACCTGAAATCCTTGCAGATGGAGATGCGCTGCGACTACTGCCATACATTTGGTGAACACTTGGGAGGGAGTAGTGAGGCCAAAGGGCAGTAGTCTAAACTGGTAATGATCGGCCCACTGCTAGAAGCGCAGATATCTCCTGGAGTGCCTGTCTATTTTGTTATGATAATACACATCCTGGAAATCCACTGAGCATATACAATTGTCCTTGTGCACGAGTTGCAGAATGCACTGCACCATAACAATGCGAAACTTCATCTTCTTGACAAACAGATTCAAACTGCTCAAATCCAGCATGGGTCAAAGGTCCCAGGTCTTTTTTGGTACCAAAAAGAAGAATGAATAAGTTCTGCATCCTCATTGTTCAGTTGAGACCTGCTGGATGACTCTTGTCTACAAGTTTTTGTACTTATAGCAGGGCACTCTTCCTCTGTGTGGCACGTTGGGGAGATGCTCCCTTGTGTGGGGAGGAGGAGGAAAGGAGAAGGGAATACAGTAACCTCTGGAAATAATGTTCAATACCCTGGTGTCATTTGTTATACCTGTCCTGGGCTTTTAGGTGTAAGGACAGTCTGCCCCGACTGAGTCAAGAGTAGGACACTCGGGCAGTGCTTCAGGAGAGCTGAAAGGGCTAGTCAGAGAAGGGTTCCCTAAAGCCCTGGTTCTGTAGACCACCTCTGCCTCTGGGGTGGTGTCTACCATTGAATCCTCTCTCTCTCTGCCCCTAGAAGAGGACTCATCATGCGAATCAGGAAAGGCCCCTTGGGATTTGCAGAATCACATCTTCCTCCCACTCCAATGGTTCCTGGTGAAGGTCCGCAATGGTGTTCAAGTGTGTGGAAACCTTCTTGTAGTTTTCCTCCTACAGTGACTGCTTCAGAGGTGTGAAAATTTCCTTCACCAAGTCTCTCTGGAGGTGTGTGAGGTGTGCCAGGTAATTCAATGCTCTCAGCGAAAAAGTGGCTGAGGAATACACCCGCCTCCCATGTCTGTCCAGAGCCTGAGAGACTCTGGATGGACAGTACAGCTTTGTTCAGCGAGCTCTTTCTTGGTGGCTGCCATCACCACAATGGCATCAGCTAGGACACCTTTGCTACAGAAGGGATCATCCTTGGGGGGGATAAGCTTCGGGATTGGTTCATGATGTCAAGCTCCTTCCAAGCCCAGTGGGCGATGAGGTCAATAAGTTAAGTCTGCCGATGGGATCAACCAGGATGTAGATGGTCCCATCCTGAATGCCTCCAGGAACACTGACTCCTCCGAAGGGGGCTGGAAATACCATCCACCCTTTTGTTTCAGGATTTCTAAGACATCGCCAAAGGAGATATCACTGGATGGAGTTCAGGCAGACACTTCCCCTTTGTCAAAGACTCCAAGGGGGAGTTGATGTGCTTCCTCTTGCACAGATGCTTCCGAAGTATCTCCTCCGCTGGGTACTCAGGGGAGGACTCAGGAGACAAGGGAACCTCTTGCTTAGGGGTTAGCTGGAGGCTCTCTGCTAGGGTATGACTATGGATTGGACAGATGGGAGCAAAGCTTCGATCCACAGAGGACTGGGAAGGGTCTGGCGGAGGAAGGTGCATTTCTCGAGGCATCAAGACAGTCCACTCTGCCACCTGGAATGCTGAGAACGCTGGGAGAACCTGCCCCCCCCCAACCCAGAGACCAAAGCCCCTGAGGGAGAAAGAGATGAGGCCATCTCGGATGAGACATCATGAGAGGGCACTGGACCCAAGCTGTTGAAGGTAGAGGCCCCTAGCAGAAGGGGTGGCTCTGAGAAGGTTGGGGCCGACACCAAACCTAAGGACCCAACGTCAATCCCTCAGATCTGGGACCCACTCTGCTCCAACAAAATTGGAGCAAAGCTGGTCTGGGACGCTGTCGGAGCTGGGGAAAAGTATCCCACAATCCAACACTGGCCTACTCAGAATTGCCAGGCCCTGCAACTCCGAAGCCAAGCAAATCAGTGGAGGACGTTGAGGTACCGGGGTCGGGGCTCTCAGTCCACAGCTAGATCTGGGGTTTCAGGAAACTCCTCATCATCCGATCCATATCAGAGTGAAAGCAGAGAGGATCGACATGACAAGGAAGAATGAGTCAACTGCACCAGTGACAGGCTTGGCTGGGCGGTCTGAGCAGAAGAGGGGGACTTGTTCCAATGGGGAGCTGAACTCTGACACCTGTGATCTGGATGGGTGTGACTCGGGTTCCGCTCCGGAGAGGAGAAGCTATGGATTCTTATAACCTCAAATGGCTATGGCAGGGTGGGAGGTTTGGTCGGTGCCAATTCCAAAGGATCGGAGGGACCTCTCAGATCCGGAGAGAAGAGACAGCGAGATGGATCCAATGGGGACGGATCCAAAAGCTTCCTTCGCTTTGCGGAAGCAGAAGTATCTGGAGAAGTGGGGAATTTCTTTTGAGAGAGAGTCTGGACTCCAGAGAAGGGAAGAAGCAAGCTCAAGATGTGCTTATTCCTCCTATCAGTAAGGGCCCAGGGATTGAAGTCCATGCAAATGTCGCATGGCATCTTCAATTGCCCCAGACCCAAGCAATAAACGCAGCTCTAGTGGGCATCAGATTGGGAAGAGGAGTGAGACATCATGGGAGAGGGTGGAGTTTGAGCCTCAGATCGTATGTCTGAAAGAAATGGCTGAGATGGATCTGAGGATGGATCCAAAGACCCATTCATGATACATAATGAAATGGACATCAGATATGGCAGATTGTGTTTTAGAAGACTGCATAGACAGCATGTTTCTTTTAGAAGCTGCAATGATGACCACATTCAATTTATGTAAGAAGAACTTCTTTCCTTCTTGCAGCTTTCATAGGTATGGGAAAAAAGGGTGTGATTTTTCAGAAAATATTTCATCTTTTTTCTATTGCTTTCTAAGTAGATATGGAAGGTTATGGACTGGGCTAGCATTTGCATCTGCTGGGGTAACACAGAGGTCTGTAATTAAGACATTTTTAGGTGTTTTATTTTAAGCTTTTGTATGGTTCTAAGTATGAAAATAAGTTATGTACCTACCATAATGTTCCATGTTAGCTGTCTTCTCTCGCCTTCTTTCTTGCTGGATGGGTTCGGAGCCGATCCTCAGCTCTGACTCAGCACTTGCTAAGCTCGAGAGCTAATTTTACCAGCTCGAGGCAACCCTATATCCCATGATGCAAGGCAGAGACTACCCAGATCTCGTTTGGTAGCTAAGGAAATTAGGAAAATATTCTTCCAACTGTAAAGGAGGAAGAAAAGTAACAATACTAAAACTGACGATCATAATCATCATAATCCTCTGAAAAGGATCAACCTAATCTAGTGACACTAGAAGCTGATTAGCTAGAAAAAAGGATAAAGCCTCTTAATAGTAGAGGCATAATCTTCTCGGTCTGACCAGGCTAGGGGGATGGAGGGCGGGACGCAAGAAAGAAGGCGAGAGAAGACAACTAACATGGAACTTTATGGTAGGTACATAACTTCTTAATGTTAAGTTGTCAATCTCGCCTTCATTCTTGCTGGATGGGACCGCGTCCCTAGCACCTCTATCCTGGGTGGCTCAATGGAACAGACTCTTGGGAACGGTGGAACCAAAATTCACTCTGTCTCTGGAGGCCAAGTCTAATTTGTAATGTGAAACAAAGGTATGAGGAGAGGCCCATGTGGCTGCTGCACAAATAGTGTCTATTGGAAGTCTAGCCTGAAAAGCTGTAGATGTAGCTAGAGCTCTGGTAGAATGGGTTTTTGGCCTAGAAATCAACTCTTTGCCTCTGAGCTGATAAATGTAAGTAATCACAGAAGACAGCCATCTAGATAAAGTCACCTTGTAAACTGGAAGGCCTTTCCTGTTCTCTGCATAGGATAGAAACAGTTGATCAGATTTCCTAAAATGTTTAGTTTTGTCGAGATAATATCTGAGCTGGCGGTGAACATCAAGACAATGTAATTTTTGTTCCGCTCTATCAGAATAATTTGGGAAAAACACTGGAAGATCAATGGATTTATTTAGGTTCGTCTGCGATGCCACTTTGGGTAAGAAAGACTGATTAGTCCTTAGAGATACCCTGTCTTTGTGGAAAATTAAGTAGGGAGGACGAATGCAGAGAGCATGAAGCTCAGATACTCTCCTGGCAGAAGTAAAAGCGACTAGAAAGAGTGTCTTCCAAGAAAGAAATTTCAATGAACAGGCAGCCGCAGGTTCGAAAGGGGGGAGAATCAAGGATGTTAAAATTAAATTTAGATCCCACTGTGGTGGGGGGTCTCTAATCGGAGGTTTAAGTAAAAAGATACCTCGAAGGAATGCCTTGCAAAGTTTATGTGACATAATGTTGTGGTCCAAAAGGCCTATATGAAAATTCGAAATGGCTGCCAGCTGAACTTTTACTGTGGAGGAAGAGGATCCTGAATGAAAAATCTCAGCTAGGAAGTCTAAGACCGAATGAATCGGAGCAGTATAGGGGTCTATGTTCCTAGCTTTTGCCCAGAAGGAGAAACATTGCCATTTACTAGTGTAAATCCTTCTGGTAGATGATTTTAGGGAAGCTACTATGATATCCCGGATGGGATTAGAAATCATAGGAAGCCTGGCTAAGGATGGAAGTGGAGCAACCAAGCAGTGAGGTTGAGAGAAGGTAATGGATTGGTGCAGCTGCCCCGACTGGTGGGTCAGAAGATCTGGAACCGGGTCCAGATGCCATGGCTGTACCAAGAGATAACGATGTAGCAACGGAAACCATATCTGTCGAGGCCAATAAGGGGCAATGAGAATCAACTTGGCTCTCAAGCCGGTTGCTTTCTGAATTACTTGAGGTATCAGAGGAAAGGGTGGAAAGGCATAAAGAAGTCCCCGGGGCCAATCTTGGGTTAGAGCGTCTCTGGGGGGATGGCCTGGAAGGGGGAAGAGAGAGAAGAAGTCTGGGCATTTGCTGTTTTGAGGTGTAGCAAAAAGGTTGCAGCAAGGAAGGCCCCACTCCTGAAAAATCTCTTCTGTCACTGATTGTTTGAGAGACCACTCGTGAGGCATGAGAATAACTCTGCTCAACCTGTCCGCTATGATGTTGGATTTCCCGATATGCGTTGCTATCAGAAACCGCTGAGAAGAGATTGCCCACTGCCAAAGTCTGAGAGCCTCTCGACACAGTGGATAGGACTTGGTTCCGCCTTGTTTGTTGATATACCACACTACGGACATATTGTCCGTCTGGACTGCAATAGTTCCCAGGGGAAGAGAGTCATTGAGGGCTTGCAACGTTAAAAGCACTGCTCTCATCTCTAGGACATTTATGTGCAGGTGGTATTTGAAAGGTTGCCAAGTGCCATGGACCATCCTGCCCTGATAATGCCCCCCCACCCGATCAGGGAGGCGTCCGATGTAACCGTGGCGACCGGAGCAGGAGGAACAAAGGGTCTGCCCTGATGGACTTGAGGGGACGATATCCACCAGGTCAGATGCCTTTTGCAAGTTGGAGTTATTATGATCCTGTGACTCATGGGAAGTTGTTGAAAGGACCATTGGGCGAATAGCATCCATTGTAGAAGACGCATGTAAAAGCGGGCAAAGGGAAGAAGTGTTATGGCAGCCGCCATAAGACCTAATACTTTCAGAGCAAATCTGGCCTGAATTTTGTTGCTGAGAAGAATCACCTGGACGTGACTTTGAATGTCCAAGATCCTTTGGTCTGTTAACTTTGCTGAAAATTGTACGGTGTCCAATTTTGCACCTATAAAAGTAATAGATTGACAAGGCGACAAGGCAGATTTTTCTAAATTTATAGAAATCCCTAGCCCCCTGCAAATGTGAATGGTGTAATCTCTGGCCTGAAGAAGTTGATGCCTGGTGGTGGCAGTGAGGAGCCAGTCGTCTAGATATGGAAACACCTGGAATCCTTGATGTCTCAGGTGAGCCGTAACCGCTGCCATACATTTGGTGAACACTCTGGGGGCTGTAGTGAGACCAAAGGGCAGGGCCCTGAATTGGAAGTGACTGGTCCCCAGCCGAAAGCGGAGAAATCTTCTGGAGTGCCTGTGAATTTTTATGTGATAGTACGCATCCTGAAGATCTACCGAGCACATCCAATTGTCCTTGCCCAGAAAGGGTAGAATGGACTGAAGCGTGACCATCCGGAATCTTGTTTTCTTTACAAATTTGTTTAGTTTGATCAGATCTAATATTGGTCTCCAGTCCCCTGTCTTTTTTGGAACTAAAAAGAACCTCGAGTAGATTCCGGATCCTATTTGGTCTGCTGGGACTGGCTGGATGGCTCTTTTTGCTAGCAGTCTTGATATCTCTGGTACTGCTAAGTTCCCTTAGACCGGGTGGAACGTCTGGAAGGGTTCCCTTTTGCTGAATTGGGGTTTGAATAAAGGGAATTTTGTAACCCTCGGATATAATCGACTGTACCCATTTGTCTTGAGAAAGGGAAAGCCAGGCTATTGGATACAGCGATAATCTTCCCCCGACTGCCTCCGAAGGTGGACAATCGGGCAACATCTCAGGTATGCTGGAAGGGTTTGTCAGAAAGAGGCTCTCTGCTACCCTGATTCTGCGGACCCCACTCTGCCCCTATGGTGGCATCTGTTGTTGTTACCCCCTCTGCCTCTGGGGGTAAACTGACCTCGTGCGTCAAGCGTGACTCCTTGAGATTTGCGGAACCACATTTTCCCTCCCTTCTGACCTTTTGGGTAAGGTCTTGAAGGGGTGGAGAAACGGACTCCTACGGCAGAAAGAGTCTTGCCATCTTGTTCGCATCTAGTCAAAGTGTCTTTCACTTGAGGTCCGAACAAGGTCGAAGCATCAAAAGGGGAGTTTGTGAAGGACGCCTTGAAGGGGTCTGCAAAATTACAAAGCCGCATCCAGGACTGACGCCTTAAAGCCACTCCTGTGCCTGCGGCCCTACTCGCTCCATCGGCTGCATAAGAAATGAGCCGCATGGAGGAGTTAACAATGGAGTTAAGGATTCCTAGCTGTGAACTAATCTTATCCGGAGACCCAGCAGCTGATGGATCCTGTAAAACTTCTCCCAACTCTTTAAGAACATCTCTTTGAAGGCGGGTGAAGTGACACAAGTAGTTCAGAGATCGCATAGCAAAGGTCGCTGAAGAAAAAATCCGCTTGCCGTACCTGTCCATAGTCCTAGAATCCTTATTAGGAGGATGGACAGGTACTGAAGGATCAGCTAGTTTCTTCTTGGTGGCTGCAGCCACCACCATGGCATCAACCGGGACACCTTTTGTCAAATATTGTCTATCTGGTGGGGCCGTAATAAATTTAGAAGGCCTCCTAGGAATAGGTTCCACCGAATCCGGGGCCATCCACGCCTTCCGAGCCACTACATCCATAAGAGGGTCGAAAGGCGGAGACACCCAAGAGGTGGAAGGTCGAGATCCAAACGCCTCCAGGTACACTGACTCATCCTCGTAAGGATTAAGGGAGGGCCAGTTCCCCCTCTGCTTAAGAAGTTCAAGGATGTCTGAGAAAGAGACATCCTCAGAGGAGGACATTGGGGATCCCTCAGACTCATCCAAGTCAGTATCAGATGTAATAGACTCGGGGGAGTCTAGATGTTTCCTCTTACATGTCCTCTTACGCAGAGGTTCACCTGACGGATCAGGAGAAGCCTCGGAAGAGGAAGATATTCCCAATGGGGAAACTGAGGCATTGGATCTCTGGGTCCGGGAGCAAGAGAGTGGGAAGAGACGTCAGCAGGCACTGTAGTGGGAGGAGCTAATGGAACTGACCGTGACTACGCCCAGGGGCTAGTACACTCCTCATCACCTCGAAGGCTCCCCCATCAGAGAGACCAGAAGGTTCCCGCTCCGAAGAGATAGGAACTCCAGGCCTCACCGAGAGGGAAGGCTCCGAGGCAGATGCCGGGGCTGAGCTCACTAACGCCGAAGCCCCGAGAGGGAGAACGGGGTCGGACAAGGGTCCGATGCCACTCGCCCCCTCGGAGCCGACGAGAGAGACCAGACACCCGGATCCCTCCAATGAAGGCCTCAAGGAGGAAATCGGAGCAGAGGACGACGGAGCCGAAAGGGGTGGTATCGGCTCCGAAGCTACAACAGTCACGGCTCAGAGGAGCTCCGGCTCCGAGCTCTGTAAGAGAGCCGAAGGAGGAATGTTAGGTGGATGTGAAATAGCTACCGTCTGTTGAGACGGGCTATGGAGCATTTGGGCCAATGCCTGAGACTTTAATAGTCTACTCACCACTCTCTCGAGGTCGTGATCAGACAAGCCTGGACGACCGAGAAGAACGGCTCCGATGGCTCCGCTCAGAGAGCAAGGGTGATCTCGGAGCCGAACGTATCGATTCCAGTGAGGGGGATCGAGATCTCTTTTTAAAGATAGGTGGAGCCGAAGGAACCGAGGATACGTCTGCTCCGGCCGGAGCCGACACCGAGTGTCCAGATCTGGCAGTATCGGCGCCGGATGGAGCCGATACTGTAACTTCTAGCATGGAAGGATCGGCTCCGGCCGGAGCCGATCTCGACACTAAAGAAGTTGAACCAGTAGCCGACGGCTTGGGACTTGCAGCCGAAGGCTTAACAAGTTTCGAGGGCTTCCCCGGAGCCGACTTAGTCGGGGAGCTCTCAGGCTTTAATAAGCCCCTCAATATTAACTTATTTCTGCGCTCCTGCAGGACTCTTGGGCTGAAGGCATGACAGATAGCACAAGAGTCCTGCAGGTGCAGAGGTCCCAGGCAGTAAACACAAGAAGTGTGACCGTCTGTCAGAGACATCTTCTGACAGCACGAGTCACACTTCTTGAAGCCTGAGACCTTTGTGTCCTTCGACATAGCTGTGTCGAGGGAACACAAGTTGACAGGAAAAACACAAACACACACACACACAACTAACACCCAATCCAAAAAACTAAACTCAACAGGGATAAAACACTCAAACATACACAAAAATCCCTGACAGGAAAAATTAGGAAAGGGAAAGGCCTAAGGCCTAATCTAGGGAAAGGGATAAATAACCCGAAAAAAAGGGAACACTAACGGGAATAGGGTTAAAATAAACGTTAATGTTCACAAAACTACTAGGGTTATGAAAAATAAAAGGGATGAGACAAAGTCTTACACTAAGAAAAACTTACCTAGAGCTGGTAAAAGAGGCACCTTGTTAGCGAAGCGGCAAACGAGATCTGGGTAGTCTCTGCCTTGCATCATGGGATATAGGGTTGCCTCGAGCTGGTAAAATTAGCTCTCGAGCTTAGCAAGTGCCGAGTCGGAGCCGATCCAGCAAGAATGAAGGCGAGATTGACAACTTAACATCTTTTAGTTTTGAAGGGGTTCAGAAGTAGCTTATGGTTATTTAGACAGGTGTTAAGGGAGTGGAAGTCTGTTTGAGGCAGTTCCTCACATTCGATTATTTAAACTCAACTTCAAAGGATGCCCATGTTGCTTAGGTTCATAAGTGTATACTAGGCTGATGGCCCTGGGGCCTTTACAAGCCTAGCCATAGGATTATTCTTCCCAAACCACAAAAGTACCAGATCATCAAACAAAACTACCAAAACCAGTGATAAAAAATAGGTTTAATAAGCTCACACTCTGTAGCGCCATGACTTAACAGATCTCCTTGAAGGCTGTTAAGCCGAGGCGCTAGAGAGTGTGAGCTTATTAAACCTATTTATCATCACTGGTTTTGGTCATTTTGTTTGCTAGCCACAGGATTACCCTGGCATCGTGCCACCCGGCCTTAGTTCCCAGTGCCTCTGTCGAGTAGAGCTGCTGGAGTTATCCTCGACATGAATTTTCTATTTCCCATTCACTCAAGATTTCTCTTGAAGGGGGTCAGTGAGGTGCTCTGCTTGACATGTATGGGAAGTCTATTCCATAACATGAGCAGTCTCTGGGTTATGAACCTGTCCCTCCAGTATGTTCTGTTGATTGTGGTAATGAGGTTGAGGTCTGTGGAGCATGTGGGGTGGAGGGATTGGGATTTCTTTAGATGTAGCATTTCCAACAGAGCTGGGTCACACATGGCTTTGTAAGTCAAGCAGAGATCAACGCTAAGTAAGCAATATGAGACAGAGAACAGTTGGAGTTTTTTGAGTCTGTCCATATAGGACAAGTGTTTAAGGCCTCTTTGTGAGGTATATTTGCAGCCCCTCCAGCTGTTGCAGGCATCTAATGAGGTAAATGCCAAATGGGGCATTGTACTCAATGACTGGCCAAATGATGGAAGAGTAGAGAGAGACAATGACCTCTTTCTTCCTGGATGCAAAACCCTTAGTAATGAGCTGTGCCACATAGGTCTTTCTGACCACAGTGGCAATGTGGTGATCAAAATAGAAGTTGTTGTCAACCTGTGTTCCCAGATCTCTTCTAACACCTTTTGTGTTCAGTGGACTACCATCAATGTGGTAATTCATGGGAACCGGGTTTTTCCCAAAGGGGATGACAACACATTTTTTTGGCATTGAGCTTAAGGCCATGGTCCTGACCAGTCGTTGGTCTCAGTGAGGCCATTCTGTAGGATGTCAACATCACTTGGGGAGTTAATAAAAGCTCCCAACTTGCAATCGTCTGTGAACTTTGTTAGCCAGAGTCCCTTCTTGTTGGCCTGGACTTCAGAGAAGTAGATACCAAACAGAAGAGGACCCAGGACCGAATCCTGTGGGGCTCCACTTGTGATTAGTCGGTAGTCTGACTTGGAGTTAGCTACTTTCACACTGTGGTTTCTGTGAGCCAGTTTGCAACCCACCTAGTGATATAGGGGCTGATGCCTAGCTTAGTGAGTTTTCTATGATTCCTGAGTTGGGAATGGTATCAAAGGCCTTGCCCAGATCAAGGTAGGCTGTATGAACCACAATGCCTTCATCCCCAACTCTGGTGATTGACTCAGAGACGTTGATCAAGTTGAGCAGGCATCTACCCTTCACAAAATCAAACTGTGTGGGATCCAGAGTTTGGAAACTCCCTATATCCTTGTTTATAGGTATGGGAAAAAAACAGTGCGATTTTCCAGAAAAGATTTCATCTTTTTAGATTTCATCTAGGTAGTGAGAGGTAGGCTTGGAAGGTGGGGGGGGGGGTAAGATTGAGAACAATGGGGCAAGTACAGAACCCCGAGGCATTCCTTTAAAATGTAAATTAAAATGTAAAAGATGCACAACTGCACAGTAGAAGATATTTAAAACCAATCAGCAAATACCAGCGGAAAATAACTCCTCCATCTTGTTTTGAATGCTGTTTGGTTAAAACCATATTTGTCATCTGAGTTCAGAGTAAGAGATTCTCAAGCTGCAGACTAACCTGTCTCCAAGGCTGATTAAATGCAATTTGCCTTCCTTGACAAGCTGTGCTTGAATACAAGACGGTGGAGTCATCATGTCTGGAGAGTCAAGCTTGACCTCATGAAAACAGCTTCATCTTTTGAAATATATAATGAAAATTAAAGGGGATATGTTAAAACTTGCACACTGCAAGAAGGAACATCCTGTATAAATCAATGAATAAAATGAAAGAATGTAGATACCCTGGCTATCAAGCAACACAAGGACAGAGATACAGTTTCAGAAATAAAATGATGCAGATTAGTGAAATAAACAGATCAGTGATTTACACCTGTTTGGAGTCCAAGAGAGTAAAACCAGTGTGCGAGTTTGATAGGAGAGGACGAGCAAAGGAGCTTTGCACTGCTGTTTCTAAAGAAAGTATAAATATGGTTAATTGGCTGTTTGTTGCATGAGTAGGGAGGGAATTGTTTTCTAATAAAGGATTTGGTTAGGACAATATTAAAGAAAAGTATATAAAAGGATACAAAACTCAGAAACGGACTGAGAAGGTCCAGTTTGCTGAAAAAAAAAAAAAAAACGAATACAAGCAAAATACATACTTTACGTTGGCACAATTTGAATTATTATTTAGGAATGCTAATGGGATGGTTGACAGGAGAAAGTACAGTTGTGTACACTTACCATAAATGCAGATGTTAGAGTGTCTTCACTGTTGCAGTCATCACATTTGGGTTATCCCTGCCAGGGTTGCCCTCGGCCGGCCCGAATACCAGAAGCTTAGTATTTCTGCGTCGGTTATTGTCACTTCAGGACTGACGTCAGGTCATCACTAGTATAACGTAGGGCAGCCAATGTCATTACATCAATTTTTCTTGCCCTGTCAGGAGCCCCAAGTGGGAGCCAGATTATGGTGGAAGAACCCCACCAGTAGAAAGTAAATACCAAAATGTTCCTTGTAAAGAGAGAGAAAAAAGAGGTGGATGGAGGGAGGGAGGGAAACCAGGACTGCAACAGTGAATATACTCGAACATCTACATTTATGGTAAGGTGTACACAACTGTACTATGTTCTTCGTGTTTCACTGTTGCAGTCATCACATGTGGGTTGATTCCCAAAGCTGAGGAAAAGGGTGGAGGCAGTCATGGATACTGGGGGCTGGCTAGGATGCCCTGCAAGACTGCAGTGGCAAAGCCTGCCCTGTATTTGGAGAAGACAGGCAGGTGGTAATGCTTGGTGAAAGTGTGAACAGATGTCCAGGTGCAGCTTCCAGGATGTCCCTGGTGGGGACTCTTCTGAGGAAAGCTGCAGAGGTGGAGGCTGCTCTGGTGGAGTGAGTCCTGACCCCCTTAGGGGGAGATTTTCCGTGTTGTTTGTAACAGAAATGGATGCAGTATGCTATCCACTTGGAAATTATTTGGAGATGGCTTTTCCCTCTGCCCCTGCAGCAAAGCTAACCAGTAATTGATCAGACTTTCTGAATAATTTGGTCCTGTCTAGATAGAATCTGAGCTCTGTGCACATCTACAGTATGCAGAATCCTTTCCCCCTTGCTTTGTGGGTTAGGGAAAAAGGTGGGCAAATGAATGGATTGGTTGAGAGCCACACTAGACACCACTTAGGGCATGAAGGATGGGTTAGTCCTGAGGAAACCCTGTCAGCTCGAAGATGATGAAGAGCTCCACAGCCATGAGTGCTTGTAGCTTGGAGACTCTTCTGGCTGAAGTGATGGCCAGAAGAAAAGCCGTCTTCCAGGAGAGAAATTTTAACTCTGCTGAAGATGCTGGTTTGAAGGGGGGCAAGGTGAGCTTTTCTAACACAAGCTGGGGTAGGTGGTCTTCAGGGTGGCCTTAAGTTGCTAGGCCCTCTTAGGAACTGTTCGATCAGAGGGTGTGAGAAAAGGGGCTGCTCAGTGTGGAAGTGAGCAGAGATAGAGACATCAATTTTAATAGAGGAAAAAGAGACCACTGTGTAGCAGATCAGCTAGGTAATCCAGGATGAGAGGTAGGGAGGGCTGTGCCATATTGGCTCCCTTAGCCTGAATCCAGCTGCAGAACTTCTCTCATTTGTCAGCATAAGACTTTCTAGTGCTAGGGCATCTGGCCCCACGTATAACATCTAGAACCTGTTTACTGAGGTCAGCAGACTGATCAGTGGTCAGGGAATAAGCCAGGCTGCCAAAATGAGGGTCTGCAATTGGGGATGTATGAATTCTCCTTCCCTCTGGGTCAGGAGGGTTGGGGTCTGAGTGAGATGCCATGGTGGCAGTGGGGTCAGGCTGCGCAGCAGTGGGTACCAGTGCTGGTGAGGCCAGTCTGGAGCAATAAAAATTGTCCTTGTTTTTTCCTCCCTTATTCTGAGCAGTACCCTTGTGATGAGAGGTAGTGGAGGAAATGCACAGACCGATAGATTGACCCAGGGGAAGGATAGGGCATCTACTTTCCAAGCCATGCAGTGATGCTCCCTGGTACAGAACTTGTTGAGCTGATGGTTGGTGTGGGAGGCAAAGAGGTCGACCTTCGGGGTGCCCCATTTCTGAGTTATTAGGGTGAAGGTTCTTTTGTCTAGCTGCCACTCGTGTGGGTCCAGAAGATTTCAATTAAGTGGTCTGCCAGACAGTTTAGAGTACCTGGCAGGAATTGTGCTAACAGGTGGAGTTGCATGGCAGAGGCTGTGTGCCAAAGGGTCATGGCCAGCCTGCATAGAGAGTAGGAATAAGTCCTGCTTGCAGATATACCACATCACAGTGGTGTTGTCTGTTTCGATCAGGAAAGCCCCTGGGGAGAGAAGGGGCTTGAAAGCTGTCAATGTGTGCTGGACAGCTAACATCTCTTTTTGATGTACAGATGGATTTGCTGTGGGCTCAATTGGCCCTGTATGCATCTGCCGTCCAGGTATGCACCCCAGGCATGGTCTGATGCATCTGTGGTGAGGTCCTGTGCGGCAGAGGGTGGTGAGAAAGGTAGTCCCTTGTTGTGGGAGCATGCTGCTGCCCACCAAAGAAAATCTTTCCTTAGGCAAAGTATCACTGGTATAAGAGTTTCCAGATCTTGAGAGTGTTGACACCAAAGGCTTTTTAGGTACCAAGTTTCCTCGTATGCAGTCTGGCATATGAAATGAGTAGAATGCAAGATGCCATGAACCCCAGAGCTTGCAGGATTTTCCTTGCAGATAACTGGAGTCTGGTGGCTAGTTGAGAGAAGTAGGCTGTCAGGTAAGTTTGCTTTTCTGGTGTAAGGAATGCCATCTGGGATGCTGTGTCCAGGCTTGCTCCAAGGAATATAATCCTTTGTGTGGGTACTAGTTTGGATTTCTTTTCATTGACAGTGTACCCTAGGGAGGTCAGTAGGGCCTTTACAAAGGCCAGGTGCTTGAGCATCTTTTCCTGACTGTCTACTTGAAGTAGCCAGTCGTCTAAGTATGGGTAAATTTGGATATTCCTTCACCTGCAAAAGGCAATGGCGGGAGCCAGACATTTTGTGAAAACTCTGGGAGCAGTAGATAAGCCAAAGGAAAGTGCAGAGAATTGAAAGTGCAGAGATTCTGCCCTAAAACGTAGATATTTCCTGCATGATTTCCTGATAGGAATGTGGAGGTAGGCCTCTTTTAGGTCGATGTTGGCTAGCCAAGCATCCTTGGAGAGCATGGGTAGCAGCTGCTGGAGGGTGAGCATTTTAAATTTTGGTATTACCAGGAAGGTGTTTAGAATGGATAGATCAAGGATAGGGTGCCAGGTGCCCTCTTTTCTGGGTACCAGAAAAAGTCTTGAGTAGAAACCTTGGCCTTTCTGTTCTGCAGGAACGTGCTCTATTGCCCTCATAGAGAGCAGGGAAAGGACTTGCTTTTGTGCCTCTGCCCACTGGTTTGGAGGTAGATCTGGGAACCCTTTTGGGGTTGGAAGAGTGTGGAAAGAAAATATGTATCCCTGGGACACTATGTTGAGGACCCAGCGGTCGTTGGTAATGGTGGCCCAGGTGCTTGCGTGAAAGGGGTGTTTTCCTCCTAGGGTAAGAGAAGTTGGGCAGAGGGAGGGGGTTGGGAGTTCTTACAATGAGGGGGTGGCTTAGAACTCACTGGTTTTGAAGTGGAGGAATTCCACTGTTTTGATCTCTGCATTCCCTGTGGCTGCTGTCTGGGGGGTCTGCTTCCTCGGGGTCTGGGCTGAAAAGACCTGGTGGGAGCAGGAAATGACCAGTGCTTGGAGGGACAATGTCTGCTGAATCTGGGTGGCTGGACCTATAGGAAATCCTCAACTGTCTGCATAGATTTAGCTTTTTCTTCCATCTTTTTTAAGACCTCCTCTGCCTTAGTGCCAAATAAGTTGCCTCTGTGCAAGGATGCATCCAATAATTTAGATTTAACATGGTCTGGCAAGGGTTGTTCCTTAAACCATGTATGCCTTCTAAGGACAGAACCGGTGACTGTTGCTCTGCAAAAAGCTTCTAGGGTGTCAAAACCACAGTGTAAGGTGTGTTTAGTCACTTGACTTGCAGAATGCATTAACTCTAGTAAATCTTTAGATTCTGCACAAGCAGGAAAGGAAGACACTTTTTCTTTGAAGAGTTCCATGGTATGTTGCTGGAATTTTAGCATATGGAACTGGTAATTTAGTGCTCTGATAGCAAGAGTAGCAGAGGTGTATACTTTTTTTACCCAATCTGTCTAGTGCTCAGGAATCCCTATCTAAGTGGATGGGATTCTTAGAAGAGGTTGCTTTAATTCCTTTAGGCCCTTGAGAAATTACCTCAGGGTCAGCAGTAGGATTTTTGAAAAAAATTTGAGAGAGTCAGGGACTCTAATATCGGTCAAGTTTTCTGGGTGCAGGAGAGAGGGTATCAGGAGTCAAACTGAATTTCAGGAAAACATCATCCAAAACATCCAGGACTGCGGGAATGGCCAGGGGTCTGTACTGTGGAAGATCTAAGAATTCCCTGAGTCTCTTTTTAGACTGAGGGTTAGTCCTGACATTTCCTTTGGAGAAACCCTTCATACCTTAAGGGAGCATTTCCAATGGGAAAGTCCTTGGGTGGAGAGGCTGAAGGAATGGAATCCTCTGCATCAAAATCCTCATAACCAGAGAGGGGTTGCATGTCTTCATATTCAGATGCATCACAGGAGTCATCAGACTCCTGTTCAGACAAAACTACTGGGGACAGATCTCTTTTTCTTTTGGAAGGGGTAGCTTGGATTCCTCTGATCAGCATAAGGTCTTCTGCCATTTTAAGCATTTGAGATTGAGGCAAGGAAGCAGGTGCCTGAGATACGGTTGTCGGTTTCTTGGGTGTGGTTCGTACCCTGGGCCTTAGAAACTCAGTAGTTTTTGAAAGAATTTTAGATGAGAAAGAAGTCATCGGGTTGTGTCGAGAATCGGTAGTGCAAAGTACTTCCTCAGAAGCCGGTGCCTGCTCAGCAGCTCTGGACCTATCCAAGGGAGAGACAACCGCAGGATCCTTAGTCGAAGAAGAGTTTTGCGGCATACCAGACTCCGAAAGGGTCTCAGTAGCAGCATGCAAATCCAATGAAGCGGGCATCAGGGGCTGCGAAAGTGCCTGAGAACAGGAGAACTGACGACTAGCTTAATGGAAGCGTCGTTGGTAGGTTTGGACCTTTGTGGTCTCTCTCTGTCTTTATCATTGCATTTTTTCAGAAGATCTGCTGTCGGATGGCTTACCAAAGCCATATCAGAATTCGAGGGCTGTAAGCGAAAATATCTAGCTACAATAAGGGCCCGAAGACTTACAGTTTTGGCATTGAACAAAGCACAAATGCGACAGCGAGGGTCGTTGTGCACTGGGTCTAAGCAAGTGACGCAATAAGAATGAAAGTCTCGGTGTGGTATTTGCTTTCACAGGTGAGACAATTGTTAATTTTCTGACATCGGTTAGTGCAAGAAAAAAGGATCCCCGATGGGGTACTTAGCTTTAGAAGACTTCAGCTTGGAAGACAAAAACTCAGGTAGCAGCCGACTGGCACTCGTACGAACTGCTTCTGCTTTGGGCTCCGCGGCAAGACAGACTGATGTAATGGTGTTGGCTGCCTTACTTTATACTACTGACAACCTGAAGTGACAGCAACCGATGCATAAATACTATGCCTCTGGTATTCGGGCCGGCCGAGGGCTACCCTGGCAGGGATAACCCAAATGTGATGACTGCAACGGTGAAACATGAACCTCAAAAAGGACAAGATACAGATATAATAGTGCAAGGACAATTTTACATGAAATGTACATGAACCACAAAGAAAATTAATGTTTTGTAAAGAAAAGTGGGAAAGAAGTTTATTTGCAGGAAAAGTGACAGTAACAGAAAGGCATCTTAATGTAAATTAAGAGGCTCTATATTATATATTCAAAGTTTCAAAACTTCAAATCCTATATGTTCGACAACATATGATCAAAGTTTCAAACTTCGAATATATAATAAAATATCCAAAAAAAGAAAATAAAAATTACTTTAAAGCTCCGAGCAGGGGGGGGGAAGCCCCCCTGCACCCCCCCCCCACTTAAATATACCAACTCTGAGATTGCACTTCAGTGCAGAAAAGGGAAATTCTCACATTCTGCACCACACGGCACGGTTACATTTAACCTTCAAACTTTTCAAAGTTCGATCATGTAATAGGAACCCAATTAAAACAGGTATGGGAATAAAGATTGAGGAACAAATGAAGGACAGGCAGGGAAGATTTATGATGGAAAACCCCATTCTAATTCTGAATCGTGTCTTGAAAGCATTTATGACAGTTCTGGCAAAAAGAATGTCAAAGATATTACAAAGAAGAATAGACGCAGCAGTTTTTGTACCAGAGGCAAACATATGACAATATTAAACAGAACCCTTACGATTCAAAAGGATGTACTGGACAAGAACACCATATTAATGTTAATAGGTTTGGATGCCAAAAAAAGTGTACTAGGGTTTATGAAGAGATCTTTTGATAAACTCAGGTTTTCCCACGCATGGAGAACATTATTACTATTGATCTTAATACCTACAAAGGCACTCAAGCTAGCATGATGTGTGGTGGTAAGCTGTCTAAAACACTTAGTCCTACAAGAACTAGGTAGGGGTGTCCACATTGACCATTACTCTTTCCTTTGTATTTGGTGCCATTAGCAAAGGTCATAATACAATCAAACGTAGCAGAATATAAATAAATACTAATGAGAAAAAATAGCCCTTTTTTGCTGATGACATAATATACAGTGGATATAAAAAGTTTACACATCCCTGTTAAAATGCCACATTTTTGTAAAATGAAAAAAATGAGACAATAAATCATTTCAAAACCTTTCCCACCTTTAATGTGACCAATAACCTGTACAATTCAACTGAAAAATAAATAAATGTGTTAGGGGAAAAATATAAAAAAATGTACAATAAGCTGGTTATAATTGTGCACACCCTTAAACTAATACTCTGTTGAAACACCTTTTGATTTAATTACAGCAATCAGTCTTCTTGGGTACACACCTGCCATCAATTAAAGTGACTGATTAACTCCAAATAAAGTTCAGCTGTCCTAGTAGGATTTTCCTGACATTTACTCAATTGCCTGCTACTGCAAAAGCTATGGTTCGCAGACAGCTTACAAAGCATCAAAGGGATCTTATTGTTGAAAGGTATCAGTCAGGAGAAGGGTACAAAAAATTTCCACAGCATTGGATATACCATGGAACACAGTGAAGGCAGTCATCAAAAAGTGCAGAAAATATGGCACAACAGTGACATTGCAAAGAACTATATTGTGCCATTGCAAAGCACTATATGTCCCTCCAAAAATTATGAAAAGGGAAGATGAAAACTAGTCAGGGAGACTGCCAAGAGACCTACATCAACACTGAAGGAGCTGCAGGAATTTCTGGCAAGTGCTGGTTATGTACTACAAGTGACAACAATCTCCCATATTCTCCGTATGTCTGGGCTATGGGGTAGGGTTGCAAAAAACATCCAGGCCCGGCTAAGATATGCAAAACAATACATCAAGTCTCCCAAAAGCATGTGGGGAAAATGGTGTTACAGTCTGATGAGACCAAGGTTGAACTTTTTGGCCTCAATTCCAAAAGGTACGTTTGACGCAAAAACAACACTTCGCAGCACCAAAAGAACACCATCCCCATGGTGAAGCATGGTGGTGGCAGTATCAATGTTTTGGGGTTGCTTCTCTTCAGTTGGAACTGGGGCTTTAGTCAAGGTGGAGGGAATTATGAACAGTTTCAAATACCAGTCACTTTTGGCCCAAAACCTTCAAGCACCTGCTAGAAAGCTGGAGATGAAGAGGAATTTCACCTTTCAACACGACAATGACCCCAAGCAAAGATCCAAATCAACAAAAGAATGGCTTCACCATAAGAAAATTAAAGTTTCTAAATGGCCCAGCCAGAACCCAGACCTAAATCCAATAGAAAATATGTAGGGTGACCTGAAGAGGGCTGTGCACAAGAGATGCCCTTGCAATCTGACAGATTTGGAGCGCTTTTGCAAGGAAGAGTGGGCAAATATTGCCAAGTCAAGATGCACCATGCTGATAGACTCCTACCCAAGAAGAATTAATGCTGTAATTACATCAAAAGGTGCTTCAACAAAGTATTAGTTTAAGGGTTTGCACACTTATGCAACCAGCTTATTGTACGTTTTTTATTTCTTATATTTTTCCCATAACATATTTGTTTATTTTTCAACTGAATTGTACAGGTTATAGGTCACATTAAAAATGGGAAAATATATGAAATGATTTACTGTGGTCTCATTTTTTATATCACAAAACCATGGCATTTTAACAGGGGTGTATAAACTTTTTATATCCACTGTATGTTACCAGTTCAAGATATAAAATTATATTTGATAAACTGAAACATTTAATACTACAGTAGGACATAAAGTACATGACACAAAAGTACAGGCTACAGTAATAAGCTGTGCCACAATACGTGACCTAGTACAAAACTTTACCTTTTTGTGGGGTCACAGGATAAGATGTTGGAAAAGCTGGTAAAAATTGGAAGTTAATCAACCAAGTAAAGAAACGTAGGAAACAAAGGAAGCACCCAGATCTGTTCAGAACTGGTGGACAAGGACACCACATACACAAATGCTGTAGATATGGCAACCTACTGGCTGACAGATTCAGCAAAAACCTCACCCCTCTGTTCCCCATCAGTAAATCAGGACATCCCCAGTACCTGCCTCCCCTCCTCTTATCTCTAGGGAACAGGTCATTACTGCATCTCAAAAATAACAAAATACAGCCTCCAGGGGACCTAATAACATCCCAGGCTGTATCCTACATGAACTCAGGCATGTGCTTGTAGTACCATTAGGCACCCTATTCAACAAAGCCTGAGTAATAGCTTTGTCCCAGCCGAGTGGAGGACAGCCACGGTCATCCCTTTACACAAAGGTGGAGCATCCACCGATCCGGGAAATTATAGCTCCATCAGCCAAACTAGCCTGATCTGCAAGGCCATGGAACGGATCATCATGGACCTCATTAGCAGGGACATTGGGCAACCTCGAAACACTCGACCCCACACAGTTTAGCATTGTCAAGAGGAGGTCGTATCTGTTAACTTTTGTCGACGACTTTGACACAGCCACTAAAGCCATGGACGAGGGGAAGAGTGTGCACACCGCCTATCTTGATCTGGTCAAAGCCTTCAACACTATTCCCCACTCGGACATAATAAACTCTCTCAACTAGGCGTCAATCCATATGTTACCAGATGGGTAGCAAATCGGCTCACTGATAGAACCCACTTAATCAAAATGGGGAAGCCACCTCAAGCAGTAGACCCGTAATGAGCGACATACCCCAGTGATTGATCTTGGGGCCTCTGTTATTCGGGATATACTTCTCTTAGGTGCTGGCCAAAACCAGTGGGCTATGGCTGACCAAGTTTGCAGATGACTGCAAACTGGGCACAGTCATCAATTCCACAAGTGATGTGGACGTCCTCCAACAGGGTCTCACCCAAACAAATGACTGGTGCCAGAAACATGGCCTCAAGCTGAATGCCAAAAAATGCATCATTATCCCCTTTAGGGAGAGTGACATCCCCACATATCAAATTAATAACGTCCTAGGCAAGCAATCAGTCGTGAGGGATTTGGGCACCCAGGTTGATAGCAAACTGACTTTTGACCACCATGTTGCTTCCGTTGTACAGAAACCTTTCTACATGGCCCATCTCATCCAGGGGACAAGGAAGTCATAACATTCCTGTATTCTTCCATTTCAAGTCCAATTATTGAGTACAACGCCCCCTTCAGCATGTACCTCCCGAAGCACATGCAGCATCTAGAGAGACCACAGAGGTTCCTCATCAGGACAATCCAGGGCCTCAAACATCAACCCTACACAGACAGGCTAAAAGCCCTGTCCCACTACTCAGTTTCATACAGACTCCTCAAAGGTGACCTCTGTCTGGCATACAAAGGAATCTCAGTTCCCACCCTAATGGGACTGCTGCATATCCGCAAGTCAAACTCCATTCATGTAACCCAATCGTGTGACCTCAACTTGGTCTATGACACCAACAGGACTTGTTGGTGGGACAGATTTGTGTCCCACAAACTGCCCCATCTGTGGAACAGACTCCCTTCTCCAAGTCAAGCAGAGTACCTCATATATCCCTTTTTAAGCGCAACCTGGATAACTGGATGGGAAACAAGAAAATACACCCCTGGGATTCAATCTGTGTCCCTGGCTCTTCATGTAGGTCAGACTTATATGTATCAAGCAAGAGATCAGCTAAGGAAGAATATGTAAAAATAAATTAAGGAGTTTGTCTGGGATGTAATGGGGGAAAAAAAAACAAATACTGACAAAGAAACAGGCTGGTTTGGGACTTCCAAATTTGCAAGCATATTACGAGGCCACAACTTAGATTAATATATCTGAATCAGAACATGGAATGGACCAAACTGAAGCACGCAATTAACACCGAGCCTTTCAAAGTACCAAGATAATATGTAGGCATTTGGGCAGATCATGGAAAGGAATATAAAGAGCATTATGGCAGTGCTGTATAATATAAAAACTTTAATGATTGTGTGCAAAGGAAGATAGAATTTGGAAAACTAAAACACCAATAACTTAATATATATAGTAATAAGAAGAAACAACACAAGGAACTGAGATTTTAGGAGCAGACGATAAAAGATGAGGTAATAAAATGGGATGAAAGTAGACAAATGTTTGAATTATCAAACTCAGATAACTTGTATACATAGGTCTAATGCCAAGAGTTTAAAGGAAGATATGGGGGGGGGGGGGGTTAGATAGTAATTTGAAACTGCAAATCGCAGACTATATAACTAAAGCCAGAACATAAATGGCAGACTGGAAAAGAATAATAAGTAAAGCATATAACACAACATCAGGTTTGAGAAGACAGCATAGTGTAAAGTTAAAAACAGAATGGAATGAACAATTATGGAAAAATATTACATACAATCATTGGAGGGAAATCTCTGAACCCTCAATGTGCAACTAAACTGGAAAAAAAAAAGAAAATTTAAATGGAAGTATTTGCAGAAATACTTCTATACTCCTATGGGACTTGAAAAAACATTCCCAAAGACAAGACACATACGTTGGAAATGTGATGATTCAGAAAGAGGTTCTTGGAAGAATGAATTCTGTAATTTACAGAGTTGCTTCAGTACAAAAATGAATTGAATGATATGCTAAGTCTTACACTTGTAAGAATTTCACCTCAGTACATAGACATTTCTTATTGAGTTGGTATAAAATAACATGTACTAAACAGGGGAAAGCATCATCTTTACTTTGGTGTGGATAAAAAGAAAAAAAAAGAAAAAACATCAGTAAGAGGTTAAAAAGATGATTACAGAGACTGAAAATATGAAACGGAGAAAGTACAGTTGTGTACAATTACCATAAATGTAGATGTTCGAGTGTATTCACTGTTGCAGTCATTACATTTGGGTAATCTGCTGGCAGGTTGTCCTCAGTCGGCCTGATTAACGAAGTCTTGGGTCCTGCATCGGTTGCTGTCTCTTCTTCCATGACATCAGGTTGTCAGGGGTATAATGCAGCAGACACCATTACATCAATTTTTCTTGCCACAGATGTCAGGTGCCCCCCAAATGGGGAGCAAAATATATATAGAATTAAAAACACAAAAAATATACCTCAAACCAAAAGCAAATAAACCAAAAAGGCTTTTAAGCATAGTAAAAGAAAGTAGAGATATAGTAAGAGAAAAACAGGGGGCTGGAGGGAGGGTAACCAGGACTGCAACAGTGAATACACTCGAACTTCTACATTTATGGTAAGCGTACAGAACTGCACTATGTTCTTCGTGTTTCACTGTTGCAGTCATTACATTTGGGTAGATTCCCAAAGCTATGGTTGGGAGGATGGATTTATGCAGCATTAGGAGCAGCTATAAGGCCCTGCAGGACAGCAGTGGCAAAGCCAGCTCTGGATTTAGAGAAGAAAGGTAAATGGTAATGTTTGGTGAACGTATGAACTGAGCTCCAGGTAGCAGCTTCTAGAATGTCTTTGGTAGAAACACCTCTGAGAAAGGCTGTAGAAGTAGATGCAGCCCTGGTGGAATGAGATCTGATCCCCTGAGGGATAGTTTTACCATGGTGCATATAGCAGAAATGAATACAGTGGCTTACCCATTTGGAAATGGTCTGCTTTGAAATAGCCTTTCCCCTCTGCCCCTGCAGCAAATGCCACCAGTAGTTGTTCAGATTTTGTCCTGTTTAAGTAAAATCTAAGTTGTCTGTGTACATCCAATGAATACAGAATCAGCTCCCCCTTGTTCTGTGGATTGGGAAAGAAAGTTGGCAAATGAATGGTCTGATTAAGAGCCACACTGGATACCACCTTAGGCATGAAGGATGGATTTGTCCTGAGAGACACCCTGTCCGCATGAAAAATAATGAAAGGCTCCACTGCCACAACAGCCTGTAATTCAGAAATCCTTCTAGCTGAAGTGACTGCTAAAAGGAAAGCTGTTTTCCAGGAGAGAAATTTTAAGTCTGCAGTAGCAGCTGGCTCGAAAGGAGGTAGAGTGAGTTTTTCCAATACAAATCTGAGGTCCCAGGCAGGGATTGGAGCTCTTCTGGGTGGTCTTAGATTTTTGGCCCCTCTGAGATACTGCTTTAGCAGAGGATGAGAGACGAGGGGAGGTTCTGTGTTGTAATGAGCTGAAATGGCTGAGGCATGAATTTTTATGGAGGAAAAGGACAGGCCCTTGTAAAGCATCTCAGTTAAGTATTGTAAAATCTGAGGAATATTGGGCACTGCTGTGCTTATTCCTTGTGATTGTTTCTAGGCATAGAATCTTTTCCATTTGTCAGCATAAGATTTTCTAGTACTAGGCCTTCTCACCTCCAAAATGACATCCATCGCAGGTTTGCTGAGGGATGCTAAGGGTGAATTTAGGTGATTAGCCACAATGCAAGATTCAAAGTTTGGAGCGGAGTGTGCAGAATTTGGCTGTTCTGCCGAGACAGTAAGTAAGGTGTCTGAGGCAGGTGCCACAGTGGAGGGTGTGACACACTGCGCAGGAGTGGGTACCAGTGTTGGCAAGGCCAATCTGGAGCAATCAGAATCATTTTTGGTTTGTCCCGTTTGACTTTTAGTAGAACTTTGGAGAGCAGAGGCAGAGAAGGAAAAGCATAAACTGATAGGTTTTTCGAGCTGAATGATAGAGCATCCACTTTCCAGGCTTTTTGTGATGAGTCCTTGTGCAGAATTTGTTCAATTAATAGCTCTGGGGTGAGGCAAAAAGATCTATGTCTGGACTCCCCCATTTGCGTGTCAACATGTTGAAAATCCGTGGTTCCATGAAATTTCTGCTTAGTTCGTCTGCCAGAGTATTCAGCTTTCCTGGCAGGAATTGAGCTTGTAGTTGTATTTGGTAGGTCAAGGCCGTGTTCCACAATGCCATGGCTAGTCTACAAAGGGGGTAGGAGTGTGTACCCCCTGCTTGTATATGTGTTGTCTGTATTTATCATTAATTGTCCTGGACGAAGTTATTCCATGAAGGCTGTCAGTGGATTCCGTACAGCTAGCATCTCTTTCGGATTGATATGAAGGTGCATTTGATTTGGGCTCCATTTGCCCTGAATGCACTTCCCTGCCAGATGAGCCCCCCAAGCATAGTCTGATGCGTCTGTAGTTAGGGTTTGGGCGGCAGGGAGTGGAGTGAATGGCAGTCCCTTGTTTTGGTGGCAGGCCTCTGCCCACCATAGGAACTCTAGTTGCAGGCAAGGTATGATAGGAATCATTGTTTCCAGGCTGTGACAATGTTGACTCCATAAACTTTTTAAGTACCACTGAAGTTTCCTCATATGCAGTCTTGCATATGGTATCAGAAGAATGTAGGTTATGAACCCCAAAGCTTGCAGAATTCGTCTTGCAGATAGCAGGGTTTTTGTGGCCACCTGTTTGAAGTAAGTTACCAAATGAATTTGCTTTTCTGGCGTAAGGTAAGCCATCTGGGTGGTAGTTGTATTCAAGCTTGCACCCAGGAACGTAATTTTTTGAGAGGGTACCAGTTGTGATTTCTTTTGGTTTATGGTGTACCCTAGACATGTTAGAACCCTTTTTACAAATGCCATATGTTTTAAAAGAATGTCCTTGTTTTCTGCCTGAATTAGACAATCGTCCAGGTATGGATATATTTGAATATTTCTTTGCCTGCAAAATGCAATTACTGGAGCCAGGCACTTTGTGAAGACCCTGGGCGCAGTGGATAAACCAAAGGGCAGTGCAGAGAACTGGTAATGCAAGTAGCCTGCTTTGAAGCGGAGGTATGTTCTGCAAAATTCCCTGATTAGGATATGCAGGTAAACCTCTTTGAAGTCTACAGTTACCAACCAGGCATCTTTGCCTAGCATAGGTAGTAACTGTTGAAGAGTCAGATCTTGAATTTTGGAATGTCCAGAAATGTGTTTAGAGTAGATAAGTCCGGAACTGGACGCCATGATTTGTCTTTTCTAGGTACCAGGAAAAGTCTTGAATAGAAACCTTGTCCCTTTTCCTCTTCTGGTACTGGTTGAATAGCCCCCATGTTCATAGGTTCATACTAGGCTATCTGCCCAAGGGCATTTATAAGCCTAGCCAGAGTTTTGTGGCTTTTGCCACCCCTTTAGTTTGGAGGATTCTATGCCCATTATTTTGCTGTGCCTCTGTCAAGCAGTGACACTGAGATAATCCCTGGGGTATATCTGCGATCTCCCATCCATTGGTCAAATTTCTCTTGAACAAAGCCAGCGAGGTGCTCTGCCTCCCATGTACCGGGATTTTGTTCCACAGCATAGGGAGTCTCTGGGTGATGAATCTGTCCCTCCAGCATGTCCTATTAATAACCGTGTCAAGGTTTAAGTCTCCCGCCCTTGTAGTTCTGAGGGATCTAGATTTTTTGAGGTGAAGCATGTTCATCAATTCTGGGTTGGACATGGCCTTGTATGTCAGGCACAGGTCACCTCTGAGCAGACGGTAAGCGACTGAGTAGAGCTGAAGTTCCTTCAGTCGGGCAGCATAGGACATATTTTTGAGACCCTTTATCCTTTTGGTGAGGAACTTTTGGGGCCTTTCCAGTTGCTGCAGGTGTCTGGTCAGATACATTCCGAATGGGGCATTGCACTCAATCATTGGCCTGATGAGTGATGAGTACAGGGGGACGATGACTTCCCTTGATCTAGATGCGAATCCCTTCATGATCAGGTGGGCAATGTAGAAGGTCTTCCTAACTACTTTGGCAACGTGAGTATCAAATGAAAGGTTACTGTCAACCTGGGTACCCAGATCCCTGATAACCTCTTTTGTGCTTAGTGGGTTGCCGCCTATATGGTAGCTAGGGGTAACCTTGTTTTTCCCGAAGGGTATGACTATGCATTTTTTGGCGTTTAACTTTAGGCCATGGTTCTGGCACCAGTTTTCCGTTTCTATAAGACACTTCTGAAGGATATCTGTGTCAGATGTGTTCTCAACTATGGCGCCCAGTTTGCAGTCATCTGCAAATTTTGTCAGCCATAATCCTCCTGTGTTTGCTTGTACTTCTGAAAAGTAGATGCCGAACAGGAGAGGGCCCAGGACTGAGCCCTGTGGGACACCACTTGTGACAGGCTTTGAGTCTGACATGGCGCCAGCAACTCTGACCCTGTGGGTTCTGTCACTTAGCCAATTTGCAACCCATCTTGTGATGTATGGGTTTACATTTAAGCTGATGAGTTTTTCAATGATACCTGAGTGGGGTATTGTGTCAAAAGCCTTTGCCAGGTCGAGGTAGGCTGTGTGGACTGCCTTTCCCTCATCAATAGCCTTGGTGACTGAGGGACAGTACTTGTTTCTGGGCCTTTGCTCACTGATTTGGGGGCAGGTCTGGCCATCCATTTGGGATTGGCAAAGTGTGGAAATGAAATCTGTATCCCTGGGATACTACATTTAAAACCCATTTGTCCTGGGTTACAAGTTGCCAGTTTCTTGCATGAAGTGACAGTTTTCCCCCCAAAGGGGCAGCTAAAAGGTAAGTGCTTACTAAGTGTAGAGAGAAATCATTGACACTGTTTACCATAGGGAGGTGCCCTGTTGTTTCCAGATTTGGAGGTGGAGGCACCCCATTGTTTTGTTCTAAAAGTCCCTTGTGACTGAATCCTGGAGCCTTTGGGATGTCTGGGTTTGATACGAGTGGCTCTCGAAGGAACTGGAAGGACCAGTTCTTATTAGGCCAGTGCCTACTAAATCTTGTAGGTTGCACTTGTAAGAAATATTTCACAGTTTGCATAGATTTAGCTTTATCTTCCATCTTTTTTAAAACTTCTTCAGCCTTATTACCAAAGAGACAGTCCTGTCGCAAAAGAGAATCCAACAATTTTGCTTTAACATGATCAGGCAGAGTTTGTTCTTTGAGCCAAGCATGCCTTCTTAGCACAGAGCCAGTTACAGCAGCCCTGCAAGAGGTCTCCAAAGAATCAAAACCACATTGCAAAGTATGTTTTCCAACTTGTTCAGCTGAATGCAAAAAAGCCTGTAAATCTTTATTTTCCACACAGTCAGAAATTAACATCACTTTCTGTTTAAGCAGTCCCATGATATGCTGCTGCTATTTAAGCACATGAAATTGACAGTTTAAAGCCCGGATTGCCAAGGTTGCAGAAGTGTAAACCTTCTTACCCAATCTATCCAGCACCCTGGAATCTCTATCAGAAGGGGTAGGATTTTTAGCAGTAGAGGCCTTAATGCCCTTGGGACCCGGAGAAATGGTTTCAGGATCAGCAATAGGATTTTTGAAAAGGAATTTGTGGGGGTCAGGAACCCTGTAGTATCTTGTCTGGCTTATGAGGAGCCGGAGGCAGAGACTCAGAAGCCATACTAGATTTTGAAAAAAACATCAACAATGTCTAGAACAGGAGGTATAGCCAAAGGCCTATGCTGAGGAAGAAGAAGAAAATCCCCAAGTCTCTTTTTAGATTCAGAGAAATCCTGACTTACCCAGTGAAAATGTTCCCTTAAGGCATGTAAAGTTTCCCCAAAAGAAAAATCCTCAGGGGGAGAAGCAGAAGGAATGGAATCTTCTGCATCAGAGTCCTCATAAGTAGGTAAAGACAAATCCTGTTCATTAGAAGAGTCAGAAGAAATAGAATCCTGTTCAGAAGATTCATAATCAATTTCTTGCCTAGGCCTCTTAGATGGAGGGGGTTGGCTACCCCTAATCAGAGTAATTAAATCTTCAGCCATTTTGATCATTTGTTTTTTAGGCATAGGGGCCTGTACATGTGGCCCAGGCGTCGTTTTTTTAGACATAGATTTAGATTTTGGCCTTAGTTCTGAAGATGGCATTGGTCTAATGTACAAATCTGTAGGTCTGAAAACACCCACAGAAGCCGGTGCCTGCACAGCGGTTCCGGACCCATCTAAGGTAGAGACATCCGCGAGTTCCATAATTGAAGCACCTCGCGGCATACCGGACTCCGAATGGGTCTCAGTAGAGGCCTGCGAATCAGAAGTAGTGGGTATCAGGGACTGCGAAAACACCTCACTGAGTACCGGCAAAATGGTGACTGGCTTAGGAGAAGCATCAGCGTCAGTTTTGGACCTCGACGGCCTGTCTCTTTTTCCTTTGCGTTTTTTAGGTATTCCTGTAGTCGGATTGCTAACAGACGACATTTCTGGATAATTAAATCATGAGCCAAAATATTTAGAAGCAAAAATATACCGACGCTTAATAGTGCGTTGATTAAATTTAGCACAAAACCGACAGCAAGGTACAATGTGGTCAGGGCCTAGGCAAGGAATACAGTACAAATGAAAATCCTTATGAAGTATTTGCTTCCCACAAGTAATACAATTATTAACTTTTACTGACATCGGTAAAGAGCAAGAAAAAGTTTCCCCAATGGAGTACTTAGCTTTTAGTTGAAGACTTTGGTTCTGAAACTCGAAAACGAAAATTTCAGGAGTCTGCTGACCTCCAATTGCAAACTGCTTCTGCTTCGGGCACTGCGCGGCAAGAAAGACTGATGTAATGGCATCGGCTGCATGTTTTATACCCATGACGACCTGACGTCATGGAAGAAGGAACAACAACCGACGCAGGACCCAAGACTTTGTTAATCGGGCCGACTGAGGGCAACCTGCCAGCAGATTACCCAAATGTAATGACTGCAACAGTGAAACACGAAGAACATCTATTACAGATTAGAAACTAAACTCTTAACAAAAACAGGCTGTATGAGGTTTCTCCAATGCAAATTGAGCTTGCAGAGGACACAGACAAGGAACAAATTACTGAAGATGTATATATATTTAATAAAGGAGACTGAGCAAAAGAGTGGACCACCAAATGTTCTAGGGGGTACACACAACTGCCTGAGGTCAGCAATAAATGCTGACCACAAACAGAGAGCTCATTAAGACCCCAGGACTTGCACAGTATTGTTCCTTCGAATAAACCTTGCGCCTTCAAAGGAAAGTAACACTGGCACCTGAAAAGATACACTAAGGATATTTCTTGGCTAACTGGTCTTCATTTCTCCTTTCAAAGTTAACAGACTTCTAACTCAACAAAATTTATAATTGTCTAGGCTGACTGTGACGGTCACAGCCACAATAAACAGGTGCAAATGTACAAGGCACAGAGTTTCAGACAGCAGGTTAAGTCAAACGGCCATTTTAAAAGCCTACCTACTTACAACAGGTATACGTGGTATAAAATTGCTTTCCTCTTAATTAACTACAAGATGAAAGCAAACATATCCAACAAAAGAAGAAAAAAAAATAACGAGGAAAGCACAGTTGTGCAACTAAACTGACCATAACAGTAGATATTCACAGGACCATGGCTGCAGTAGTATTGGCTATAAGGGTCTATATTATAACACCGAACGTTCAAAATTTCGAGTGTTCTAATATCGACCTGTTTTCAGCGAACACTGAAAATATCGAAGAAACAGAAAACTGAATTTTTTTCCTAGGGAAAGAATTTGGTTGCCCGTTTCTGCTGCTTCGTTATTTTCAGCGCTGTGGTGGAAAGTTACGGGTCGGGTTCAGGTGGCAGGTTAGGTGAGTTAGGGTTAGGGTGAGGTGACTGTGTGATAGTGACAGACCTTAGGGTTAGGGTTTGGATTAAGGTAAGTGGATAGTTGGTGGTGTATCTACATAGTTTAGTGTAGGGTTAGGTGTAACAGTTTAGGTGTATGTGTGTGGATTGCTGTTTGTTTGGTGTGCTTGTGTTTTATGTGTGTGTGTGTGTGTGTGTGTGTGTGTGTGTGTGTGTGTGTGTGTGTGTGTGTGTGTGTGTGTGTGTGTGTGCGCGTGCGTGTTGGAACAGCAAATTTTTTCCCTTGTAAACAGGTGCCTGAAAGAAATGAAGATCCTATCATTCAAGCAGTCAACTAAAGTTGACTGGTGTCAGGGGTGTTTCAAACACCCCTGTTCTTGTGTGAGTAGATCCAGGCTAAGGAGAAGTTTGTGGAAAATACCCTTGGCCATTTCCAAAAGGGAGAACTACTGTTGCTTGGGTCAGAAGGGAGTTACCATAATGATCATGGGGGGATTCCTTCTGAATCTTCAGAAGTACCCTCACTATTGGTGGAAAGGGTTGAAAAGCATACAGGAGCATTCCTGTCCAAGGGCAAGAAAAGGCATTTACCTTCCAGGCCTTCTTGCATGGCGTCCTGATGCAGAATCTTGCGGCTGATTGTTAAAGGAGGTGAAAAGGTCTACCTGAGGAACTCTCCACAGATGGATCAAATCTTGGAAGACCCCCTGATCTAGTTTCCATTCGTGAGGGTCTGCCCTTGTCCTAATCAGCTTGTCTGCCACACAGTTTTGCTCTGACGGAAAGTAGGATGCCTGCAGCATGAGACTGTGTTGTGAAGCTATATCCCACGCTAACATGGCTAGTCTGCAGGGGGGGTATGATCTGGCTTACCCTTGCTTGTTGATGTATGACACAACTGTGGTACTGTCTGTAATAACTTGAAGAGGTCCTGGGGGATTAAAGATAATTCAGGCAGTTGAATGCCTTGATCAGGCAAACATCTATTTTATATTTATGATCTTGCATCTGTCCTTGATGTCTCACATGCCTTGCACTTTTACTCCTCCTGAAACTGCTCCCCAAGCAAATTCTGAGGCATGTATGGTGACCATTTCGGAACAAGGAGGGAGAAGGGGGGACCTGGACTTAGGGATATCTGATGTCTACATTAACTGATTTCTCTTCTGACAAATGCCAGCACTGAGATCTGAAAAGATAAGACGTATTGGTGCTGGGACACAACAGACTTCAGATATCAGGGTATCATGAGAATCATGGAAGCCATGAGATGCAAAATCCTGAAGTGTTCCCTCTCAGTGACCGAAGTCTGAGTGGAAAACCCTATTAATATATCTAGATACAGATCTATTTTTCTCCTGGGGAAGAAAAGCTCTTTGAATTTGAACTGTGGTGCCTAGATGACATCCCAGAAACATGTCTTGCAAGATGGAGTCAAGAAAGAAAGATTTGGATGTTCTCTTGGAATCCCAGCTTTGGTAAGAGATCTCTCGCCAAACAGAGAGATTCATAACACTTCGAAAAATACTGGGAAAAATAATCAAGTTTAAATATGGAAAAATGTGGTTACCCTGTAGCCTGCCATGAGCTAAACTGGAGATAGATGCTGTGTGAACACACTAGGTGCAGTGGATAATCCAAAGGAGAAAGCAAAGAAATATTATCCAGATTATCAGAACTTTAAGAAACACCTTAAGTCTGCATAAAGAGGAATGTGATAAGCATCTTTTAAATTTAGTATCAACAGAGAACTTGAATGAAGAAGAGGTAACAGGTTGTGAAGTGACAATTTTGAATGTGGGCACTATTACAAACAAGTTTAGAAAAGATAACTGGTCTCAAAGCCTTTTTCCTTGGCACTAAAAACATCCTTGAATAAAGACCCTTTTCCAGCTGTGAATGGGGAAAGTACAGTTTTGTACCTACCATAAATGTAGATGTTCGAAGATCCACATTGCTGCAGTCCTTACATATGGGTAGTCCGCTGTCCCCGGTCGGCCCGAATACCAAAGTATTAGGCTGACGTCGGTCAAGGCGCTTAAAACTGACATCAGGACGTCAGGGTACAAAAGCGCATGACCGACGTCATATCCTCAGTCTTTTCTTGCCCCAGATGTCAGAAGGCCCTAAAAAGAAAGGCCAAAGCCAAAAAACAGCAAAGAACAACCAACCACCCCTGCACTAACCATATTTACAAAATATACAACCCAAACCACACAACCACCTCTAAATACAGAGGGGAAGGAGGGAGGGTAAATTGGACTGCAGCAATGTGGATCTTCGAACATCTACATTTATGGTAGGTACAAAACTGTACTATGTTCTTCATCTCACATTGCTGCAGTCCTTACATATGGGTAGAATCCCAAAGCAGAGGTAAGGGAGGATGGCAAAACTATAAAGCATTAGGAGCTGCCAAAATGCCCTGTAAAATTGCAGTGGCAAAACCAGCCCTAGATTTAGAGTAAAGTGGAAGGTGGTAATGCTTAGAGAAAGTATGCACTGAACTCCAAGTAGCTGCCTCCAAAATATCTTTAGTAGCCACCCCTTAAAAAGCTGTAGAAGTGGCAGTAGCCCTAGTGGAATGAGGCCTAATCCCAACTGGAATCTCCTTACCATGATGGGAATAACAGAAAGCAATACAAAAACCAATCCACTTAGAAATAGTTTGTTTTGAAACAGGTTTGCCCTGAGAACCCAAAGCAAATGAAACAAACAACTGCTGAGACTGCCTGAACCCTTTAGTTCTGCTCAAATAATACGCAACTGTCTGTGGATATCCAAAGTGTGCAAAATCTTCTCCCCTTTATTTTGGGGTTTGCATAAAAAGTAGGCAAATGAATAGTTTGGTTTAAAGCCACACTAGAAACCACTTTAGGCATAAAGGAAGGGTTAGTACGAAAGACACCCTATCCTTGTGGAAAATTAAGAAAGGCTCAACCGCCATAAGGGCCTGTAATTCAGAAACCCTTCTCATGAGAGGTAATGGCCAACAAAAAGCAGTCTTCCATGATAAATATTTCAACTCGGCAGTAGCTGCAGGCTCAAAAGGTTGTAGAGTGAGTTTCTCCAACACAAAATTGAGATCCCAAGCAGGAGTAGGAGCTCTACGTGGGGGTCTTATATTCTTTGCCCCTCTAAGGAATTGCTTAAACAAAGGATGAGAAAATAATGGTGGGTCACAGTCATAGTGAGCAGAAATTGCTGCAGCATGAACCTTTATAGAGGAGAAGGACAAACCTTTGTCCAATAACTCAGTAAGGTATTGAAGAGCAACACTTAAATTAGGTTTAGAAACATCAAAATCCTTTGCTGTACTCCAAATTAAAAATCTCCTCCATTTATCTGTGTAAACTTTCCTTGTACTAGGCCTTCTGGCCTCCAAAATAACATTCAAAACTTGTTGTGGAAGCTGAGACCCTCCAGGGTTTAAAACAGAATATGCCAGGCTGTTAGATGTAGAGAGTGAAGTTTGACATTGAGTAAATGACTGTTCTCCTGAGACAGCAGGTGTGGAATCGAAGGCAAAGGAAATGGAGGCTCCCGAACCAGACTTCTCAGTAATGGGTACCAGTGCTGTCGAGGCCAATCCGGAGCTATTAAAATCATGGTTGGCTTGTCCTGTCTGACCTTCAGGAGTACCTTTGGGAGGAGAGGTAGTGGTGGAAAGGCATACACGTGAAGATTGCTCCAATTGAATGAGAGAGCATCCACTTTCCAAGCTGTGGGATGAAACCGTTTTGTGCAAAACTTTGGCAACTGGTAATTTAGTGGAGAAGCGAACAGATCTATGTCTGGAGTTCCCCATAACACTGTCAATTCTTGAAATACATGAGGATCCAATTTCCACTTGTGGGGATCCATAATTTGTCTGCTCAACACATCTGCTAAGGAGTTCTGTGTTCCTGGCAGAAACCTTGCCTGAAGATTTAGCTGTAAACTGAGAGCAGTCTCCCACAAAATCATTGCTTGTCTGCATAGAGGATATGAATGTGTCCCCCCTTGCTTGTTGATGTACCACATGACAGTTGTGTTGTCTGTTTGAATCAACACCTGCCCTGGAAGAAGTAAATCCTTGAAAGCTATCAATGCAAATTGGACTGCTAACATCTCCTTCAAGTTGATATGTAAATGTTGAAGTCTGGCAGGCCACGTGTCTTGTACCCATTTTCCATTTAGATGAGCTCCCCAAGCTTTGTCTGAGGCATCTGTCGTTAGAATCTGACTCGCCTCTGGTCGGGTCGCAGAGAGTCCCTTGTTTAGGTGACATTCCTGAGCCCACCACAAAAATTCCTTTTGAATGCAAGGTATTATCTGAATGACAGTGTCCATATCTTGGTAATGTTGCGTCCATACATTTTTGAGATACCATTGTAGCTTCCTCATATGCAGTTTGGCATTGGGAAGTACCAGAATACAAGATGCCATGAACCCCAAGGCTTGAAGGACTGTCCTTGCAGTCAGCCTGGACTGACGAGACAATTGATGGAAATAAAGAGAAAGATTCTTTTGTTTGTCCGGGGTCAAAAAGGCCATCTGGGATGCTGTATTCAGTCTCACACCCAGAAAGCACATATCCTGAGAGGGCACTAGACTGGACTTTATTTCGTTCACAGAATACCCTAGGCATCTTAACACTGCCATCACATACTGT
The DNA here is from genome assembly GCF_019279795.1 of Protopterus annectens. Classification (NCBI taxonomy): domain Eukaryota; kingdom Metazoa; phylum Chordata; order Ceratodontiformes; family Protopteridae; genus Protopterus; species Protopterus annectens. The sequence goes on along the minus strand of NC_056749.1, from coordinate 703,400,643 downwards.
AAATGATGAAGAAGTTCGTCCTTTACTTGAGCCAGAATCAGGCAATCTTCCAAATAAGGATAGATTTGTATTCCTCTTAGCCTGAAGAAAGCTACCACTGGAGCCAGAACCTTCGTGAACACTCTGGGCAGTAGATAAGCCAAAGGGCAATGCAGAGAACTGATAATGAAAAGTCCCAGCCAACGCAGATACTTCCTGCAACTGGGCCTGATAGGAACATGAAGGTAAGCTTCCTTGAGATCCAGAGTCACCATCCAGTGATCTTTGCCCAGCAGAGGTAAAAGCTGTTGTAACGTCAACATTTTGAACTTGGGAATGTCCAGATATGTGTTGAGGATAGATAAATCCAAAATTGGTCTCCACGTGTTCCCTTTCTTTGGTACTAGAAACAGGCGAGAATAAAATCCTAGGCCCACTTCTGGCAGAGGGACCGGTTGTATAGCTCCTATTTGAAGTAGTAGAGAAATCTGTTTGTGAGCCTCTAGCCTTTGCTGAGGAGGAACGTCTGGCATGCCTTTGAAAGGGGGCAAGGTATGGAAATAAAACTTGTAACCTTGGTGTATGATATCCAATACCCATTTGTCCTGGGTAATTAAAATCCAATTTTCCTTGAAGAGTGCCAACCGGCCTCCCAAAGGTGCTGCCAGGCAAGAAGGATCTGGCAGCTGAAAGAGTAGGTCATTGGGCCTGTTTACGAAAGGACTGGCCCCTGCCCTCACTCGAAGATTGTGCAGGTGAACTCCATGTTCTAGGTCTGAAGGAACTCTGAGCTCTGCCCCTACCACGTCTAGACCTACCCCTAGACTGAGAATCAGAAGAAGGATACGTCCACCCCTTAGCAGGCCAATTTCTACTAAACTTCGGAGGCTGAACTTGCAAAAAATCTTTAACAGTCTGCATAGACTTAGCCTTGTCCTCCATTTTCTTCAAGACTGACTCCACAGGTGGACCAAACAACACTTCAGACTGCAAGGGAGCATCCAAAATCCTTGTCTTAACATGGTCAGATAAATTCTGATCCTTTAACCAGGCGTGCCTGCGAAGAACTGAACCAGTGGCAGCCACCCTAGAAGAGGCCTGCACAGCATCAAAACCACACTGCAAAGAATGCTTACCCACTTGTTCAGAGACATGCACCAAATCTTGTAATTCTTTACACTCAATGCCTTCTGCCAGAGCATCCACCTTAGATTTCAATTGAGAAAGAAGAAAATTTTGATATTTTAACATATGAAACTGGCAATTCAAAGCCCTCATTGCTAAGGTAGAAGATGTATAGATCTTCTTTCCCCATCTATCCAAAGCCCTGGCCTCTTTATCTAGAGGAACCGGATTCTTTACCACAGAGGCCCTGACACCCTTAGGTCCCTGGCTAATAGTTTCTGGGTCCGCCCTAGGACTCTTATATAGATATTTATGAGCCTCAGGCACCCTGTAATACCTATCCGGTTTAACAGGCGCAGGAGGCAGAGAATCAGGATTAAGTGAAGCCTCTGAAAACACATCTTGCACAACATCCAGAACAGGGGGTATAGCTAAGGGTCTATGTTGAGGTAAAAACAAAAATTCCCTAAGCCTTTTCCGTGAATCAGAGAAGTCCTGACCTTCCCACTTAAAATGTTCCCTCATAGAATGAAGAGTCTCTGAAAAAGAAAAATCCTCAGGAGGAGAAGCAGAAGGAGTGGAATCTTCTGCATCAGAATCAGAATAAGGAGAGTACTCCTGCAAGTCTTCAGCCGAAGACTCTGAAACATCCGAAGCCTGTACAAAACTTTCCAACTCTGGCTCCACCCTAGGCCTCTTATCAGGAGGGGGCAAAGAACCTCTAATCAGAGTAATCAAATCTTCTGCCATTTTAAGCATGTGCTTCTTAGGCACAGACCCTGCTGAACTAGGACTGACACCAACAGAAGCTAAACCTGGCCTGCCTCTGGAAGAAGCCTTGGAAACAGAAGGAGAGGGCCTAACCACCCTGGGAAGGGAGGGGAGTACAGAAACCTGAGAAGCCCCTTCAGCCTGACCTGCCTCTTGAGAGGCCACATCCTGCAAAATCAAAGTCTCCCCCTGAGACTCCAGAGAAGCCTCCATCGGAACCACCGGTTCCACTGAAGCCTCTAAAGAACCGGCGTCCGGAACGGACGACTCATCTAGCCTAGGTTTAACGGCTTTGTCTTTGCGCTTCTTCGTGGAAGCGGCCGGAGTATCCGGCGGCATATTATAATTGCACCGCTTACGAAGACCAGCCTAGCACAATCCAACCTTCGCTTAATAGTGCGCTTATTAAACCTAGCACAAAAGCGACACCCGACTACGTCGTGCTCAGGCCCCAAACAAGGAATGCACAAAGAATGATAATCCCTATGCGGTATCTGTTTCCCACAAGAAATACAATTATTCACTTTTTCTGACATCCGGTAATACACTGAGGCAAGAAAAAAACAAAATATTCCCCAACGGGGTACTTAGCCAACTTGGATTCGGTCTGAAACTCCGAACTCGAAAAATTTCAGAACGCCGAACGGCACTTGCAACGCTGCTTCTGCATCGGCTTTTGTACCCTGACGTCCTGATGTCAGTTTTAAGCACCTTGACCGACGTCAGCCTAATACTTTGGTATTCGGGCCGACCGAGGACAGCGGACTACCCATATGTAAGGACTGCAGCAATGTGAGATGAAGAACATCTGGTTTTATCACTCCCCAGGGACGGCATTTATTAAAGGACAGGTGTAAACAGAAGAGTATGATCTGGAGGATGAGGAACTAGCCCCTGGAATGGAAGAATTCATTCCCATTGCAATCTGTAACCTTGATGAATGATCTTCAAAACCTATTTGTCTAAAACTATCTGTTGCCAAAGAGAAAAGCAGAAATTCAGACTTTTTGGAAGAAAAAAGGTGTTACCAAAGTGAGTGGGGGAACAAAATCTCCTAAATAGGCATTCTAACTTATTGGACTGCCCTTGGTTTCAGGAGTTTCCAGAAATTCTTAGCATTTCTTAAATGTCTATTTATCTGCATTTTGTTAAGACCTTTTATTTTGCTTTTTACCAAAACTGGATGACAAGTTAGAAAATCCCTTGGAAAATAGGGGAGCTAAGAAATCTTAAATTCCCTGCATCAGCTTACCTCTTCCATCACACTTTTTTGCTCACCTTTGCAGCAGAGGCGGGGAAAACAATCTCTATCAAAAGCAGAATTTAAAAGCTCATTTTAACATCAGACAGGTTCTGAGAATGCAGCCATGCAAACCTCCTCAAAACAGTAACACTGATCACTGCCCTTGAAGAAGTATCAACAGAGTCATAGACATACTGTGTAGTCACTCAAGCAGTAGAAGAAATTAAATTATTTAAATCATATTTCCTCATAACAAGAAACTGCAAGCAAAATATTCCTCACACCTTCAGAAATAGTCAAGACAAACCTTAACATGAGCCTGACTATTCAAAATTCTAAAAATTAGGTCTATATTACAGGATCAAAACTTTAGTTAATCAAATAACTAAAGATCGATCTTGTAATATCGAAATCTAAAAATCTCGAACGGCCAATTTAATCCAGGGAAAAACTTCCCTTGGCTGCATGAAAAAAAAACCCTTTAAATCACAAATCAAGTGGGGAGCTTTGCCCCCCCACACCTCCTGATGTGGGGGGCTGTGCCCCCCCCAACTAAATATACCAACTCCGAGATCGCTCCAAACTGGAGAAAAGGGCATAATCCACATAATGGCCAAGGGAAGTGCTTCCCTGGGTTAAATTGGCCGTTCAAGATTTTTAGGTTTCGATTAACTAAAGTTTCAATCTCGTAATACAGACCCTAAAAATCAAAGTTGCCGAGGCATATACTTTTTTCAACATACATATTAATAACCTTCCTAGCCTTATCAGAAACAGTAGGATTGGAACCAAGTATTCATCAGCAGAAGGATTAACTAAAGCTCCAGTTGCTGGAACAGGTTTGGGGAGCATGCATAAAAACTTTATACATCCTATCTGCCCCTTTTATGGGCAGCTGGCCAACTGTCAGGAAAATTTCAGGCAGTAATATACACATCCTCCAAAGCTGAAAATGCTTTCATATTAACTCTCAGTATTTTCTTAGACTGAGAAACCTCAGTGCTTTCAAACTGAATACACAGGCGCATTCTAAAAATAGCCTCAGAAAAACAGAACCTTCCCTTCACCCCCATGAAGAGTCATAAACTGGGTTCTCTTCTGAGTCTGAAATTAAAAATCTATGAAAACCATGTATCTGTACCTTCATTCTCTTGTCTGGTTTCAGAATCTCGAATCTCTTCAGGAAAGAAGGTATCCTTCTTTCTTTTACCAGAAATTACTTCACAAGAGGGATAAGTAGCCTGAATTAAACCCTGAGACTGACCCAGTAAACAATTCACGTCTAAGGAAATTTGAGGAGTAGACACGTTTAGTTTTCTGTTTCTTCTTGACTGGAAAACTGGGACCAATAATGTCATTTAATGGCAGCAGCAACTTCCCCAGGGAGAGGTACAACATTCTGATGAAAAAGGGAAGCCTTCCCTGCTCCCTCTTGGAGGACTAACAAAAGTGGCTCTTTCTTGCCCACTGACTGTAACCCAATAGCCATAGAGGATGTAGCTAACCCCTGTCCCTATTGGCTATAGGTGCTGCACCAGAGGGATCCAGGGTTAACAGTGGTCTCAGGTGCAGCTAATAGCCAAAAGCAGAGTCACCCACCTGCAGCGGAGGCAAATCGCTAGCCTGCTGTGATGGCAAAAGCTGTTTGCTTAACTTTTTCTTTTTGTGGCTGGTAGTAGTACTGACCATGGGACCGATAAACTGTTCCACAGTCAAGTGAAAATGGTGCCTCTTTCCAGGGGAAAAACAGGTAGCAAAGCAAATTTCAGCAAAAACAAAGTCTTTAAAAGTCTCTTTTTCACAGGCATGGTGAAATGCTTTTAAAAACACTTTGCCAGTCCCACAAAGTACACTAAACACAATTTCTCCACAGAAAAAGTTTTTCAGTTACTTTAAACAGCTTTTAAACAAAACAGTTATCCCATTAAAAGTACAGTACAGTCTTGTGACAGTCTGTTAAAAAACACAAACTCCTACCTTTAAAATAACTTGACTGAAGGAAAGCATCAATAATAAGCAAAATTACATGGAAGGCTTTTTTCCCCAAAATGAACTTATCTGCCCAGCAAAGGAACAGCAGAAGCTGACTGCTGATCCTCAAAAACCTCAGAGGGTGTACTATTCGGCAGCAGTAAAGCTCTGAAGGGCATGATACCCAAACGCATCTTTCAGTCAGCTCAGCTTGAGCTGCTTGGCAGTTTTGGCATGTGGAAGGTGCCCTGATGCTTTGGAACCAGTCTGGCTGGCTATGTCCTTGGCAGGATACAGCCCATATAGATGAGGCGAATGCAGCGATGATGAATATGATCAACATAAACAATTACAGTTCATTACTATGTTGCATTATTTTCTGTAATGTCAACTGCATATGTAACAGCAATAAAATAACTGCCTGGCCAAAATCAACTGGGAGATGTCGGCAGTAGTTAACTTTTGTTTCATTTCTGCTCTTAGATGTTCAAGACCTGTCAGCATAATTCTTCCAACAATTTCCTTGAAAAAGTCCCATAAATAAAATATAAAACAGCAAAGTTCAACGGTAATAATTAAATCTTAGTTCTGTCCTATCAGTTTAGCACACATAGTTCGGTCATACTAAAATAAACAGAAAATGGTCTTATGAATAATTATAAAATGGTGAATGCTATATAAATGCAAGCAATAACCTGTGCGGATTCACTGGCGTTGTGCTCAACTGATGACGTCCTTGCAGCTGTAGCAGTCATCTGCCTGTCAGTGCTACGACTGCGCATTGGTCCTTTTGGAGGGTGAACTGAATTAGTGCTATTGGCTGGAGAAGCTGAACAAGGAAATGTAAGAGGACAAAGTCAAAAACTGAAGGAAAAGAAAGAAGGGCTTTTCAACAGAATAGGGGGTAAACAACAAAAGTAACATGCCTGTTAACTACAAAAGAGAAATAAACTGGAAATTCTGTCTTCATGTGTCGATATAAGACATCTTACCACTTAATTAGTGACTTACATGATGCATATACAAGGGCTGGATAAAGAAAAGATGCTTATAAACCAAATCACAGTCTCTTTCAATGACTTAACAAAAACAAAGAATCAACACTTTGGACAACTGGTACATCCCCTCAGTTACTCACAGGCATAAATTGGTAAAATATGAATGAAAATTAATACAAACAAAAGTAGCTTTTTAAAGTCATAATACTTAAAGCATCACCTGGAAATATACTAGACAGAAATGGTACTCATTTATAAAATTCGGTGGGATGGGAAAAAACACTAATCTTTAGAAAATACACCAAAGCAGACAGATGCAATAATCAATTTTGTCCGTCTTGCCTGCTACAGTGCCGCAGCTAGAAACCTGGCCCTTCTCATCATCACAACTACTGAAGAGCACAGTTCAGCAAATTCCATAAACTGTAAACATGAACATAAGTACAAACAAATACAGTCCATAAAGACAATTTTTAACTAGCATGAATCTACAGAAAAACAAGACTAATTAACTAACAACATATTAACAATAACTAGAACAGGTGATTCAGTGGCACTTTGCCAAATACTGTCAGGAATACACTGTTAAACATGATGAAAGCTTCTTGGTTAAATGTGGCAAGATTTGCTTCCACAGTACAAATATGTCAAGGCTAATACAACCCCAAGGGGCATGATGGTGGTTTAGAAAGAACTTGGTCTAATCCCATGACCTCAACAGATTAACATACTTCTTTATAAAGTGCACCATCTGTTAGGGATTCTGGCATCTTCCATTCAGAAGCAATGTATAACTTGGTAATAACGGACATCTGAATAAGCCATATTTCTTGGGTTGCTTTTAGTTTGCACATGAAGACTAATTCCTTAAGATCCAGAGAGAGGCCATGACCATAGTATGTTCCAAAGTACTGACATCATATCTGCTACAAAGCTCCAGATGTATCCCTGCCACATACACTCCCAAAACAAGTGTCTTGCCCTCATCCATTTTTTTTAACAAACATTTCTGAACCTCTGCAGATGTACACACTAACTTACATTCCGGTAGTCTATGCTCAGGCTCAATAGCTTACTACTAAAGTGACGTGTTCTGAAGCAGACCCTTATTATTCTACCTGCTGGTTAAGTCATACCCATTTTCACTCACACACTCAACTACTTTAGTAGGCTTTTGCTGTAGCAGGCAACTGAGTAAATGTCAGGAAAATCCTACTAGGACAGCTGAACCTTATTTGGGGTTAATCAGAGTCTCTAATTGATGGCAGCTGTGTACCCAAGAAGACTGAATCCTGTAATTAAATCAAAAGGTGCTTCAACAAAGTATTAGTTTAAGGGTGTGCATACTTATGCAACCAGCTTATTGTATGTTTTTTATTTTTTATATTTTCCCCCTAACAGAATTGTTAGTTTTTCAACTGAATTGTACAGGTTATAGGTCACATTAAAGGTGGGAAAAGTTTTGAAATGATTTATTGTGGTCTCGTTTTTTTATATCAGAAAAACATTGCATTTTAACAGGGCTGTGTAAACTTTTTATATTCACTGTACCTGTATCTTCTATATCTACTTTTTAAAGTTTATTAGTTCTATTAGTTGGAGCTTTTCCCCCCGGGCCTCTGTTGATAAAGGACATGTGTCCAGTCAGGTTTTCCTGGTAAACACTATTAAAACAAAAAATAGTCAAGGCTAGAAGGTACAAAAAAAGAATTTAATGCAACAGTAAGCGCTTTCGTGGGCTCATACACCCACTTTTTCAGACTGTTCAACAAAACTAATACACCACATTTAAATAGCTAACAAAATAAGCACATGACGGTCAGATGTTTAAAAAGGTCCAATGGGACTTAGAAAACAAACACACACATAATTAAAATACAGCGTATAAAATGTTTAAATACAGATATAGTATAAAATCTGGAATTGCCAAGAAATTGTATGTCCCTAAACTACATTAGTTTACATAAAATACACATTCTCAAGGTAAAAAATAACATACTCTCATCAAATTTCTTAGTTTTAGAATACAAGCTACTGAGCATGTATCATTTATATTATTATTGCTATATTATAAATTATCTTGGTAATTCCATATTTTATACTGTATCTGTATTTAAACATTTTATAAGCTGTATTTTATTTATATGTTTGACTGTTTTCTAAGTCCCACTGGACCTTTTTAAACATCTGACTGTCATGTGCTTACTTTGTTAGCTATTTAAATGTGGTGTATTAGTTTTGTTGAACAGTCTGAAGAAGTGGGTGTGTGTGCCCACGAAAGCACTTACTGTCACATTAAATTATTTTTTGTACCTTCTAGCGTTGGCTATTTTTTGTTTTTATAGTAGTTCTACAGTTTGTTTTGTAGTTTCCTGGTAAACAAATGTAAAATAAATAAAGGCTTGCAGTGATACCTTTAATTAGAATGCACGATTATACATATTAGTACTGTAGAATTACACATTTCTACTCTGCTTATGAAGGAGTCAAACTACATGCAGAAGCAAAGTGTGCCCCCCCCCCCCCCACACACACACACAGAAAGCAACACACAAATTTAGTATGACAATAGTATGAAGGCTAAGTAGTAATATAAGTTACTTGCTGTATGATCTGAGAGCTGTACACAATTTAGGTTTGGAGAAGTACAAAATTACAGTAGCAAGAGAGCAGTATACTAATTCAGTACAGCAATAACATGACTGATGTACTGTAGTAAAAGTTTCACACAGTGTACTCGAACAATTTATTTATTTTATTTATTTAACATTTGTTTGCTAGGACAGTCCGAATGGACAACAAATGTCCGTTTTCAGCGGAGTCCTGGGGAGGAAAACTCCATACATTTACAGAAAGAAGAAAAATTTACAAGAGAGACACTACAGAGTAGTAGCATACAGATTGTAGAATTTACAGCAGTTACTATACAATAAGAGGATATTACCCCTTTTGGTTGAAAATACAAGTGTACAAAATATACAATGAGAGTAGACACATACACATAACAATGGGCTCAGATGCCACCAATATTACCACTGGTGGCTGGCTTGGATGCAGGACTCCACACAATTCAAGGCTCATTTGCCACCAACAGAAAAAAAAGAAAGGCTGGCTCGGCTCTGAAGGTACAGAATACAGTTCAAAGAGTTAACTCATTCTGATACAGCCAAATTTAGTTGGTCGATAACTATCCTATGTAGAACCAAAACACATCCTATGTACTGTAACAAAAACAATTTAAGCAACTGACCTGGGGTGAAAAAAAATGATGAACACCCATCAGCTGCAGTAGTACCAGCTGAGCTAGCTGTAACAAGAAGCCCATATAAACAAATAGCACCAGCTCGCAACTCACAGCAATTTACAGACAAGCTGTGCTACCAACAAAACAATGTAAAAGAGCTAGGCGAGGCAACATGTTTGCCAACAGTTATTTAGAAAAATGTGTCAACTGCATCTACAGAGTGCAAGTCACCCTACCACTGTAGGTACTACAGGAAACTCAAATCCATTCAGAACTAGTGAAGCCAGTAACAGGATGTTGCAAGAAAATGCATCATACAGCAGCCAAATAAAATAGGGCACCTTTCAAGCAGTGCAATCCTGGAATTTATACATTTTGTTTTAGTGATACAGGGGGCAAGGGGGTGGGTATGGTACATCCAAGAAAAATGTTTTCAAACAGCATCTAAATGTATATTTGCATTTTCAACTATGCATCTTACATCAATTTGTCTGCAATTCATTGCTTTACATTTCTATAAATATGTACATGTACATTAGGAAAATCAGAGTTTTTAAGTTAGACTTTTAGGAAGTCAGTTATCTAGGAGGCAACAATACATTCACCAGGTGCTTTCATCACTCTAATGCATGTGCTGTGAGTACAGCAGTACTGAGGTGGACAAGAACAGAAGAACCCAGGATAATCACAGAAACCCTCGGTGGTGGTCAGTAACTACTTACTCTTCTGAGGAACCAGGAGCTATAAAGGCTGAAGGATGGCCTGTCTAAGCTTATTATGAAAAGGAGCCTCAGCCAAACCAAACTCGCGCACATCACTGACACCTGTTTTTCATGACACAACATAAACTCAGTCAGAATTAGAGCAGACTATGCAATAGTCCCCTCTCCCAAAAGTACTTTTAAA